>NC_030833.1:6519166-6837500 GCF_001704415.2 Capra hircus | reverse complement strand
GAGTTCTAATGGGCAGACTCAAGCCGTTGTTAATTAGGGAAGGGAAGGGATGTGAGAGAGGGAGAAACAAGTCGGGAGAAGCAACTGTGTAGCCTTGGGGCAAGGTCCTGGTTCCCCACTGTGGGATGCACACCACAGCAGCTTTGAGCTCGTTTGCAAATACTGAAACCCCTCAGGAGGGAGAAGTCAGTGGTTAAGGATGGTATGCAGCCCACGAGGGCATCGACCTCAGACCGGTTGGACCTGAAGGTTGATGATGCTGACTCACACTTAGCTCACCACCAACCCATCAGAAGAATGTCCACAAGCTGATCACACCCTGTTTGTTGCATTACTATAAAATTTCTCACTATCCTCTCCAAGCTGGGACATACGTTTTCAAGGCAGGAGTCCACTGTGCCCCCCTTTTCCTGGCAAAGTTATAAAGTTATCCTTTTGTAACTTCACCCAAAATCCTGTTTCTGAGATTCAATTCAGCACCGGTACACAGAACAGCTGAATTTTCGGCATCACTGTTACTCGAGGAGCAGAAACCCTTTTCTGTGAAGGCTCTGTAGTCAGCTTTTTATAATAATATTCAGTCAAACAGAATCCCGATACTGTAGGTGATTAAAAGAGGCCAAGCTCTTTAGTCTGAGAAGCTTACACTTGTTTCTTCCTGACCAGCTAGTGTATATAGTTCACCCTGTTTCCCATCTCACTTTAGCTGCCAGGAAACTCAGAGTCAAATTTGTTTGACTCCAAATTGTTTAAGCCATATGGCCTGCATATCTATGTTACATATTTCATATATTTCCCATTTTCTATGTTTCTGTGTTATATATTGTCCCAGTCTCAGCCTCTTAAAGTATATTTAAACTGGTTCTGAGGTTTTATTTTTATATACCTTATACTTTATTTTGAATATTTTCCATTCATTACTTTAAACTTTTGTGGAATGGAGTAGGGTATACAACAGGAAAGAATATCAGTATAAATATATATCCTTTGGGAGCTGCAGGGGATTGGCTCTCCTCATCCCACCTTGTGGGTACCAAAACCCAGAGATGCTCAAGTTGGTTAGTTCCCCTTTGTATCCATGGGTTCTGCATGGTGGACACACGGACTTATATCACATATATGCATATATATTATGTATATAATGGTTAGCAACGGTGCTTCCATGCATTATACTAAGCATCTTTGTATCCATTGTCTCATTAATCCTCACCATGGCCTCTAACCTCGGTATATTATGCTTCCATTTAACAGATAAAGAGACTGAGATTAAGCTTTCAGGCCCCAATTTTCCAAGATATTTTCCATTTTTTTCCTTTTAAACAAATCTTTAAAAAATTTTTTCTGTGTGTTACTGCCCTAAGAGAGGTTAGTAACACTGTTTTCTGTGATACAACCAGTGGGAAAAAAAGACAAAGATACCGGGTCCATGGGATTTATATTCTAGGAGGAAGAGAAAAGTCACACGTATAATAAATTACATAGTATATCAGAAGATGCGTGCATGCCTGCTAAGTCACTTAAGTCGGAACAGCTCTGTGTGTGACCCTGTTTTCCAGGCTCCGTGTGTGACTGCAGTTTGCCAGGCTCCTCTGTCCATGGGATTTTCCTGGCAAGAATACAGGAGTAGGTTGCCATGCCCTCCTGCAGGGGATCTTCCCGACCCAGGGATCAAACCTATGTCTCTTATGTCTCCTGTATCAGCAGGTGGGTTCCACTAGCACCACCTGGGAAGCCCATGTCAGAGGATAGACTTTATGAAAAATAGAAAAAGCAGAGAAACACAGCAATTACTACCTCATGGACATTCACAGGATACCAGTCTGCTGAGTGGTTTATGCACAGACTAATTTCATCTGATCCTCCGAGAATCAGATATGAGCTTCCCGTTTCACAGGTGAAAGAACTGACACGGGATGAAGGGATCTGTCAGACGTCATACTATGGTAAGTAGCAGCAATAGGATCTGAGCTCAGCTCTGTGCCTGACCACACCCCTGTGGCCTGAGAAAGGCAAGAGAGGGCATCACCCTTCTTACCCATCTTCCGTCCTTGTCTAAGGGTGGGTTGAAGCGTCTCCCTTTGACCATTTTGTGCAGGAAACTGAAGGGGGCTGAGACTGGCTCTTATCCCTCCATGGCCTCATGAGCTGTGCGCCTGGGAAGCCACTCTTTCTTGTTCCTGGCCTCTAATTTGCAGGCTCTACCCGGAAGGGAGGTCCGGGAGTGGTCCCTGTTGTCATAGCATCAGAGCCCACCCATCACAATGGGGCAGGAGCGCATGTCCCCCAGCTGCCCGAGGGCTCCTGCTGCTCCACAGAGTGTGATCCCCTGGGTCCCAGGTGAGGAACCCCACACACAGGCCAAACAGGCGGCACCAGCCAGTCCTGAGACAGTGGCCCACGCCACACCCTCCAAATGCTCCCACGGACGACTTCTGCATTGACTGTCTTCACGGCCACCATCTGCCCCAGTCTCTTGGTTTTCAGAGAAGTGAACTGGTTCTGCCTTGTCTACAGCCGCGGCATGACACCGGGTCAGGACCCAGGTCTCCCCACGGGCTCCTTTCACGGCTGCTTCCCTGCCCATTGGGGCTCGCTCACTGTGCGTTCACCACGCTGCACGCAACTGAGACCGTGAGGAAGAGGCAATCATGAGTCGTTATTCAGGGCCAGGTGCTGTGCTGAGCACTTTTCCCGTGTTTCATGAACCGTTGGTGTCTACAAATGAGGAAACAGGGCCTCATACCCAGTGGAGGGGGCGCCAGGTCACAGGACATCTCCAGGGCCCGTGAGCCTTTCCCAGGGCCCGCTGGTCTCCCCCGGGCTGCGGCGGCAGCTCCTGAGGGCTAGCCTGCCTCCAGGGCCCGGACATGCAAGTGCAGTCCCGCTTCTCAGTGAGGCGACTTCCGCTTCCCTTCCTTCTTCCCTTTCTCTCTTTCTTTTCCATTCTCCCTTTCTTCCTTCTTTCTCCATTTCTTTCTCCATTTCTTCCACTCCCTTCCATTCTCCTTTTTTAATGCTCTGTCTTGACCATTCTCTCAGCTACTCCACGGAAGGGTGAGTACACATCTGCAGGAGACTCTGCCCGGCTCTCTTGGTAGGAAGTTGTGTCCTCATCCCTCTCTTCTCCTAATCACGGCCAGGGTGTCCTCACAAGAGCTGCATGTCAGGCACACGGGACCACTCCTCTGGCCAGCACTGAGGGCCCAGGGCCTGGTGGCTCCTGGGGGAGATGCCTGCAGTGGAGCACGGACCAAAACCAGGCAGGTGTTAGCAACCAGCTCCACGTACAGACGTGGGAAAGCGAGTCTCAGAGAGGCGAAGGGACTCAGCCTCATCACACCGCTTGTCTGTAGAAAAGTCCACGTGAGAACCCAGATGTGGCGCGGCCAAATTGAACACCAGCATCAAACAGGATTCATTTCACCGTACTTCCCTGACCCTGTTTGAATTAGTGGGCAGTGAATTTACTAAGATTGTTTTTCATGCCACTTTTTCCATCTGCATGAAAGTGGGCCTGACTACACACCTGCCTGTCAGCCACAATCCCTCCCCACGGTGAGCCTGGCTGGCTGGGGGGTCAATGAGCCCTGTCGTATGCTCCTCTGCTGCCCCCCCTCCCCAGTGGACGCCCTGCCATGGAGCCTAGCACAGATGGGGAGGAGCAAGGAGGGCCGAACGTGGCTTCCTGCACTTCCCAAGACTGAGAGTAAAGCAATGAGGAAGGAGGGAGCCAGAGACAAAAATATCTAAAGCCAGCGCCATTTCCAACAAAGTGTTCTACGGGCATTCACTTTGTCTCCACCAACAGAGCAGAAAATCCTCTAGATCTGAAGTCTCATCTCTAAATATATTCTCTTCTCCTCTGTAATTTAGTCTTCTGCTCTATTAAGCAAGGTATATGATCTCTGGTTAAGGTGTTTTCCAATTTCCCGCTTTTGAATGATGGTTTAAAATTCTCAAAAATGTGTCCAAGAAAAATCAAAAGTGAATAAAGAAAACCCAGCCAGGAAAAATGAAATACGGTTTTTCTTCAGCTAGGATTTCCGAACGGCAGATTAGGGTGGGGTGGTTCGCTGTTGACGTTATTCTTTTCAGAGGTTTGAATTACTGGGCTGAACTTGGAGACCCACCATGCTGGAAGCAAGTCCTGTAAACACACAGGGCTCTCAGATCCCTGGGGCTGAGAATACCAGAGGGTTGAGCCCCGTCCTGCCTTGGGTCTTTGCACGTGCACAGCTCTGCTCAGAATGCAGTGATGCAAAACAACCTGTTAAGGCGGCTGTGGAGGCAATGACGAGCACATGGCTGTGTTCACTCGCTCAACAAGCACAGATTGAACACCCACTATGTGCCAGCTCTGCGTTCCAACAGCACCAAGACGATCACCGAAACCAGTTTTTTTACGAGCGGTAAATCACGGACGGTTTTTTAAAATGTCAGGAATATATGTTAGTATCCACTACTTTTAGGTCAATTGTAAGTCAGAAGTGGGGCCTCCCTGGTGGCTCAGAGGTAAAGAATCAGCCGGCCAATTCAGGAGATGCAGATTTGATCCCTGGGTTGGGAAAATCCCCTGGAGGAGAAAATGGCAACCCACTCCAATGTTCTTGCCCAGAGAATCTCATGGACAGAGGAGTCTGGCAGCCTACAGTCCTTGGGGGTCACAAAAGAGTCGGACACAACTGAGTCACTGAACAACAACACCTCGTGGATTTCCCAATACATCAGATGACCAGGACCCCAAATTATTGATTAACCAAAAATTATTTTCAGTGAGCCACCTGCCACATTGATGCCTAATTGTTCCATCCAATGTATTTTTTAACACAGCAGCTGCTTACATACTTTGACTTTTAGATCTTTATATCCAAAGTGTTAAAGACCTTATGAAAGACAGCTGTGTCTGTCTCTTCCATGTGTTTTCAGTGCAGTGTGCCATTCCTTGATTTAATAAGGACTTGCCATCTTTTGCAGGAGAGAAAGAGATGGAACCACGAGTATGTTTTCACACATGCCTCTGCCACGTGCCCATATGTGCTGCCCCCAGAAACTCTCAGACCTGCACACACAGGCACACTGAAACTCATCACGCCACCAAAGGGAAGATTTTGCCCCCTCATTCATATCTACACATCCCGGACAATTCAACTAGCATGTGGAGGGAAATCTGAGCCATCTTCACATTCATAAAATGCTGAGCTCTGAGAAATTCTCCAGCATCTGAATTATAAAACACATTTTCGTTTCACTCTGCAAGGTAACCTATCTGGACTCTTTCTGCAAATAGCAACTGAATTGAGGTGACTCCATTGCATTTTTTTATTAGTTCACGATTCACACAGAACTAATGGAAATTACAAAGCATGCACAGCCTATTTGCACACCACCTTGGAAAGTACTCAGGCGTCGGTAACGTGAAGCACTTTTTTTCCCTTGTTTTACCCTATCTTGCAAACCATCTGGAAAATTAACTGCATCTCTCTCCCTTCCACTCAACAATTCCTGGATCAAGACAAGTAAGACGGATTGAAAGACAAGAAGAACTTGACCACCTTGGAAGTTTGTTCAGTTGAGAGGTGGAAATAGTAACATTTTAAAAAATCCTTGACTCTACCGATACGCATGAGTCAGTGAGGATGTGAGACATTGCCCAGGTAACGACAATTTCTGATAACCTTGCTGAAACATGAACTGCGATCAACTTTTCGAATCACGTCTAGAGAAAGCTTTTGCTTGATTGATAACTTGGAGAATTGGTCACTCAAAAAATTGCTGCAATCTAGCAAATTGTACTGGACACAGTGAAGGTCATGGAAAAACTGTCACCGTCCTCATGAACCTGACTCTCTGCTGGGGAGATAGACATCACACACAGATAACTGGCTATAATTGGGAGAGGTTCCAGGGTGCTCAAGACCATGTGAACCTGCATGAATCTGAAGGGTGACCAGGCAGGTAATGAAGAAATGAAGCGAAGAATGACTTCAGTGAACCAAAGGGAGAAAGAAGCACGTGCCAGGTGGAGAGCCTGGTAGAGGCCCTGATAGCAGGCAGAGCTTGACTCTCTCAGGGACCAGAAAGGAGGCCAGAGGATTGTGCAGGTTGGAGATGATGTTGGAAAAAGCAGGAAGCAGGCCACTCAGGGCCTCCAGGCCTTCTGAGAGCTGGTGGATAGGCACTTTGCCCTCTGTGACCTTGATCAGCTGGCCAATGTCAGCAGTGGGCAGAAACTCAAGGAACAGGTGTCAGCAGTATACCAGTTGAGAGCTTTGGGTTTTTTAGAAAAAGCACCTTAGAAGTACTAAGTCGCTTCAGTTGTGTCCAACTCCTAGTGACCCCATGGACTACAGCCCACCAGGCCCCTCCATCCTTGGAATTTTCCAGGCAAGAGTACTGGAGTGGGGTGCCATTGCCTTCTCCAACCTTAGAAGTAAGACTTGCCATTAAGATTCAGTAGGTGTGCCGAGTTTATGCTGTCTCCAAATTCTGAAAAAGACAGGCAGAAATACTTAGTGTGATTCCTGTCTCTCCCCGGGTTGGGTTGGTTACTCCTATTTTCTCTGTGTTCTGTGTTTGTTGAGGTTTACGTGAAGATGTGATGCTATTTTTTTCAACCCCTGGAAAGTCAGCTGCTTTTGTCCTCTCGCAGTATGAATGGGACAGTCCTCCGAAGACACAGAATAAAAGACAGCAGTAACTAGAAGTGCGGTTCAACACAGAGAACGCTGGAATGGAAAATGCCAGCCTCCACCATCTTAAAGCCAAACAGCCAGATAAATATATATTTTTCAACTGAAGAGAAAATGAACAGTGTCTTGGAAGGTGATGTAACGTTCACCAATCCTGGGTGAGAAGAGGGGAGACGGGTCCCCCAAGGAAGAATCTCCTCTCTCCTCTTATTGTGCACCATAAAACATAATGGAGATTTCATCAACTTAGCAGCAAGTTGCAAACTAATAAAAGAGCCTTGTTACAAAGATAATAGGAAGACGAAGTCATAAATGACAGACCTGGGCTGAGTGTTGGTGTTCAGTCAGTTCAGTCGCTCAGTCATGTCCGACTCTTTGTGACCCCATGATTGCAGCACGCCAGGCCTCCCTATCCATCACCAACTTCCGGAGTTCACTCAGATTCACGTCCATCGAGTTGGTGATGCCATCCAGCCATCTTATCCTCTGTCGTCCCCTTCTCCTTCTGCCCCCAATCCCTCCCAGCATCAGGGTCTTTTCCAATGAGTCAGTTCTTTACATGAGGTGGCCAAAGTACTGGAGTTTCAGCTTTAGCATCATCCCTTCCAAAGAACATCCAGGACTGATCTCCTTTAGGATGGACTGGTTGGATCTCCTTGCAGGCCAAGGGACTCTCAAGAGTCTTCTCCAACACCACAGTTCAAAAGCATCAATTCTTCGGTGCTCAGCTTTCTTCACAGTCCAACTCTCACATCCATACATGACTACTGGAAAAACCATAGCCTTGACTAGATGGACCTTTGTTGGCAAAGTAATGTCTCTGCTTTTGAATATACTATCTAGGTTGGTCATAACTTTTCTTCCAAGGAGTAAGCGTCTTTTAATTTCATGGCTGCAATCACCATCTGCAGTGATTTTGGAGCACCCCAAAATAAAGTCTGATACTGTTTCCACTGTTTCCCCATCTATTTCCCCTGAAGTGATGGGACCGGATGCCATGATCTTAGTTTTCTGAATGTTGAGCTTTAAGCCAACTTTTTCACTCTCCTCTTTCACTTTCATCAAGAGGCTTTTTAGTTCCTCTTCACTTTCTGCCATAAGGGTGGTGTCATCTGCATATCTGAGGTTATTGGTATTTCTCCCGGCAATCTTGATTCCAGCTTGTGCTTCTTCCAGTCCAGCGTTTCTCATGATGTACTCTGCATATAAGTTAAATAAGCAGGGTGACAATACACAGCCTTGACGTACTCCTTTTCCTATTTGGAGCCAGTCTTTTGTTCCATGTCCAGTTCTAACTGTTGCTTCCTGACCTACATATAGTGCTGGTGTTAGGCACCACTTTCTCCAGCTCAACATGAATCCATGGGTCATCAATTCAGTTAATCGTGTGGATGACCACCAATTTGTCTTTCTTTCTCTGTTCTTTCTTCACGTTCCAGAGTATTTCTGTTCACAGGGAGTCCCTTGAAAAGGCAAGTAGGAAACCTACACAGCATCAGGTCTTGCAATATTGCTTTCTACACATGGTCTCTTTTCCCCCTCTACTTCCTTCAAAGTTGGCTGTGAGGTAAGGAACCTCCTCACCCCCACCAAGGCCTCGCTGCTCCAGGTGTGGTCCTTGGACGAGCAGCCTGAGCATCACTTGAAGTTAACTAGAAATGCAGTGTCTCTGGTGGTGCAATGGATAAGAATCCACCTGCTAGGCAGAGGACACAGGTTTCATCCCTGGTCTCGGAAGTTTCCACATGCCACAGAGCAACTAAGACCATGCACCGCAAGTACTAAGCTGGAGCTCTAGAGCCCATGTGCTGTAACAGCTGAAGCCCGTGCCCCCCTAGAACTCGCACTCCACAGCAAGAGGAACCACCGCAACGAGAAGCCCGCACACCGCAGCCAAGAGGAGCCCCCTGCTTGCTGCAGCTGGAGAAAAGTCCACGCAGCAATGAAGACCCAGGATGGCCAAAAAATTTTAAAAAATTTTTTATAAAGAAATGCAGAGTCTCAGGCCCCTGCCCAGACCTACCGAATCAGAATCTGTATCTTTAGTAAGACTTTGGGTGATCTGTGTTCATCTAAAGTTTCAGAAGCACCACCCTAGAACATCACGAGGCCCTTATCAAGGTTTCAGACTTTCTCAGTCCCTCTGTGGAAGGACTGGATTCAGGGCACCTGTGGCCCTTTTGACCTTGTACCTACAGATATGCACTTCAGCCTAATCCTTGGACAAGGATCACTGTGCTTTCAGACTTTTAAAGATTTGGAAACTGAAGTAGGAGGTTAAAGGGTTTCTACCCAAGCTCAGCTTGGTGCTCTGTGATGACCTAGAGGGGTGAGATAGGGGTGGGGAGGCCGAGGGAGGCTTGAGAGAGAGGGGATACATGTATACTTGACGCTGATTCACGTTGTTATAGAGCAGGAATTAACACAACACTTGTAAAGCAATTATCCTCCAAATTAAAAAATTTAAAAATCTGTGCAAAAAAGTATACACAGCTTGAGGTTTGTAAATATTTTTAATAAATTTTTTTATGGAATATTCCTTCATTGCAAATGAAATGTGAAATGTCACCAAGAAAATAAAGATAAATAAGCCAAGGAAATAAAAAGGGATTATATCTTATTTATCCATGAGGTGTTTTCTCAGGTGCTTAAAACCTTTCTAGTGGTACCACTCCAACCTCAGTGTTCCTTCTGATTGAAAGCAGGGAAGTGGGAGGTTCCCCCCACCCAGGACCCTGAGACACACGCTGTTTCTTTGCACAGTTACATAAACAGGGTGCAGTGTGGTCGTCTTTATGTTTCATTTCGATTCCTGCCCCATTGATTCAACGGTGGCTCAGGAAAATGAGAGTAAGCCAAATTCACGGTTCTGCCTTGCCACAGTCCAGTCGTTGCGACGGTGGGACAATGACCACATCAGGACTGTGCGCCTAATTAAACACTTAGTCAATAACCCATTCCCTCTGGACCCAGCCATTTGCTTTCTGCATTGTGGGAACGAGATAACTGGGCAGTGAATGTGGGTAATTCATGCAGGAAGAGCTCATTTTAGGTGAGGGCAGATTGATTGGAATTAGTTATTTCAGGCTTGGTGCTGGAGAAGGCGGAGAGAAAGTGCTGTTTTTCCTCGGGTGATTCCAATATTCCTTCACAAAGGTGAGGCAAGGACCACGTCCAGCTCGCCAGGGGCACACGAGCGTGGACTGTCTAGAACCAGCATCCTGACGCGCAGGTGTGTACCTGTGGGGGGGTGCTCAGAGATTCGGGGACAGACCGTCATTGCTATGCACGCAGCTCACGGCTGCAGGAGCCCTCTAATTGTTTTGCAGTGAGATGAGAACTCGGTTTTATCTGATGTCTCAGGACAGCTTGTTGACTGCACTGTCTGGCTATACAGCACATAATAGCACTGTTAGGGGAAATGTCAGCGAAGGCACTGAAGGGTGGAAGAACATGAAATCAAATTTCTCACATGACAATGGCTTGGATATTTGTTGGGATTTTGCTCCCACCGAATGGGACCTTAGATTCTTTTCAGGCTGATTCGATCAGACACCGCATAGTGTTTGTCCAGCGAACCCACCCTGCGGTTAACACATTTTAACAAGTCATCCTCCTCCTCCCAGAAAGACGACTGCAACGGGCGGACACGTTTCCAGTCTCTGCTCCGAGAAATCATTTTCATAACATCCCAAGCCTCCTAAGACATCATGTTGTATTCTTCCATCAGCCATCTGCTAGGGGAGACGCATCCATACGACATCTTCCTCCGCTGGCATAATTAAAAGAGATTCTCTGCGTTCGAAAGCTGGGTTACATTTACATTCAAAGTTATTTTGCTCTCTCTCTGCCCTTGCCCTCAAGGAATTGTGGGAATTCAACTTAACAGGCTTTTAATGGTTCTGTGATAACTGTGATTATAAACTGTGAATCGGATCGTGGGAGCATCGAAGTTCAGCTGCATCTCATGCAAAGACATCACCGCTGCTTTTGATCCTCGGTTGATATTTGGTTTCCAGTGTTCAGACACCACCATCTTTAAAAAAAAAAAATGAAATAAAAGGCACCTCATTTGCTTCACAATTGCTTTGTTAACAATTTTAAAGCCTTTAAGCATACATTTTCCTTTCGATATATTAGAAATATTTAGAAACACATCCTGTTGCTAAAAATTCAATTTCAAAGTCTACAATTGTATTTCCTGCTTCCTTTTAGAGGGAAGATGATGGGTTTATTTAAAACACATGCAACATGTTGGACACGTGCACACACATACACATGCACTCACACGTACTCACACGTTGCCTTCGACCTTTCACTGCCAAATATTTAGAAATAAATTTTTACTGCGTTCTCTGAACATCTAATTACTGCTTTGAGGCGAGTTAATGAAAATATACTTTTCTTTGAAACATGTTGGCTCTACTAAATGAGCCTCTCCTTGTGAGTCCACAGATGAATTGATGGTGAGCCTCCTTGAAAAAAAGAGGCTTTCTGATCATTGTTGCCAGATGTCTCAAGCAAGCCTGCCAAGCTGGGGCCAGAAACACAGCCTTAAAATAGTAGGCACGGAATTGCACCATCAGCCAATTAGGGCCCTTGGAGCAAATTAGCTCTCTTTTCCCATTGGCCAGAGCAGCTGCAACTTGTGCAGGGACAGCCTGAGGTCGGTCCAGCCAGCATCTCCTACTCTGGCCAGTTGTTGCTGGCATCCAAAAAGGCCACCAGGAACAGTCAGCCCCTAGGTTTAAAAAAACTGCCTTGCTGAAACCCCTCGGCTCAATTCCCAGGAAGATCCCCACGGTCATCTCTGGAGAGCAGGGCGTTGTCTAAGGTAGAATAATTCCAGCGGGTGGAATAAATAGTTCTCAGTGTCACAACCCTCCCAGAGTTGTCCTCTAGAGAGGAGGTCTCACTCTCAGGAAGGGAGCCGTTAGCTACAGGCCCTCCTTGAGGCGAAATCAATGAGACTGGTTCAGTGGGAAATCCACAAGAACGACAGCTGACTGCTTGAGCGGCAGACAGCACAGCGCTGTGCTCTCCACTTGGAGGTTGCCTTCACCATCGAGTTTAAAAGAAAGTCATAGGAAGCATCGAACCCTTAAAGACCATTTCATCTGCAAGGAACAAAGAACCACTGGAGCAGAAAGTCTCATCTACAAAGGTCAGCTCTTGGCAACACATGCCCCGCTGGGCAGCCAGGAGCATTTTAGACACTGTCCAATGACGCTGCCAGTATTGGCATCAGGACCAAGAATTAAGAAATTACTATTGGCAGCAAAGAGTAATTTGGTTGCAATAGCTCCCCCAAAGCCTTAAAAATATATGATCATACTTATGATCTAGTAATTTTACTTCTGAGAATTTACCCCCAAGAAAACACCCACACATTTGCACAAAGATGTGTCCCTAAGTATGCTCATTTCAGGATTTGCTAGAGAAAAAAAAAATTGAAACATAAAGTTGAACCCAATGCAGTCGTGAAAGACATAGAAGAATGATGCAGAAAAACATTTACACTGCATTGTACAGTCAAAAGGAGAGGTAAACACTTCTATAGGATGATCTTCTTTTGTAGAATCATATATACATACCCATGGAAAGAGGAAGGTTACACCAACATTTTAGGATTAATTGAATTTCCTACTTTTTTCACTGGCCTTTTCCAATTTCCAGAGTGGTGGTTTTAGTCATTAAGTTGTGTCCGACTCTTGCGACCCCTGGACTGTAGCCCTCCAGGCTCCTCTGTTCATGGAATTTTCCAGGACAGAATACTGGAGTGGGTTGCCATTTACTTCTCCAGGGGCTCTTCCCAACCCAGGGGTTGAAGTCGTGTCTCCTGCGTTGGCAGCTGAGTTCTTTACTGACTGAGCTACCATCAGGAGCATGTATTGCTATTGCGGTCAGAAACAAAATTGAAAGAATTATTCATTTATTATTTGTTTGAAGAAGATCGGCTCTGCTGGATCTTCGTTGCTGCATGGGTTTTTTCTCTAGGAGCCACGAGTGGGGGCTACCCTCTAGATGTGGGGTGCAGGCTTCTCACTGCCGTCCTTTCCCACTACAGAGCACAGGTTCCAGGGCTCGCGGGCTTCCGTAGTTGTGACTCCTGGGCTCCAGAGCGCAGGCTCAGTAATTGCGGCGCATGTACTTAGTTGCTCCGCAGCATATGGGATCTCCCCGGATCAGAGGTTGAACCCGTGTCCGCTGCATTGACAGGCAGATTCTTTACCACTGAGCCACCAGGGAAGCCCAAGGATTTTGAAAAAGGAGGTATAGCAAGACAAGTCATGCGTAAATCAATGTCTTGCAAGAGTTCAAGACCCAGACAAGGAGAAGGGCGTGTAAATGAAGCTATAAAGCATACGGAGTCAGCAATGTCTGCTGAGCGTGGAGAGTGCTAGACGGACTGTGTTCAAATCATGAATTTACATGTGTTCCAAGAAAGTGTTTTATAGGCTATCCACCACATTGTACTAGATACTGATGGTACCACCGTCGGTTATCAGTGGTTCATACTCCAGAGGGCCCACGGCCTGAAGGAGGAATATTTCCACATTGCCAAAGAAGCGTTGCGTTCCACCCCGGTGGCAGGCAAAGTCCCCCGCCCCCATCAGCTCCCATGGAATCCACTCTAATAAGCTTTGCATTATGGAACATACAATCATATAAAGCTTAAAATCTGCAGAGGCATGACATCTGGCCTTAACCCAGACTTTTAAGAGTCAGATCTTGAAATCAAACAAGGAGGAATAATGAAGTTCCAAGTTCCAGCCGTAGCCCTGCTGAGATCTTTAAGCAGGAAGGCTAGGATATGCTAAAATGTCTTCAATATCTTCCGAATACAATCTGAAATTTTCAGTGCTTCCAGCCTCAGGAATCAGACCCTAAAAATGTAGATGAGGTCGATGTGGGGTAGCCCTTCTCTCCACTATTGAAAAGTTTTTGCCATGACTTCTTTGATAGCCAGAGTTAATTTTTGTAGTAAATAGACCACCTGGTAGACTTCCGCCTGACAAGGGGCTCAAGGCAGGCCCCAAGGGCACTGGCCAAGTGAGTAAGATCGAGTCTTAGTTCTCAGGACCAGAGTTGATAAATTCCATACTTAGTTTATTCCTTTATTAATCACCCTATCAATATAATTAACATAAAATTACATATTTTTCTGTTAAAAAATAGGCAACTTCATTTTGTATCTTTGTTGACCATGTTTTCTGGATTTTAGTGCGGTCGGACTCTTTAGTCTGAAAAAATTGCCAACTTTATTCTAACCCAATCCAGTTGGAGTAAAACAGAGTTTTTAAAAAATTTTAAGTGTGTCTAGAAGTGCACCACTTCCATCGTGGTCCAGGGGTTAAGACTTCGATTCCAATGTAGGGGGTGCTGGTTTGATCCCTGGAAGGGAGCCAACGTTTCCACATATATGGCCAAAAAAACAAACTATGAGACAGAAGCAATGTTGTAACAAATTCAATAAAGACACTTTAAAAAAAGTAGTCCACATTTTAAAATATCTTTAAAAAGAAGTGTATCTAGAATTACCGGTTGTCTGGTCTCTAAGTCAAACTTTAAAGCAAAAGCCACTTGAATGCTAACACCTCAATATTTCCCTGTATTTCTCAATACTCTCAATATTTCTCTGCAGGACAAAAATCCCAACACTTAGAAATATACTGTTGTTCAGTCACTAGATCACGTCTGACTCTGCGACCTCATGGACTGTAGCCCACCAGGCTTCTCTGTCCTTGGGATTTCCCAGGCAAGAATACTGGAGTGGGTGGCCATTTCCTTCTCCAGGGGATCTTCCTGACCCAGGGATCAAACCCACATCTCCTGCACTGGGGGGTGGATTCCTTACCACTGAGCCACCAGGAAAGCCTGCCTGCCATGTAGTTAGGTGTAAATAAACGTTAGCTCTTTTGTGGCTATATCTTATAGGTCCCCTAAAGTGCATGAATTTTGTCAAGAGGCCCCTGGAACCTCAATGGTGATGAGGGCTGAAGGAGGAGGGGCCTAGGAAGTCAGAGGGACCAGAGCTAAGCTTAGCAGGACCAAGGCTAAGGACTGGCTCTGAGGCTCTGGAAGTCTGTCCAGACAGTAGGGGCTTTGAATGTAAAGGAGACTGTGGCAGAGGCAGGTGTTCTCCAGGCCAACCTGAAAAGCCCACCAGGAAGATATCCTAATTCCCAGGCTTCTCGGGGACTCCCCTAGGCCCTGACCTTGGATTCTGCTTCCGTCTCTTCCTCGGCTCAGACGTCAGATCGGCGGCTGTGTTGGCATCTGTTCTTCTCGTGACTTGGAGGTGGTGGGCCTGTGAGGGGGCTGAGGAGTACCGAGCAGGAGGGACACCGAGCACCTCTCCAGGAGCCTGGAAGCCTCAAAGGCAAGTACAGACTCTGTACAACTTTGCTAATGGAAAGCCTCACTTCAGTCTGAATTGAGGTCTTCAAGAAAAATCACCAGTGATGACAGGCTCTTCAATACAGGATCCAGCCACAGGCCAGAGATCAAGCTTCACTGAACCAGAGTGAGGGGAAAAAATGACAGTCAAACGTTTTCTTTTCCCACACACAGACTGTAATCAGCTCTCCACAATGTCATCCTGGAACTCCAAGGACGGTCCGGACCCCTCCTGGCTCTCCCCAGTAATGGACAGAGGCAATGGTGCAGATAATCCAGCCAAATGGTGGGTAATCCGAAAGCCATTTCCATTTGGCCTCGGGAGAACTTTCCATGCTCAGGCTGAGTGTGGGTGTATGCGAGGCTCTCTGCCAGACCTGGGATGCACGTGGGGTCTGGGTGCGTCCCAGGATGAGGCTGCACTCGGGGACGGCATCTCCCAGCAGCAGCAATGTAGAGCACAGGCGACGATGCGGGCCCTTCAGACGGGGTTCTGCACCTGCTCCTCTTCCCTGGTCCCTTCTCCATTCCTGTCTGACCTGTCCAGAAGACCGACCCCGCCAACGGTATCACCCGAGCTCTTTTGCCCTCTGGCTTCCTGGCAGGTTTGAGCAAGAGGACTCGGGAGAAGAGAAAGGAGAGAAAACCCGGGATGTCTCTTCCCCACTTCCTTCCTGCTCGGGCACAATTTCTCAGGCAACCTCTACTCCCCTCTACCTCCACCCAGCTTCTGATTTTCACTGTGCTCCAGGACACCACTCCATCCCATGGACCTTCAGTCCCCCGCTGGTGGTGATGAAGCCTTATCCTCTCACATGGGCTCTCAGCCTGCCCACACCTCCATAAGTGGTCTCATCATAAAGCATTGCTGCTAAATTGTCTTGAGCAAGCTCTGCTTCCCACTGAAGCCTGGCAGATAGAGGGTGGAACAGGATGGGGCTGAAGTTGGAGCTGGAGCTGGGGTCCTGGGGGGGCGGTTTAAACAGAGAGGCAACTCAATACCCACTCAGAGCACAGCTCCTCATTCGATCTGATGGAAGCCCACTGCTCCTTTCTGAGTAGAAGCCACTTGGCTCTGCCTAGCCTGCCTCCAGACCAGTGGCATCAGGTACAATCCACCTGGACAATCCTGTGTTGGAGGCCAACCCATGTCTTCCTTGTGGTCATCTAGCACAACCAACTTCCCTTGGAAATGGAGTAATCACATTTAAAAGAGGCAACTTACCCAACATCCTTGAATTTTCCTTCTCCTGAGCCCCTTGTCTAATCTTGTCCTCTTAAAACTGAGATCAGGATTGTATCAAGGACGTTTGGTTGATCACCCATTCCTTGACCATGACCCTGACCCTGTTTTCTAAAATCACGACCCATGTTCTTTCTCCTTAGTCTGCTTGACTTTCTGGCTTTCCTGTTGGTTGAAGTCACAGCTGCTCCAACTCTGCCTCTCTGACAATCCATTTGCTTGTTCTGCTGATGGACAATTCAGTTTCTGATAGTTCTAACATCTAGTTGTTTTGCAGAGTTTCTGGTCCCTGTGAAAGGACTACCATCCATTCATTTCCACACACTGGAGACTTGTTCCATTCTCTTCTCTGCTCCCCAGATCCAAGCCATCCCTGAGTCCTGGCATATCTCTCTAATTCATCCACCTCTCTCAATGTGTGCTTCCAACAACCTGATGTAACTGATGCTATTTCACAACTGAGTGACTTCCTCCTTCCAGGAATCCCAGCATATACCCTGCCCTTCCCACCAAGCCATCCTGCATCCTGTGGGCTTTGAAAACCTGAATCAGACCATGCCAACTCTTAAAATCCCTCAGAGGCCTCCATTATGCTGAGAACAAAGACAGCCCTTACTGGGCCCAAAGCCTCCTGTGGCCCCTGCCCTTGCCTCTGGCGGCATCTCTCACCCTCTTTCCCTCCCTTTCTGCATTCCATCCACAAGCCTTACTCTCTGTTCTCACCGGCCTTTGTGCAACTGCCCTTCCCCCCATCCACCTTGCCCCTTCATCTCCCTGACTCCTATTCATTCATCTTCAGATCTTAAACATCACGTTCTCTAGACCAAGTCAGTTAGCCCAGGAAAGTGTAGAAACCTGAACCTTCCTTCAAAGCTCCTGTTACAGCTGTTAATGGGTCATGGGTCAACATGTCTCCTCTAGACTATCAACTCCATAAACCCAGGAATCATCTCTCATCTTGCTCTGACCCCCACATACAGGTGCATGGCAGGTGCTCAATAGTCTTAAATAAACAGTAGGTTTTCTTAATTAAAAATATGCTACAGAGAAATTTCCGGGTCAACATGGCCAATTTACCACATGCTTCTATTTCTTCTCCTTCTGGAATCCCACCAATAAAGAAACTTTTCAAAGGTGCAGGCCCACAAGGACAAAGAGAACTAAAGGAGAGACAATAAGGAAAGAAAAGTTCAGCATATTTTTTGGAACATACAAAGCAGATGGGGAAGCAGTAGCCGAGGCAATGAGGAGCAGCAGCTACATCACAGATGCCAGTTAGAGTCGAACTAGGCGACACCCACAGAACTGGGAACCCCAAGACCTGGAGACACAAAAACTCTGGAAAGTAAGGGCAGGGAAAAACAGGGGCTGAAAGCAGAGAACTGGTTGAAAATATATAGATGGAAGGATTAAACCCTTGCCCCGTTCCCACCCTGTTTAGCCAAGCGACTACTCCCGTCTTCATTCTGACATCACCAGCAGGCAAGCAGAGGCTCATCCTTGACATGAGACATGAAGGTGAAGAAGCACAGGACTAACAATGCAGTGCAGTTGGAGGCTGATAATTCATAGTTAATCCAGAGAGATTAGGGATGCAGGGGTCCTGCACAGGGGTGCAGTTTCTGGCAGTTGCAAGTTGGCCAGAGCTCCCTGAATGATCTCAAGACACGGGCAGGGCCCCGACAGAGTCGATTACAGTGGACACTTGTGATGTGACTGGGTCAGCAAAAGAAGCAAGGCACCTATAAGTGATGATTTGAGACCACTGGGGAATTCAAATGCAGACTCTATATTGAATTTTATTTTATCAGAGTTGAATATCTTGCTGTGACAGTAGTGGTTTAGTCACTAAGTCATTTCCTGCTCTTGCAATCCCATGGACTGTAGCCATCCAGGCTCCTCTGTCCATGGGACTTACCAGGCAACAATACAGGAGTGGGTTGCCATTTCCTTCTCCAGGAGATCTTCCCAACCAGGGACTGAACCCAGGTCTCCTGCGTTGCAGGCAGATTCTTTACCCACTGAGTCACCAGGGAACTCTATGCAAATACAGATGAATGTTCTTGTTCTTAGAAGAACTGTGCTGAAGTATTTAGGATGGCAGCATTGTGATACCTATACCTTTCAAATATCCAACAAAGAAATTAAACTCATACAGCTATATATGTGAATATACACACAGAAAGATAGATAGAAATTTAGATGGAGGGATAGACTGACTGACCAGGAGAAAGAAAGACAAATTCAGAGGAAGTTGACGTGGCAAATTGTTAACAATAATGAGGCTAGGTGTGGAGTGCTCAGGTACTTTGTTCTGTTCTTCAGGGTTTTTCTATAGTGGTCTTGAAATTTTTCAAGATGAAACAAGAATCCAAGTAGCATAAATATTTATCAGCAGTGGCACTGAAGCAAAAACCAATAACAAGGGTGCCCTATATGATACTGGGCAATTTTTCAATCCAGCTTTCTATTCCCAGCCAAACTGTCTACCCAAATAGGGAGGGTAAAACAAATATATATTTTTTAAATTTATTTATTTTAATTGGAGGCTAATTACTTTACAATATTGTAGTGGGTTTTGCCATCCATTGACATGAGTCAGCCATGGGTGTACATGTGTCCCCCATCCTGATCCCCCCTCCCACCTCCCTCCCATCCCATCCCTCTGGGTCATCCCAATGCACCAGCCCTGAGCATCCTGTCTCATGCATCAAACCTGGACTGGTGATCTGTTTCACATATGATAATATACATGTTTCAATGCTATTCTCTCAGATCATCCCACCCTCGCCTTCTTCCACAGAGTCCAAAAGACTGTTCTATACATCTGTGTCTCTTTTGCTGTCTTGCATACAGGGTTATCGTTACCATCTTTCTAAATTCCATATATATGCGTTAGTATACTGTATTGGTGGAGAAGGAAATGGCACCCCACTCCAGTGTTCTTGCCTGGAGAATCCCAGGGACAGGGGAGCCTGGTAGGCTGCCGTCTATGGGGTTGCACAGAGTCGGACATGACTGAAGCGACTTATCAGCAGCAGCAGCAGCATACTGTATTGGTGTTTTTCTTTCTGACTTACTTCACTCTGTATAACAGGCTCCAGTTTCATCCACCTCATTAGAACTGATTCAAATGTGTTCTTTTTGATGGCTGAGTAATATTCTATTGTGTATATGTACCACAGCTTTCTTATCCATTTGTTTGCTGATTATTTTTAACACAAGCAAGAACTCAACAGTGTTATAGCTCATGTGCCCTTTCTCAGGAAACCACTGAAAAATGAGCTTCAGACAACACAGATGGGATGAGGGAAGCAAAAGAAGAAAGAAAGACAGCCACAGGATGCCGAGGTGCAGAGGAACACCCACTCTAGACTGGAGCAGGAGGATACTAGGCTTCAGCAGAAAGAAGAAAAACCAAACAAAAAGAACTGTGTCTGCCCCAGTGGAGCTTGTTATTGGTAAACGTGTAGCAGAGCATTAAAGATAATTCAGTGATGACAGTACATAGAAAACTGAGCTAATGCAAAGCTGATGTCACTGTTAACTCCAGAAAAAATAAAAGTGAGTATTCCAGAAAGTAAGCAAAGGACTAGAGCATATCTGGTTCAGCAGCTGACAACATCTGCAAAGTTACAATAGAGAAAGCACTGGTTTTTTTATTTAACCAAAACTGTGTGGGGTAGGGATAGGGAGTATGTAGAAAGAGAGGGAGTTGGTTATAATTAAGTCCCCACCTGTCTGATTTAACATATCTGGAAATTAAAAGATACTGTAAAAAACGGATAAATCAAGAAACAGCTGCCCCCAAGAATTGAGAGCAGAGGCTCTGATGGGTATTTGGATACCCGTGTTCATGGCGCATTTGCAATTGCCCAAAGGCAGAGAACAACCCAATGTCCACAAGAAGATAAATGGATAAATGAAATTTGGCATGGACACACAATGGAATATTATTCAGCCTTAAACAGGAAGACCATTCTGACACATGCTGTAACACAGATGAGCTTTGAAGAGTTTATGCTCAGTGACATGCTGACTACAAAAGGACAAATATAATTCTACCTATATGAGATACCTACAACAGGCAAATTCATTGAGACAGAAAAGAGAGATTACAAGGGGCTGGGGCAGGAGAGTGGAGAGCATTGCTTCAAGAGCACAGGGCTTCCCTCTGTGCTTTTTACCTTCCGTTTGAGAAGATAAAAAATTCTGGAGCTGGATGGTGGTGATGGTCCCACAACACCGACGGTGTGCTTAATGCCACTAAATTGCACACGTAAAAATAGATGAAAAGGATGAAGAGAAATACCTGGATAAGAATAATATTGGGGGACTTCCCTGGCGATCCAGTGGGTAAGACTTCATGCTTCCAATGCAGGGGGCCCAGGTTTGATCCCTGGTCAGTGAACTAGATCCCACACGCCCCAACTAAGCGTTCACATGCTGGAGCTAAAGATCCCACGTGCCACAGTTAAGACTTGGCACAGCCAAATAAACAAATCTGATGTTTTAAAGAACCCTATTTGAAGTTCTGTCAGTAACCAGCAGGAGAAATGGCCGCTCGCCACAGGGAAGTGATATAAGGGGATGGGGGGACGTGGCAAGAGGCTGTTCCTTTGCGTCCCAGTTCTTCTTGCACTGCTTTACTGTAAAAAGTCTAGTGTTAACATTCCTGCAGTGCTGACTGTGCTCCAGGCCTGCTTTACATTCTTTCTGTATATGCGCGTTTAATCCTTGTATCGCTGTGCGCTGGGAGTCTGTTCCACATTTCAGAGAATAGGAAACAGATCCAGAGAGGCGGGGAGGGGGCATCCAGCCCAGGCAGGCTGGCTCCAGAATCACTGCTCTGAATCGTTGGACTTTGCTGCCTTTCGTGCACGTGTATTACTGTGACACAAGTGAAAAATTAATTAAAAAATATGCTTATATACACATCTCAGGTGTGAAAGTATCAGATTCCTGGGAATGAAACACCCCCAATCTCTATGAAAGATGAAGCATGGCATTCAGTTCATCGTGTGAGCATGAAAGCTACTCAAATAACACTGACATTACGCTCATTTCATTACAGAACTGAAGCACTGAAGCAAACAACTTGTCTTTGTGTTTCAATTTTTACCAGGTCTCCCTGGTTTTTGCAGCCCCCTCCCCAGTTTTCCCTCTCAGCTCCCCTGTCCCAGTATCACCATAACAGTACCTGTGGAATAAAACACAAGAAAAATGAACAATATAAGAGTACATCAAGCTTCCTTTAGAAATAGAGGAAAATGAGTTTACAGTTAGAAAGCATGTGGAACTATTACTTTTACAGTGAAAACAGTTACATCACAATTTTAAATTACATTTCCATTCGAAATGGAGTCGATTTGCACCACCTACTGGAATATACAGCTCTCTATAGTCAGAGGTTTCAAAATGATGAACCGCTTTTAAAATTTTAGCGTTAACATGTCTAGTTATCTTCAAGAGACCAGCCCCTTTGACATGCTGGAAATGCCAAATGCTAATTTGCTTTGGGGACCAGTTTCTAAAACAAACTTTCTTTAAAAGCCAAATTTAATCATCTAGCTAAATTAAAAAATTGTACAACTGCTTATAAAAATAAAATGATTAAGCCAAATACATCTACCAAAGAGATAAAAATGTAAATTAGAAGCAAAGCTGAAATCAATACACATTATCAGTTGCTAACTCACCATTTAAAAAGAAAATTCAAGCAGACAAATGGAAAATGGCAGGAAACATAAGCAAAAAGGATAATAAACAGAACATAACACAACATTAATTAAAAAAAATTCACCCAATGAAAATTTGATAGTGTTTATATCCAAAGAAATAATCATTGTCATGGCTTAATTACAGCTGAACATCAACATACATTTGTATTTAGGGGTGGTTTTTTTTTTGACATTTTAAAGGAAACATCAACAAACATTTTTCATTTTTCATGACAAACTACTCCAAGCAATAAATTTCTGAATATATAGTGGCAACATTTATTATTGTGTAATTGACAGAGATTCGGGTAAAATCACGTCTACAATAACTGCTCTTCTAGATGAGATTGGCTTAGACTAGAAGCCTAAATATATTACGTTTTAATTTCTTGAAACCTATTATCGCATTTCACTTATTTTATGGGTATTTTGTCTGAAAATTGATTTTATTTTTATATGTCAACTAAATTAGATGTCAACTAAATTAACTGGAGCATAAAATATGCCAGCAAGATATATTTACAAATACACATGGCAAAATGATGTGCAAGTAACAGGAATCTGATTTAAAGTCATAAGCACAGAAAGACTCTGTGCGACGATGACCCAGTCATCCATAATCCTCTTTGTGTTGCAGTTGATTTGTGCACGACAAGCCTGTTTACAGTAACAAATGTCATGAGCAAGGTGGCCGGAAGGTTTTTCTTTCTCATTATAGTTCACTGCTGGGGTGATTTCTTTCTTAAGGTTCTCATCTGCATTGGAAAGCTTGGGTTGCTTAATTCCTACCAGGTGAGCAGTGTGTCCCCAGACATCACATTCATGGACCCTGACCCTAAGGTTAAGGTTGGCTCATCACCTCCATGGAGAGATGACTCCCACACTGAAGTCTGCAGCCCTGATCCCTTTTTACAGCTAGAGTGGTGTACCTTGCAGCCTGCTGAGGGCCCTCCTGGATATCCCAAAGGTAGCTCAAACCTATACATATACATATATGTATATATATATGTATATATACACACATATACAGAGACAACTCATGACCTCCTATCCAGCCTTATCTTTTCTCAGTTATTCCAGCTCATCCCTCCCATTTATCCAACAGATAACCCTGATACCTATTTCCTACTTGCCGCTGATCCAATCCCCTCAAAGTCCTGGCCATTGTACTTTCTAAATCTCCCTGGAGCCTGTCTGCCTTTCTCCATGTCCATCACCGCCCCACTGGTCCAAAGGACCATCATTTCCAGCCTGGACCAATTCAAGATGGTGTATCTTCATTTACCCTCACCAAAGCTCTTCACTGAGGATACTGAGAAATTTCTTAACAAGGTCACAGCGCCCTCCCCTGGCCAGTGCTCACCTGCCTCCCCGGCCCCATCTCTCATCTTGAGCTCCTGGGGCTTCTGTCCCAGTCTCCCCACCACTGTTCTGGGCCTCTCTCCACTGATACCTTTGCCTGGCCTTTTCCCGTTGCCTAGAATTCTCTTCTCTCCCCTTGTTGCCAAGTTACCTTCTCTCTGACTTTCCCAGCTGGGTCAATTCATAGTTGCAAATTCACTTTTAGGGGGGAACATATTTGAAAGCTTCTGCATGCCCCCAGTAAACTGTCTTTGCTCACCTCTGTGTTCCCAGCATGCCAGCTGTACATAAAACCATGGAATGATTCACTCAACTCTGGGCCCGAGGAGTGCCCACTCTGGCTTCCCTCTGGCAGGGAGACAGGTCCATCTGGAGCTCCAGGGAGCCTGCTCTAATGGTTTCAAGCCTGCTTCAGGGCCCACACAGGCTGCTTCCCAGACCTGGCTCCCAGAGGACCTGGTGTTTTCACCCCTGTGCCCAAGGGGTGGCCAGAGGGCCTCTGTGCAAGGGTCAGATGATAGCACATTTTAATAGACTCCTAGGGGTGGCTGTTTCAGAAAAAACATCTACTTCTACTTCACTGACTATGCTAAAGCCTTGGACTATGTCAGGATCACAACAAACTGTGGAAAATTCTTCAAGAGATGGGAATATCAGAGCAGCTTACCTGTCTCTTGAGAAACCTGTATGCAGCTTAAGAAGCAACAGTTAGAACCAGACATGGAACAATGGACTGGTTCAAAATTGGGAAAGGAATACATCAAGCCTCTATATTGTCACCCTGTTTATTTAACTTTCATGCAGAGTATATCATGAGAAATGCCGGGCTGGATGAAGCACAAGTTGGAATCAAGATTGCTGGGAGAAATATCAATAACCTCAGGTATGCAGATGATACCACCCTTATGGCAGAAAGCAAAAATCCTCTTGATGAAGATGAAAGAGGAGAGTGAAAAGGCTGGCTTAAAATTCAACATTCAAAAAACTAAGATCATGGTATCCAGTCCCATCACTTTGGGGCAAATAGATGGGGAAACAATGGAAACAGCGAGACTATTTTCTTGGGCTCTAAAATCACTGCAAATAGTGACTGCTGCCATGAAACTAACAGATGCTTCCTCCTTGGAAGAAAAGCTGTGACAAACCTAGACAGCATATTAAAAAGCAGAGACATTACTTTGCCAACAAAGGTCCATACAGTCAAAGCTATGGCTTTTTCAGTAGTCATGTCTGGATGTAAGAGCTGGACCATAAAGAAAGTTGAGCGCCGAAGAATTGATTCTTTTGAACTGTGGTGTTGAAGAAGATGCTTGAGAGTCCCTGGACTGCAAGGAGATCAAACCAATCCATCCTAAAGGAAATCAGTGCTGAATATTCATTGGAAGGACTGATGCTGAAGCTGAAGCTCCGATACTTTGGCTACGTGCCAAGAGCTGACGTTAGAAAAGACCCTGATGTTGGGAAAGATTGAAGACAGGAGGAAAGGGGACGACAGAGGATGAGATGGTTGGATGGCATTGCCAACTCTATGGACATGAGTTTGAGCAACCTCCAGGAGATGGTGAAGGACAGGGAAGCCTGGCATGCTGCAGTCTGAGGGGTTGCAAAGAGTCAGACACGACTGAGTGAACAACAACAAAAAGTGGCTGTTGAGAATGTGAGTCAGTCAAGGAAGGAAGCCAGAATGGATTTCATTTAATAGTTTGTTGGCTTAATATATACCTTAGATGGGCTTCCCAGGTGGTCCTAGTGGTAAAGAATCCGCTTGCTAACATAAGAGACGTAAGAGAGAGATGCAGTTCAATCCCTGGGTCAGGAAGACCCCCTGGAGGAGGGCATGGCAACCCACTCCTGTATTCTTGCCTGGAGACTCCAATGGATGGAGGAGCCTGGTCGGCTACAGTCCATGGGGTCGCTAAGAGTCGGACACGACTGAAGTGACTTAGCATGAATATACCTTAGATATTTAGCCATATTCTATGTAGGCCTCCATTTACAGTCTTCCCCAGGCCCTGCAAAAACAACAACAACAAAAAAAAAAAAAAACAAAAAATCAAAAAGCAAGCCTAGGGCTGGTTTCATGCATATCTGAGAATAAACTTTCCTCTCATTTAATATCAAGACGATCTCCTTTCTCATCTGCAGTCAGAGTTCAGAGATGAACTGACTTTGAAAGTCAGAGATAGAAATACTAAACCCGAAACCTGAGAGCACAATGAATGGGGGGGAGGGGGCAGGGGTGAATGATTCACGGCATTCAGGATTGAAAACATGTTCCAAAATCATGACACCAAAATATTAAAAATTGTGTTCTTTGGGTAGGGGGACAATACATTTTCTTGCCTTTGTGCACTTTGCTATTGTTTGAATTTTCCAACATAAATGGTCCTATGTTTGTAATGAAAATTTTATTCTTTCAAAAAATCAAGTTTCTATTCTGTTTCATTTACAAAACATGAATCTTTTGCCAAAACTCACCATCTCCTTTGCAATCCCTTCCATGGAAGCAATGCTTGGAATTTTCTGTCCATGTATTTATTTCACTGGTAGAGACAAAAAAAAAAAAATGTTTTCTCAGAACTCAGCAGAAAAAGACTGCAGCTATACTTACAATTTATGTAGTGGGGAATCACTATAAGCCTCACTTATAAGTTTTAAAAATGCACTGCCTGGTTAGTGGAAGCAGGCTCTGCTTTATTTCATGCAGCTCCCAGAGTTTTCTCATACCACTGCTACTGCCTAATCTCCATGAAGCCCACCTTGACTCCCTTCAATTTCCTGAGTGGTCTGGAGTTTGCTTTCCTAGCCTCGCTCTAAACATTCAGTTTGGGAACTTCTCTGGTGGTTCAGTGGTTAAGACTCTATGCTGTCAATGCTGGGGCAGCGGGTTCAACTCCTGCTCAGGGAACTAAGATTTCACATGCTGTGTAGTGTGGCCAAAATAAAGTAATTTCAAAAATCCAGTATTGGTTTCCCTTACTTAGAAGTGAGTATTATCTAGTTCCCAGGTGGCTCAGTGGTAAAGAATCCACCTGCCAATGCAGGGGATGTAGGTTGGATCCCTGGGTAGAGAAGATGCCCTGAGAAGGAAATGGCAACCCACTCCAGTATTCTTGCCTGGGAAATCCCATAGACAGAGGAGCCTGGCAGGCTCCATGGGGTTGCAAAAAAGACAGAGATGACTTTGCCACTAAACAACAACCATTATTAACCTGCTGCTGCTGCTGCTGCTGCTGCTAAGTCGCTTCAGTCGTGTCCGACTCTGTGCGACCCCATAGATGGCAGCCCGCCAGGCTCCCCGTCCCTGGGATTCTCCAGGCAAGAACACTGGAGTGGGTTGCCATTGCCCTCTCCAATGCATGAAAGTGAAAAGTGAAAGTGAAGTCGCTCAGCCGTGTCTGACTCTCAGCGACCCCATGGACTGCAGCCTACAGGCTCCTCTGTCCATGGGATTTTCCAGGCAAGAATACTAACCTAGGAAGACCCAACTGCTCTCCTCCCCCACCCACCCTTCATTCCTGAATCTCTCCCACCAAGCCCCTTGCAACTTGGGTTCCACCCAGCCGGAGGACACTCTTGTCCCCACGTCCCCTTCAGAGATTCCCACCCCCACGTTTTGACAAGTGTTATTCCTTCACTCTCCCACCCCCCACCCAACCCTCCAAGTCCCTCCTCAACACCTCAGGCTCCATGGCCCTTCCTGACCTCCTGCAACCCTTAGCCCTTCCAGCTCAGGGTGTTCATCTCAACCTGGAATGTCCCCCTTCCTCTGTGGTCACACTATTGGTCACACACTGTAGGTCACCTCCTATACTGAGTTCTTGCTACAGCCCTTGTTTTCTGCCTAGAACTGGATCAAAGGCCCTTGAGATGAAGAAACCTGTCCTGCTGAGATCCTTAACACACTGTGGAGCATAGGACTACACATGAGTCTGTTGGATGGAATTGAATTAAGCCTACATCTTTTGGTCAATCTCAACATTTCTCCCAGAACAGCTTAGGACTCCCTGGAGCCATAGCCAACCCAGCAGACTGACTTAAGAGCGGTTGACAGAAGAAAATGCCCAGAAAAATGCAACAGGGAGCATTAAATTAAAAATGGTTCAGTTCAGTTCAGTTCGGTCCCTCAGTTGTGTCCGACTCTTGGCGACCCCATGAATCACAGCACGCCAGGCCTCCCTGTCCATCACCAACTCCTGGAGTTCACTCAGATTCACGTCCATCGAGTCAGTGATGCCATCCAGCCATCTCATCCTCGGTCGTCCCCTTCTCCTCCTGCCCCCAATCCCTCCCAGCATCAGAGTCTTTTCCAATGAGTCAACTCTTCGCATGAGGTGGCCAGAGTACTGGAGTTTCAGCTTTAGCATCATTCCTTCCAAAGAAATCCCAGGGCTGATCTCCTTCAGAATGGACTGGTTGGATCTCCTTGCAGTCCAAGGGACTCTCAAGAGTCTTCTCCAATACCACAGTTCAAAAGCATAAGCTAATTTCAGTAATCATCTGAGGAAGAGTAGGGTCTCTGGAAGGAGACAGAATGCTGTTGATACTTTTTCAAAAAGCACAGTGGCAATGGGCACATGGAGGTTTGTTTTGCTGTTCTCTCTGCTTAGGGAGGGCTTCCCTTGTGACTCAGCTGGTGAAGAATCCACCTGGAATGTGGGAGACCTGGGTGTGATCGCTGGGTTGGGAAGATCCCCTGGAGAAGGCAAAGGCTACCCACTCCAGTATTCTGGCTTGGAGAATTCCATGGACTGTATAGCCCATAGGTCACAAAGAGTCGGACATGACTGAGTGACTTTCACTTTCTGCTTAGGGATGGGCTTCTCAGGTGGCGCTAGTGGTAAAGAACCCACCTGCCAACGCAGGAAACATAGGAGACCCAGGTTTGATCCCTGGGTCAGGAAGATCCCCTCAAGGAGGAAATGGCAACCCACTTCAGTATCTTTGCCTAGGGAATCCCATGGACAGAGGAGCCTAGCGAGCTATAGCTCACAGGCTTGCAGAGGGTCGGACACGACTGAAGCGACTTAGCATGCACACATGCACTGCTTAGGTATGGATTTGAAATGCTTGTGATGAAAAGATATGAAGAAGGCGGCAAAGGAGGAGGAGAAGCGGCAGCTGGTTTGCAGACTCAGAGGGGACCCTGGGTGGGGTATAAGGGTCTGGGATACAGGTCTCTGTCTCTTTCAGAACCATCCCCCCTGGTGGCAGCATTCTTTCCCTCCAAGCACCTCTCTGCTTATATCCATACACAGCCCCCACTACTCATTTACACACCCCCATACACAGGCCCTTGACTCAAGAAACACCAACCCAGGCTCAGTCTCTTGGCTAATGCTCCTTGTTCTAGAACATCCCCAGGTAGGCATGGGAGCCCCTCAGAGCCAGGCTCTACTTCGCAACTGCTACAGTTGGCAAACGCTCATGCTGTGTGTGATGTCACACATTGAGATCTGGGGCAGAAAGTTCTTGATGTTTCATGTGTGTGTTAGTCGCTCAGTCATGTCTGACTCTGCAGTCCCTAAACTGTAGCCCGCCAGGTTCCTCTGTCCGTGGGATTCTCCAGGCAAGAATACTGGAGTGGGTTGCCATTTCCTCCTCCAGGGCATCTTCCCGGGCAGGGATCTGACATGGGTCTCCCGCATTGCAGGCAATTCTTAACCATCTGAGCCACCAGGAAAGCCCTTGATGTTTCTTAAATCACAGCAGAGCCCCTAAAGAAAGGACCTGCCATGGGTCACAAGGGCCATCTTGTTGGTGGAAATTTCTCCACTCCAGAAGCCAGTGGAGAACTGACCACCCTCTGCTCAGAACAACTCCGCTCTAAATGACCCCTCAGAAGGTCTTCCCTGTGTCTGTGATTCTTATATGAGTCACTGCAATCAGATAAGATACATTCATTGCAGCCAATATGCATAAAGCACTGTGTTGATCTCATACTGAGGTCTTTCCAAAATAATTCATGACATCCACAGCAATTATGTCCAACCATAAATGGGGAGAAACCAGCCTGAGACCCTCCAATGGGAGAGCTCACTCTTATGCAGTCCCTCTGCTACTTCCAGACCACTAGGGATATCTGTCATGTAGACGAGGCCAGTCCTTTTGCACAAAGTTGACAGACAAGAGGAAGATTCCAGAGAGAAATGCCACATCAGCAAGTGAATATAAATGATACTTTTCCACTCTGTGCTTACAAAATGCCTTTTGTACCCAAATCTCAGAGCACTCCAGGACGCAAGGCTTGACTGGCACTTCCACTCAGGGTAACCATGAATGGTCAGAGCTTCTCAAGTCATTTGTGATAAGAAAGAACGAAAGTCCAGATACTTTTAAAATGCAATAGTCTCACCTTCTGGGTAGTAAACAAAAGTGTGCAGATGGATAATGACATCTGTGGATTCTGGCTTCATTTCCCAGAGAGAAAATGTAAATGAGTATGCAAAAAGTTGTCATATGTAGATAACACCCATGGTCCATCCAGTAGTTAACATTCTGCCCAACATTCTCCTGCAATGGATTCCATTCCCGGGTACAGCCTTGTGACTGTATTATACTGAGAAGGTAAAATAGATTTCTTCAATACCCACAGGCAGGCCAATGTAGAAATGTTTAGTAAAAACGTCCAGTCAGTGGGTTTGACCCAGAACACTTCTGCACTAAGCAATACCTTCCTTTGGTTCTCTCCAATGGACGCTTGCTTGGAAATGCGCAATGGCTAAATGATTCAATAGGGTCTGCAAAGGCCAAGCCCTTAACTGGAAAGGCAGGGGCCTGCCTGAGGGGTTGATTTGAAGGTTCATTTAAGAATTCTCTTCTTACCCTCTATTTGAGGTGCTTCCCAGGTGGTGCTAGTGGTAAAGAACCTGCCTGCCAATGCAGGAGACATATGAGATGCAGGTTTGAGTCCCTGAATCAGGAAGATCTCCTGGAGGAGGGCATGGCAACCCACTCCAGTGTTCTTGCCCGGAGAATCCCATGGACAGAGGAGCCTGGCGGGCTACAGTCCACAGGGTCGCAGAGTCGGACACAATTGAAGCGACTTAGCACGCACAAGGTGCACACGCGGCGTGAGTCACTACCAGTGCTCTGGCCACCAACGAGGGGCCTGGAGAGCAGTTGTTAGTAACTTTGGAACTGTTCCTAGGATTCATTTCAGGTAATAATCATCTTCAGAGGATGAAACTCACCAAGACTCTGAGGACATTTCTGCTGGGAAAGTAACACCTAGCAGAGACAAACTGGCCCTCTGATCACTTGCACTGGATTCTGGCAGTCAAAGCTAATAGCTCAGGAATGAATCTGAGTGCATTGAGTATCTGGAAAAGGAACTCCTCCAAATGCAGTCGAAATGATTTCCAAATAGTTTCAAGAACGTTATTAGTCTACAGAACAACCATTAAATAATTATCAAGAATAGTGACATAAGGTAGCCTGTAGTTGTAACCAAGAGTTAGCCTTGCTATTACAGTGATCAATCGCACAACAAGGTTTGCATTATCTTATACTCTAAAAATTTTCTACTCTGGTCAAATTAAAGTGTAAAGGAAAATACAGATCATTGCTTGATTGATAACTGTTCTTGAACTAAAGAGTAGCTAGTATGCAACTTTTGGTTCTAAAAGCAGTGGTCTATAAACTTTTTTAAATGTAGGTTTCTTTCTCGCTTTTTTTTTTTTGCCAAGCCAGGCAGTATGTGAGACCTTAGTTCCCTGACCAGGGGTTGAACCTGGGCCCTCTGTAGTGCAAGTCTGGAGTCCTAAGCACTAGACCATCAGGGAAGGCTCTAAATTTTCTTATCACACACTTTATTAGTTGAAAAAAATTCTGAACATGTAGCCCCCATATATGCATATAAATTTATTTGCAAATAATATACTAGCAGTAATACATTAGCATAAAACAAAAGTAGAAAATGTTCAAAGTCTAAAAAAAATAATAATTTTATTTAGTGGCTGCAAACTATTTAATAGTTCTGTTCTCCCAACATTTTTTTAAAGAGAGTGAAGCGGTCAGATAGGTTTATGTTTGTGACTCTTGGCTGGAAACTCTGTGACGTAATAGTTTGAAGGGTCCTGAGGTTCAGTTCATTTTGAAACTTGGCTTTAATGGCTGTCATCCCTTAAAATATCTCAGGAAATAAGTAAGCCAGCTAGGAAGAATCACATGTCTTAGCAAGTCACACTGCTCATTTCAGATGTATCCACTAGTTATGCAAAGGTTTTAACTGAAATCTGGCTAAATTTCCAGCTTCTCTGAAGTCTATCAATCTTCCTTTTAAAAACCAATTATATAATGTCAAGGAATAATTCAGATATACTTAGCTAGTTGTTTCATGAGCACTTCACTAACTTGTGCATAAGAAGAAAGGTCAATTGACTGTTGTCACGGAACACAATTAAAAACAGGATGTATAAAAGAGAGGAGAGAGGGAAAACCCTGCTGGCAGCTAGCAATAGTGAATCTTACAGGCACATTTTGGGGTAAACAGATCAGTTGGAGACTGACAAGGAGATCAGTCTGCGTGTTGTGAGTAGGCCAAAATTAAAATATGGATCCAAAAACTCTTCATCTGGGAGATTTTTTGAAAGACGTGAGAAATTTCAGTTTGTAAGTTTTGTGCAGGTATTAGTTTTTTTTTTTTTTAAATAAGCGATACATGTCATTTTCAGCAACAAAATCACACACATTGGAAAGATTTGCAAACCTCTATTTTCAAAAATGCTCTCTCCATGAGATTCAGTTCTTTTGGAAACCAATGACTTTCTCACTCATTGTTAAAAGATCACTGTTATCTTGAAGGAACAGGTTAAGTCTGTTTATTTTTGTGAAACTTTCCTACAGCACCTTCATGACAGCTACCAGTCATCATGGAAAAGACGAGGAAATGTGAAATATTTTTTTCCAAAAAACCATTGTCAAACTTGATTTTTAAGTATTTTGCCACAATAAATTCTGTGATCTCTGTGTGGTACATGAGATTTTCAAGGTCACCCCTCACCTTATCACAACACTCTGAAAAGCCTCTCCTAAAGGCCTTGTTTTGTCACCAAATTTTACCATGTGGACGGCATCAAGTGGCCCGCCCAAGCCACCATATGCCACAGTAGACTGCACAATGGTCCACAGATACCCAGTGACCCTCCTTAGTGGTGGACCACTAGTCTGTACCTCCACCCAGATGCTAAGCTTGCCAAAATGTATCATTTTGACCAAAAAAAAAAAGTGAGTGGCGCTGATGTTTGTGACTTCTGAGCAGGTGCTTCAGGAGCCAGTTGGTGGCTCACCAATCTCTGTTTCTCTACCACTCCCTCTGGCAGAGCTCCAGGTCCAGGTCGCTTCATCAGCCTGGGTCCTCGAGCAAAAACTACCTGGTCTAGAGAAAGCATGTCCCAAACGTCACATGGGACGCCTCTACTAAATATTTGGGCATTCTCACCCCAATTTTTTTTCACTGTTTACCTGAAATTTGTTTTATCTGGCATCCTGGGTTGTAAGTCACTGATGTTTGGGGATTGTTTGGTTTGGCTGCAAACCCAATTTTACTCAACTGATACAGCAGCTGACCACAGCCCAAGGAAGGCCAACTGTGTCAACTTGTATATTAAATATATTAACAGTAAGGCTTTGTTGTTGTTATCCAGTTGCTAAGTCGTGTTCGACTCTTTTGTGACTCCATGGACCCTAGCCCGCCAGGCTCCTCTGTCCATGGGATTTCCCAGGCAAGAATACTGGAGTGGGTGCCATTTCCTTCTCCAGGAGATCTTCCCCACCCAGGGATCAAACCTTCATCTCCTGCATTGGCAAGTGGATTCTTTACCACTGAGCCACCAGGGAAGCCCATAAGAGTAAGGTTTGTGAGCAAGTGATAGTTGCTGTCACGTCTGACTCTTTGTGACCCCATGGACTGTAGCCTGCCAGGCTCATCTGTCCTCGGAATTGTTTGCCCTTACTTTTCAGATTAAAACACACACACACACACACACACACACACACACACACACACACACCAGCAGCCATAGTTTTCCCTGCACCCCAGGGAATTATTTTAGGAGATCGCTGTTCTAAGGTGTGGTCTGCAGGGCAAGGTGGTCAGATGCTAGTAACTCACTAAAAACACAGATCGCTCAGTACTGCCCCAGTGATACCATCTTAGAATCTGGAGATGGTAGAGGATCTGCTCACTTAACAAGTTCCTTGGGTGATTCTAAAGCAAATTAACATTCCACTGGCTGGTGTTTGCAATTTAACTTTTTTAAAGGCTAACAGTACTAACTAGTTCTCAGAGACCTGGGTACTGGTCCTGTCTTTGCTATTTACACGAGCTTTGTACGATGTTCAATTCTATTCTCCTTTCTGGATTGCATTGCTCTCATCTAAAGAGGAATGAGACTGACTCAGACACCTCAAATCCCTCTTCCAGCTCAAAGTCCAGGAGTGGAAGTCAGAAAATCAGGGCCTTCCAAGGTCCAGCAGGCAAAGGACACCGTGAGGCTGCGGAGGTGTAAGACAGTAGGTCACGAAGGGGCCCTTGGCAAACAGAAGGGCCCAAGCCCGTCTCAGTGCTCCTTGGAATTTTGTGTAGGCGCAGCTGCGAATTCAGGAATTCCTAGGGCCATAGGCATACCTGCCTTACATATAACTGTAAAAACCTGGTGAAAGACTTCTAATTTTGCTTTGGTAAATACTGTGTTCCACAAGTAACTAAATGAGTTTATGATTGACTGACATGTCTCTGAAATCATCATACGGGCCGGGAGGATTTTTGTAAGCAGAGAAAATCGAATGTACCAATTATTCTAGAATGGAACAAACTGTGTGAATACTAACTTTAGTAATTAAGGACATTGACAGTGCAATACATTGGAGACACATATTCATTAACATTTTTAGCTTTTTCCTGCGAGATTATATATATCTTGGAGCCAACAAGGTTTTTATGTCTGAAACATTTCGATAAGCATTTTAAAAGCCTGCTGGCACCAGTTATTTGATCTGCATTAGCTTAAGGGCTAAAACACTCGTGGGCTGATGCTGCTCTGGTACTGGTAAAACAGAGATGATCAGACAGGACCTTATCGAGGAGCTTGTTCAGCAAGGGAGGCAGATACAAATAAGCAGTTTTTCTATAGGCTTCCCTCGTGGTTCAGTGGTATAGAACCTGTCTGCCCTGGGTTGGGAAGATCCCCTGGAGGAGAAAATGGCAACCCACTCCAGTATTCTTGCCTGGAGAATTCCATGGACAGAGGAGCCTGGTGGGCTACAGTCCATGGGGTCGCAAAGAGTTGGACATGATCTAGTGACTAAAGAAACGACAAAAATAACAATTTTTCTGTTAAGGGGCAAGTGCCAGATAAAGCTGCATGCAAGTTTCAGGAACAAACCCCATGAGATAAGGAGAGGGAGCGAGGTGTCACGAGAGACTTATTAGGGATGACACATGTGACAGAGAGTCTTCACGAATAAATTAGCCAGGTGAGGAAGGGAAAGGTATTCCAGGCAAAGGAAAATCACCAGCAGACACAGATTTATGCGACAACTCGCTGAAGCAGCAACGTCGCATAACTGGTGATGGCATCAGGCACTGGGGAGGCAGGTAAACAGGTGAGAGCGCTGAATGGTTACAAGGTCCAGGATGCGGCTCCTGCAGGGCAGAGGAGGCCACAGAGGATGAAGCCTACTTGAGGGGCTGGCCGCTGGGGGCAGGGAAGGAGGGGAAGGCAGACACTGGGAAAACCTAACAATGAACATACATGTCTCAAAATGTCAAGTTCTGGAAGTTATGGTCCAGGTCTTCCCACATTACTTTTCAATCACACACATTAAAAACGATAATAACTTAAACCCAAAGCACATAAACATTTTCTAAGCGGGAAAAGAAAATAATAAGCACTTAAAACCAGCCATCAGGGATCCTCCTCCCTTAGTACCTAAACCTCTCTAGTCCTGCCCTGTTAAGAGACCCCAGAAACCCGGCCTCTCCTCAGTCTTCCCTCCACAAACCGTTCCTGGGCATCCTCAGTTCCCCCGGCCCGAAGCCGGCTCTCATGGTCCCCTCTGCTGCTGACTCTCTGTGTGGTGAGCTCCTGGTTCTCTCTCTGTTTGATTCTTTGCCTTTTCACAGGCTGTTTCCAGCACATTTTCTCCCTAGGCATCATCAACAAGGGTTCAAGCACTTAGCTCTCCAGTACTTAGCCGCTCAGTCGTGTCCGACTCTTTGCAACCCCATGGACTGAAGTCCGCCAAGCTCCTCTGTCCATGGGGATTCTCCAGGCAAGAATACTGGAGTGGGTAGCCTTTCCCTTCTCCAGGGTAGTTCTCAAGAGGCATGCAATATATGTGAGTCTTAAAAAAAGAATTACAGTTACCTCAGGAAATCCCTTCTTACAAACATAGAACTATATAATAAAACAACAGAATTTAAGGATCATTAGATGATAAATTATGTATGTATAAAAGCTTAATGATGTTTTACTATAAAATAATGCATAATAGGAAGTAAAAATAGGAAAATGAAGCTTTAAGAATATTAAATCACTTCATTTTACCCCTCAGAGATACATTTTTATTGACATTGACACAGAAATAGATATGTTTGTAAAATCAAGGTCTTATCACAGGCGTGCTTTAGATTCTTTTTCTCACTTAACATCATGCACAATTTTATAGTACAGGCACCTTTAACAGAGCCTATGGAGTTTACATGTTCTTGAAAAATAAATGAATTGTTGCACAAGTTAATGATATTATATACCAAAAGTAGACTTCACCATTCTCCTAATGTTAAACATTTGTATTCAACTTACTACAATGTAAAATAACAATGTATTACCGGCAAAAACACAAAGCAGTGACTGCAAAATCCAAACAGAAAATTATAAATATCAAAACCAATACATGTTGACTTAAGGGTCTACACAATGTACTATAAAATTCAGTTATATTTAATTCATAAAAATATTTTGTTATAATTGAAACAATTTGTAAACTGTTTGCTAACAGACACAAGGACTTCTAAATCTGCAGACAATTAGTGCCTTATCAGCACCTGATGTAAATTACAAATTGAGACACATAATTGCAAAGGCAAAACTAATTTTTTAAAACCACTCCCAACATTTTACTGCAAAATACAACAGACATTTTAAGGAAGGCTGCAGCTCCATTTAACTACATTTGATAGGTTAGATACTGAGTATTCCCTCGAAGCTCAGTTGGTAAAGAATCTGCCCACAATCTAGGAGCTGCTGCTAAGTCACTTCAGTCGCGTCTGACTCTGTGTGACCCCACAGACGGCAGCCCACCAGGCTCCCCCATCCCTGGGATTCTCCAGGCAAGAACACTGGAATGGGTTGCCATTTCCTTCTCCAATGCATGAAAGTGAAAAGTGAAGTCGCTCAGTCATGTACCACTCTTCACGACCCCATGGACTGCAGCCTACCAGACACCTCCGCCCATGGGATTTTCCAGGCATGAGTATTTAGGAGACCTGGGTTCAGTTTCTGGGTTGGGAAGATTTCCTGGAGGAGGAAACGGCAATCCACTCCAATGCTCTCGCGTGGAGAATCCCATGGACACAGGAGCCTGGCAGGCTACAGTCCACGGGGTCATAGAGTCAGACACGACTAAAGTGACTAAACCGTCACCATTTTGAGTGCTGGCTCAGAGGCTAACTTGGTTTTGCTGTTTCTCCACCTTTTTGCAGCTCAAGGGACTGGCATTATCTCCTGGGGGTCTGGTAGAGATTCCGAATCTCAGGCTCCTTCCAGACCAACTGAATCAGGATCTGCATGCCAACTAAAACCCCAGGTGTCTCCTGGGCCTTTTCAGGCTGGAGAAGGCCCTGAACCACTGCAATACCCTTTGCTAAATCCCTAGATCCTAAAGGAAATCAGTCCTGAATACTCATTGGAAGGACTGATGGCTGAAACTCCCAATACTTTGGCCACCTGATGCGAAGAACTGACTCATTGGAAAAGACCCTGATGCTGGGAAAGATTGAAGGTGGGAGGAGAGGGGGACGACAGAGGATGAGATGGTTGGATGGCATCACACACTGGATGGACATGAGTTTGAGTAGGCTCCGGGAACTGGTGATAGACAGGGAGGCCTGGCGTGCTGCAGTCCACGGGGTGGCAAAGAGTCGGACACGACTGAGCGACTGAACAGAACTGAGATCCCTGGGGCGCGATAAATAAGGGGGCTCTCCGTAAATGCTCCACTAAGTCACTAAGTAGCAAACTGCACCTTTGGCAGGGGTAGGGGTGGGGGGTGCCACCTCCTCTGAAATCCATCTCCTCCCCTCAGCAAAGGCGGAGGGCCTCTTCTACGCCCCTCTTCCCGCACTCGGGCCCGCGAGGCCCATGCACACATTGTGATGCGCGGGCAGGACGCCGAGTCCGGAGGGCCTGACTCTGTGGACGGCCCCTCACCTGGGCACGTCTTTCCCTTCCTGGGCGTGTGAGCCCGCCGGGAAGCCGAGGGGTGGGGCGCACTGGAAGCTGGGGAGGGAAGAGGGCTACGGCTACACTGCTTTACGTAACAGGAGCCGCTGGTTACACCTACGGCAGCTTTCCTCCGACCAAACGCAGAGAGGGACGGGGAAAACCCCAACTCTATCCCAAGCCCAAGTCCCAAGGACTGTTTGCCAACAAAGAGGACCGGCGTGCAAGGGGTGGAGCCTGGGAGTCGGATTACCGCGAGACGTAGTTTCCGAAGAGCCTTTGACAGGCGCAGGCGCACTACAGTTCCCGCCCCCACCCCTACCGCCTCCGCGAGGGTGGCCGCCACCGGGGGAGGCGGGGCCGGGCCTCTGGCACGAAGCTCGCGAGATTTGAACGCGGCCGCGCTCGTTCTTCCTGTCAGAGGCCGGAAGTGCGGGGCCTCGCTAGCGCTCCCTCCGCTGTCTGCGGCGGCGCCGCTGGGCCCCTGGTATCCGTCTCGGCTCCTCGGGTCGAGCTTCACCTGGCCTCCCCTGGAACGAGGTGATGGCGGACTCTAAGGAGGCCGGGGCCGAGGCTCCGCCGGCCGGGGCCGCTGCTCGGGGAGGGCTCAGCCTCGTGTCCCAAGGGGAGTCTGAGGAACCTTCTGCACAGGTGAGTCCTCCGTGGGGGCGGGACCTGCAGGGCTCCGGCGGGGGGCTGCGGGTCGGCTCGGCCCGGGAGGGATGTCATGGTGCCCGGCGGCTGGTGGAGCCTTCTCCACGCCTCCCCGACGGGGCCCCTCCCCTGAGGGAAGAAAGTCCGTGTGCCTGTGGACAGGTACTCACGTATTTACCAGGCAAGTCATGTATGTCAAAAGCGACCCTGGCCTCCCAGTCCATGCTAGCCCACAGGTGAGTTTGACACGATCCCTTCTCTCGAGGAGGAGCGCAGGTAGGAATCAGTTCAGTTCACTCACTCAGTCGTGTCCGACTCTGCGATCCCATGGACTGCAGCACGCCAGGCCTCCCTCTCCATCACCACCACCCGGAGTTTACTCAAAACTCATGTCCATGGAGTTGGTGATGCCATCCAACCATCTCATCCTCAGTCATCCCCTTCTCCTCCCACCTTCAATCTTTCCCAGCATCAGGGTCTTTTCCAATGAGTCAGTTCTTCTCATCAGGTGGCCAAAGTATTGGAGTTTCAGCTTCAGGATCAGTCCTTCCAGTGAGTATTCAGAACTGATTTCCTTTGGGATGGACTGGTTGGATCTCCTTGCAGTCCCAAGGGACTCTTGAGAGTCTTCTCCAACACCACAAGTGGCTCCAGAACTGACCCAGCCTTGCAGAGCTGGAGGGGGACAGACAGTGCGTTCACTGAGATGGGACTGAACTAGTATTTGAAGGGCGCAAACTGTTTGCCTGGCTGAAAAGGGACTGTGTGAGAGAAGGCTGGAAGAGTTAACTCAGACCCTGAGCCTTCTTGGAGGTATGTGGGTGAAATCTGTGCAGATCCCCCGGTGACTTGTCTTGCTGTGAATTTAGACATTAAGAGTATTTGTGTAACAGACTGACCAGTGAATTACTAAACACTTAAAAACGAAGAAGGCCCAAATATTACCACAAACCACTTCCTAAATGATGCATGCTATTGAAATTAAAATACGTTTAATATTGAACTGAGGTTTTATTATGTTTTGTGTTTAGTTACTGGGGTACTGTTTACTCCCTGGTTTCTGCTTCTGCCCTTATGAATGTTTTAAAAGACAGTTTGATTGGCCTCTTTCCTAGCTAATAACCATAACCATGATACTCCTTGACTCATCTTTTTTCTTTGAAATTATGTGAAAAAGAGCTAAGTAAATTGTACAAATTTATGCTCCCATTTATCAACTGCTGCTAGTAACATATAGCGTATTCTTGTAAGCCTGATGTGGTAGGGTTTTTTTTATTATTATTATTAAGATGGGATTTTTTAAAATTCCTAGTAATGTACATTAAAGTTTCATTTAACATGTTAATCAGGGATCAGCTTTATTTCTCGGAGGCAATGAAGTGAAGAGCCGAGCTGTGGTGAAATACTCTTCTGCCCCTCCTCGGACGGCATTTGCACGCCTCGAAGAGAAAACAGACTTGAAACTCCCACCTGCCAACTGGTTACGAGAGAGTGCCAAGCTAGGACCGGCAGGAACTACCATTCTTGGCAACAGTAGGAAAAGCAAGCCATTTTCCAGGTAAATATTAACTAATGGCATTTTTACCTGTTCCTCAACCCTCCACCTTAAAACTCTTAAGACTTGCTTTTCAGCGTAATTTATAATGCTCATCAACATGCCAAGACTTCGCTTTAGAAAAAGATTATATTTGACTTTCATTGTGCTTTTTCACAATAATAGGATTCTGTTAAAATATGAAGATATCAATTGCATATGCTTCTTTCAAGTCTGCATCATGTTATTAACAAAGATGAATTTTGACCAGTAAAATTCAATTAGCTAGTTTCATTTTAGCCAGTTTCATACCTTTTGATTATGTGAATATGGAGTCTCAGGGGGGAAACCCTTAAAACTGCCTAACCTGTCCTGTGGAATTTTCCATTAAATGGTGGTGGATTGTCTGGTCTGAAACAACAGTGATGTAAAAACACAGCATGTTTAGATATATACCCTTGACTTTGACACTTGCTGGAAATACTGCTGGTGGTATTTAAGGTTGAGAAAGAGACCTGGGTCTTACAGAGAAGAATGTACTGATGTCCATATTCTTATTGACCTTTTAATGTGGGGGGTTCCCTTTTTCCCTCTCAGTGATTGAGCCTAAAGTATTTCCACATAACATATAGCAGGAGCCATAAATATATTAATACCTTATGTGCCAGTGATTTGGAAATTATCCTGATGCCTCAAGAGGTAAAAGTTATGTTTGCAAAATGTTGCTTGTATGTAGCATTCTTTATACTAGCAGAAAAATTGCAAATAATTCGCATGTCTTCTTTTAGAAAAATGGCTTAATAAAGCAGAATTAAATGTTATAAAGTGATTTGGCTGATAATTATATTGACAATGTACAGACACTGCTGAGTACTTTTTGTGCTTATCTCGTTTCATTCTGTCAACAGCCTTTTGAATTTGGTGCTGTTAACTTTCCTGCAGAAAAGTGAGACTTGGAAAGGTTAAGGGCTTGCCTAGCCCATGTGGTAAATCATCAGCATACTTTGAAGTGAGGCAGTCCTAAATAAGTGTTCTGACTCTGCCACCTCCTCACTAAAAAATGGTGACGGCAGCTGCTTTTCATACTTGCAGATTATAGATGTGCCTCACGTGGTACCTGGCACAAGTTTGGTGCTCAGCGAGCTATTTTTTCTCCTTCTGGTTGAATTGGTGTTGTGTGCATTTTTTTCTCATACATTTTTAAAAACGGTACTAGTGTATATATCACTGGGAACATGATCCCAGAGACTAAAATCCTTATAAATGTTTCTGTTGTTGTCTGTCTTATCTCCCCATCTAAAAAGAATGACTCAGACTGACTGTTTTCTATTGCATATTTTTTTTAGATTTCATGACTACAAAAATAAAAATGATTGTAATTGTTTTTATTCTAAATATTTTCTATTATTGCTTCTATTACTGTTTTATTATTGTCTTGTATCAAATTTAAGATGCCATTGATTTTAAGTTGTCCCATTATTTTTATTTGTTTTAACAAAATTTTTAAAAGTCTGGTTGGCTTATAATGTGTTGGTTTCCGGTGTACAGTAGTGATTCAGTTATATGTATATATACATATATGTATATTCTTTTTCATATTCTTTTCCATTATGGTTTATCATAGAGTATTGAATATAGTCCCTTGTGTTATACAGTAGGACCTTGTTTATCCATCCTGTATATAATAGTTTGTATCTGTTAATCCTAAACTGCAATCTCCCTCCCCAACTGCACTCCTTCATGGCAACCACAAGTCTTATTTTCTGTATCTGTTAAGTGACCCCATTATTTTATGTACCACTAAGAAAGAAAAACTAGCCAACTGTAATGGTGATAGGCATGCTGTTTTCAGAGATGTTAGAGTGTGGAAACTGTGTATCCAAGAAGTGCTGAAATACAGTATTCTGTTATAACAACACCTGCCCCACCATGAACGTGATTTTTGTGGCCTTTGTTTTCTCCGTTAGTTTTGGGATGGCATACGACTTTATTGATTCAGTGGGAAACGATGTGGATGTTGTCTCTGACTCTGAAGTAAGTGTCCTCTTTGTGACTATAATTGGGATGTTTGTGCTGGGGATTTATAGCCTGTTCTTTTCTGCAGCCTGGAAAAATTGATGAAATAAGCTACAACTGTCTGATTATTGAACACCTTTTTAATTAAAGTAACACTGTTCACTGCATCATTCTTCAAAGAGGAGGGAACAACTCACAAAATACTGGCATTGGTATTGACGGCTGTATTTTAATGATAGCAGTTTTGATGATAGCAGTTACAGTATTGGGTTATGTAATGTTGCTGGTGGAGAGTTAGATATGATACTGGTAGTAAAATCTGTCGATGCTTAGTTGGCCGGTTTTTTCTGAGATGCTAAAAGCTTGGGTCAGTACAACAGTGTGACCTATATATACTTTATGAAATTCCATCGTGTAAAAGTAAATCTTTGTCATTTACGTGAACACAGGGAGACTGGTTAGTGTAGGTGATTCTGGTTTTAAGCTCTGGCTTCCATGTGTTTGTAGGTAGCTCCTTAAGGTACAGTTTGTATGAACTTAAAGGAAATAAGGTTTATTATGCTTTAAAACTGAGTGAAGTTAAATTTGAAAGATTCCAGATCATACCGCAAAGGTGTTTCTAAACTGTTTTTCCTTTTGTATTTTTTAAGAACATAAAAAAGCTTCTGAAGATTCCCTACAGCAAATCACATGTGAGCATGGCCGTGCACCGCATAGGAAGGACTCTCTTGTTAGACGAGTTAGATATCCAGGAACTCTTTATGAGATCATCTCAGGTAATTCTTGAGAAATAACAAAAGAGCACTGTTTTAACAACTTATGGGCACTAGAAATATGATTTTGTTTCAAAGAAAGGACAAAGTGAAAACGTGGTTGAGTGTTTCCACCAAGAATGAAAAGTTTAACTGAAGATTAAAAAGCTTTAATAAAGAAAAAGGTAGAAAAGAGAACAGTAGAGAAACTTATTTTATTGATACCAGTAGCCAGAATTCTTACAAGTAAAAGGGTGAAGTGAAGAAAGTTATGAAAAATATGAAGTTTAAGGGACTGGTTAAATTTTTGAAAAATCCTTTCATGCATGTCTGTATTAAAGAGATTGTCATGAAACATTGCTGCCAGGAAATGTAAAAAATGTTTAAAAAATTATTCCTCTGAATATATAGTTGCGTCAGAATTAATTGGTTCTCTTTAAGCAGAGCTTCTCAAACCATGTGTGGTAAATGACTGTTGTCCTGCACCGTTTTTTTGTGGTGGTGGTTTAGTAGCTAAGTCGTGTCCGACTCTTGTGACCCCATGGACTGTAGCCCACCAGGTCCTCTGTCCATGAGGATTCTCCAGGCAAGGATACTGGAGTGGGCTGCCATTTCCTTCTCCAGGGGAGCTTCAACACCTAGAAATCGAACCTGGGTCTCCTGCATCGCAGGCGGTTTCTTTACTAACTGAACTACAAGGGAAGTCACCATTATTTTGTAAAATGTAATAATGCTGCAGCTTCTGAAAGCTGACTCTACATTTCTGTATTTACCTTGTTGTTACAAATAGTTGTTGATTGCAAATAGTTCATGGTCTTGCCACTCACTCCCATAGGCTACTCTTAAAAGACTAGCCTTGCAATGCTTTGATAAAGGAAAAGAAGTTACAGTGATTTAAACTGACATTTATAGTAAATGTTTTTCTATTTGTAAAGATCACAGTTCAGTTCAATCTGTATGTGTTAGCCACTGGGCAGGGTCTTGAGAATCACAGCCCTGCTCCCTTGTAGCTTATAAACACACAGATAATTTTAATGCTTTGTGCATAGTGGGACTTATCCCAGGCACTAATTATCAGTTTCTTATGTTATCAGACTGGTGATTGGACATGGTTAAAAGAGTTTTATCAAAGACTTATTGATCAGAAATGGCAGAGGAAGAAAAAAAGCAAAGAACACTGGTATCAGAAGGCTATTCTTTCGAAGTTTTTGTATTACAGGTACTTAGCTATTTGTTTATTTTTATTTGAAGAGAAAAAATGAAATTCTGATATAAAACTTAATTTGAAGCCAGTAAAGGTAATTTAAGTTTGGCTACCGTTATTGTTGACATTTGTCCTGTATTCCTTTTTTTAATGAGATTTATGCTTGGTTATAGAATCTAGTTTTTTAAAACTGGTGGGTTGTTACATAAAGTTAAGTAACAATGTGGTGTTTTTTTGCTTCTGATTTGGCCAGTATCAATGGCGATGGAGCTGCTCAGCCTGTCCCGTCTGCCGCAGAACAGCAGGAGTCGTCCAGCTCTGATCAGACCAATGATTCAGATGGGGCTTCGTGGCCCGCCCCCTTTGAAATGCCTTCCTCAGTCTCTGAAGATCCCAGTGCTTCCAGTCAGGTTAGACATTGCTTAGATGCTAATTCAGCAAAATCATTTAAGGAGACAAAGCCAATTATCCTATCAATAAAAATTAGACAAATAGGAATAAAAAATATTCTATCAATTTATGTCTTCACAGGTACAAAAAGTCCTTTTTTAGGTTTTCAGTATAGAATTTACAAGGGTTATTATGGATGGCTAGATCAGTTTCTTTTTCAAGAAATAATTCAAAGATATTTTTAAAAGTTTTACCACATTTAAAATAGCTTATTAATATGTTTATCAATACTGATTTATCTCTTCATAGTCATAAGGAGATATGGTGTATTTAAACTGTGAAAATATTAAGTGCCTTTCAGATATTGAGACTCACAGGCCTGTTTGTAATTTAAATACTAGCCTTCTACCTTAACTTTCAGTCGGATTTGTTAGTCCTGAAATAGCTCTGCACATTTTCTCAGTGGAGTTGCTAAGACTTAACCTACATTAATGTTACAAAGCTTTTAGAAAGAAGAGAGAATGGACTGTGATCTCTTATATTCTTGGTTTCTTCTTATTGTTCATTTGTTTTTGTCCTTATTGTGTCTGTCAACTAACTCCATAGATGTAAATGGTGCATGTTTATTTTTTAAGAAAATTGACAAGCTTGAGGTAACTTGGTAAATTGCATTTCTCCTCTGACTGTGTGCTCTCACACTGAGCGTTCATTATTAGATTGTTTCTATCCTCGCAGACTATAAGGTCATAGGAGACAAAGTACCTTTAGCCTGTTTTAGTTTGGTAGGTTTCCAGATAGAGATGCCTCACTGAACTGTGTAGTGAACTTAATTTTTTTCCAGAGTTTGGAAAACTGTAAGGAAGAGTAAGGGAGTAATTAGCATCCAAGTCCACATAGTGATAACCCAGGAGGTAGGGAAGTTATTAACATAGAAATGAGAAGGGACATGGGTGCTGGGTGCTGGCAGGGTTCTATGTCATGACTTGGGTGGTGGTTACATGGATAATTTGTTTTCTAATTAGTCATTATACTGTATTCTGTATAATTTATGTGCTTTTCTGTATTTGATTATATGGTTAGACAGCATCACCAACTCAGTGGACATGAATTTAAGCAAACTCCAGGAGATAGTGGAGGACTGAGGAGTCTGGTGAGCTATAGTCCATGGGCTCGCAAAGAGTTAGACATGACTTAGCCAACAGTTGGCCAACAGCAAAATATGTGATTATACTTTACTGAAGGAGTTTTTAAAAAATTATTTAGTATTCCTTGACTGCAAAACACACACATTATAAAAAGGCCACATAATGAAAATTCCAGTCTCCTGCTGCCCGTCTCCCAGTACCATCCTGTCCTTCAAAGGTCACTTTGAAAAACTTTGGAGGCTTTTGAGAATCTATAGACTTGCCTGTGAAAGAAATGGCCTGGACTCTATTTAATGCTTCTGATGCCACATACTTTATGCCATGTATGGTGTGTGTATTTTTCATCCCTTTAGGTGCATATGTATTATGTTGATGGTATCATTTTACAAATAAGTAAATAAAGCTCATAAAAAGTAGATGTTTGTCTGTGGGCACACAGCTGGTGAAGTTCAAGCTAGGGTTTAAACCCTGGTCCTACTGATCAGAGGCCTGTCCTCACAGCAGTACTCCACTGTGTCTGTATATTCCACACATTTAGAAGGGCCCTACGAGCAGTTAAGTTGTCTGGGCAATGGCATATCCCTAAGCAGAGCTACCCTGCCTACAAATAATCTTTTACAGAATGCTTTCTGTGACATATATAAATCTCTAAACTTCATGGATTCTTGCTCCCAAGACTAAATTGGCAAGTTTGAGGCCCATGTTAAGCAATAATAGAGTTTAAATAGTTCTCTGGTCTGGCCTTGGAGCCAAACTTTTATTAAGAACATTATAACCTAGAACCTATAAATCCCACTAAAGCAATACATGGCAAATATAATTTTGGGAACGGATCCATAGGTGGATAACTTGTCTGTATAAATAAACAGTACAGTACATGTTTGAAATTCTTTAAGGACCTCTGCGAAGAAGACATGCAAAAGCACTGGAGATCCCCCACTGCTTACCTCAGAAAACGGGTGCTAAGCTTATCAGCACACAGATGGGAATAAGCAACACACTGACGTGCTCACACGCACACACACATGCTTGCTCATCTTGGCTTAATGTTTCTTAATGGTTTTTAATGGCAGCTGCCCTGATGGTTGGAAAATCAGTGGACTGTGTTTACTATGTCAAAGGTTCCTCTTCCTATGTATTTTCCAAAATATATTCCACAGATAATAATAAGAATGATTATGAGAATAATCTGTAATAAGAATAAAAAGTGTCACAAGATCAAATAAATTGGAGAGTAATGGATTATGTAGAGGTCATGTAGGCTTTCCTAGTGCAGGACCTCTCAGGAGCCTTTTATGGGAATAAGCATTGTATTCTTCAAAAGCAAATCCTTGTAAACAGTGTTTTGCAGATCTGACTCTGGGAATTTTTCACCAAGTACCCCAGAGACTAGACTTCTGTGAAAAACACGTTAGAATGTGTGAAACTGAGGACTGTTCTGATGACCAGTGTCACAAAAATATGGCTGAGATTTCTTGGGAAGTTTTTAATCCAGTAGGGATGGAATAGGCTTTGAAAGAGCCGTGCTGTTCCAGTTCACCTCAAAAAAGAAGAAAAAAGGTTGGAAAGCTTAAAATAAATCTTTAGTCTTGATTTGAGCAAGATCTGAATGTGTTTAGCTTATTATAATGACTGACAGTTAGGAACTGAAGTCTGCACCCCGTGAGGAGAGGTAATGATTCATATCAGCTGTAATTTACAAGAGCAGGTTTGAGCTGTATGCCTTGATGTGTGGGTGATACTCTTTAACAGTAGGCCATCTGTAAGAAGTTACGACAGCAGAATCACTCCTGTCCTTGCACTTTTCACAGGGAACTGAGCCTCTTGAACCCTCATACATAGTGGGGCATGTGGCCTCAGCGCCTAAAGAACAAAACCTGACTCCTTTATTCAATGACGGGGAGAACAGTCAGGTATGCTCTCTGTGGGGTCCAAATCGAGACACCACATCCCCAGTCTACTTCGTCATCTAAGAGCTAGCCTTAAATTGGAATTCATAGGGAAAGAATCCACTTGGCCCTAAAAATCTCTTCCTAAACATCTCTGATCTTCTGGCTCTGCGGCTTCATTTATCTTTTCTCCTTTGTCTTTTCCTTCTTCTAGTCTTTTTGTGGATCATGGGGGGAGATTACAGATCCCCTGTTTATTATATAATCTTTCTATTTTATTTCAAATCAAAGGGTCTTAAAAATGATTTTGTTCGGAATATTTTATGGACGTTTGAAGACATACACATGTTAGTTGGCTCCAACATGCCTATCTTTGGAGGCGGCCGATATCCAGCAGTCAGCTTACGTCTCAGGTAACTAGACTTATGTTCCTTTAGAATCGTGTTCCAATTTGCTTTCACCTGCTTATTTTGGCATCCTTTCTTTTTTCTAGTGTTTTTTTCTTTCACTTCCCTCCTTCCTCCACCAGTTGAAATGGCCACAGTACAGGAGTGTTTGAGCAAGTGCTGAAAACCCTGTGGCTGGCTTTTCATTCTAGTCTTCGGTAGTGGAGTTAGAGACCTGCTGTACTGACTGAGTCTTAGGTCTGAATCTACGACTTGTGAGGATAGAGTGCAGTTTATTTAACTAGTTAAGAAGGTGGTTTACCGGCTTCCTGCTAACTACATGTGAGCATTTTGTAATGTTCCAGTTGTAAGTGTTCACGTTGTCCATCCTATGTGAATCCTGCCTTGGGCACTGTGATGTACGCTGGTCAGTCTTCACCTCAGGCTGTATGAGGAGCGTGCAGTAGGCTCCCAGCCGTCTGTGTCATAGATCCTCCTTTTGCTCCTGAAAGCTCTTAGGACACCCATTAGGAGTCCCGGCAAAGCTTATGGGAAGATGACATACCCCATGAGCTGCGTATGCGTGTCTCATCAGAAGAGAAGCATAAATGGCATTCTCCAACTAGGGAGAACAGATTAAAACATTCTAACGAGGGCAGTAAGCCTCAGAGGATTTGCAGTGGAACATCTTCATTAATCAAATAACACCAGAAATGTGTTTTTAGGGATAACAACAAACCAATTAATGTGCTAACTGGAATTGACTATTGGTTGGACAACTTGATATGCAACGTGCCAGAGCTTGTCATGTGTTTTCATGTAAATGGAATTGTACAGGTAAGCCTGATACAGTGTGACTTTTGAACTAACCTCTCAACTACAGATTGGGGCAGAAAGTATCTCACTAAAGTTTTTAACACCCTTGAGTAAGGTGTATTTTGGGAAGGAAGATAATGATGGCTAAACTGAAATTAGACTGCTGTTACATTTGAGTTGGTGCTGTCAGAATTCTAGATGTTACAGGAGTTTAATTTATAGGTAATTTGTGAGCAGGTCATAAATATACTAAAATCTCCCTTTTTAGCCAGAGAACTATAATTTTAAGGCAAGCACCCATAGTAATTACTTCAAAGTGTCTGAACAGTGAAGGTGTTTATTCAGTATCATATACTGTTATTCAGTGTACAGATATGAATACTTAATGCAGCATGTTGAGGAAAGGCACCAGCAGCAATTGCATAAAGTAGATAGCTTGTATAGCAAATTGTTATAGAGCATTTTCTGTTAATGAGGGACTTTGTCCTCATCAGAAATGTTGGAGTTTGGAAAGCAATAAGATTGGTCACTACTCAGAACGATTTAATCTAATGGGAAATAAGAACGTGCAAAGAGGAAAATAGGGAAGGGTGGGTGAAGGGTTAGAAGCATACACTCGGGAGCCTGGGTGACCAGAGAAGGGTGTGGTCGCTTCTGTTTTGACCTGGTCTGTTTCCCGGTTGAATTGCAGTTTTTAGCCTTAGAGTACTTCAGAAAATACGCTCAGAGGCATTTAGGGAAGTGTGAGCAGAAGACGAGCAAGAAAAAAAATGAGGAGGCGCTTTAAAGATTATAATGGTAATAGCTTTGCAGCCTTTCCTCTTTCCTGCTTCCTCCACACACACCCCACCCCTCCCCACCCCCGTGCTCCATTTCTTTAAAGGAATAGTCCAGAGCTCAAAGGAAAAGCAGTGTACACTGGAAATCCTGCCCAGATGACTCTGGAGTCAGGGAAAACAAAAAGCCAAAAATAAGGTATTTTGAGAAAGCTTACTGGGTGAAGTCTGCCTTGATTCATCACCTTCCCAGTTGGAAACCATGAGGGCAGAAAGGAAGAAAGTGTACGGTGTAACTTACTCTGTGGTTGGAACAGAAATGAGATGTGCCTAAGTCTGTGGTTCAGAGTATGGTGATGACTCTCCCTTAAGAATTATTCCTCTGGTAAACCACCACGTTGCTGGCAAGGATGGGTCAGATTCCTTCAGAGTATCAGAGCAGAAAAAAGACCGAAAACCAGTGCCTTAAACTCTCATGCTGTGTAGGTCTCTTAATTGCAGGATTTGTATATGTGGTCTCTTTTTATAAGAGAAGTGTTGCTGTGCAGGTTTTCTCAAACTGTCTTTTCTCTGTTTTATAGAAGTATGAAATGATAAAGACAGAAGAAATTCCCAATTTGGAAAACTCTAATTTTTCTACTAAAGTCATAAAAGACATTGCACAAAATATTTTATCATTTTTGAAATCTAATTGTACCAAGGAAGGACATACCTATTGGCTATTTAAAGGTAAGCTAATGTTGAATGAGTAATCATTGATTTGAGTGGCAACTGTAAAATGAGGTTTATTTGGTTTTTTGTTTTGTTTTCTTCCCAGCAAGTGGCAGCGATATAGTGAAGCTCTATGATCTCACTACTCTTTGTGAAGAAACTGAAGACAAATACCAAAATCCATTCACAATGCCAGTGGCTATTCTTTTATATAAGTGAGTGCTTTAAGAAGTTAAGATGAAGTAGCAGCCTTATTTAAAAGTTTTAAGTGTATGGCCTCACTATCTATGCCAAGGTTTTAAATACCTTTTAGATTTTCATAGTTTAAAAAATGTGTATGTATATACATCTATATACTGTCACAAAATAAATAGGGAAAGGGAAAAGAGCAGGGGTGTAAAACGCAATGTTTTGTTGTTTCTTATGTCCTTATTCTGCTGGAAGGAAAGAAGAGCATGCCTAGACTTGAGTCTTGAGAAAATGATGAATGGGCAGTAAAGTTGATGTAAACTCCTTTTAGGGTTGCTTGCAACATGATGATGAAGAAGAATCAAAATAAGAAACACTACGGGACAGTTCGAACCCTGCTTCTGAATTGTGTTAAATTGCTGGACAAAAGCAGACATCCTCAAGTAAGATTAATATACGCCCTCTAAAAGAATTCTGGCATTCTGATAGAGAATGGTTGCCCAGACATTAAAGCTACCTAATGCAGAGTCTGCAACTGCCTGATCTGGTTTGCTAACCAGTTACCACATGTTGTGCCTAATCTGAACTGAGATGTGCTTTAAATGGGAAACACACACTGAATTTTCAAGAGTCTGAGTGTGTGCACGTGTACACGTTACATATTGAAATATTTTGTGTTTATTGAATCAAATATATTAAAATTGATTTTGTCAGATTTTGTTCTATAAATTTAGAACTCACATAATTTTAACAAAGTAGTGCCGTTTTTCCTTTGTATTTTCATTGTTAGAAAGTGGAAAACTATTTTATAGTCTGTCTTGAAAGACCCATTTAAATGAATGTCAGTATAAATAAGGTCCACATTCTGTACCTGGGTATATAAAAGCATCTCTTAAAAAAACCTCAGTCTTGCACCCCGTGGTTTTACATCACCCTTATTACAAACCTCAGTGGTCTGAATTTGATAATTGTATGTCTCAGTGTAAGGCTAGTTGTTGAATCCTGTTTAAATCAGAAAAGATATGTAGTATTATGATTTTTTTTTTTAAAGATTCAAGTTAATTTTAATTGTAGCCATATTCAATTTGGAGATAAAGATTTTCCTGGAGACCAAACGAAGAGAAATTGGTTTCAAAGAAAAGTGGCAGAACAATTTTTGGCTTAAATATCCAATTGCAGATTAAGGTGGTGTTTAGTAAGTTAGAAAATAATGTTAAGGCTATTGAATGTCTGTGATAAAGAATTACTTAAATAATAGAGTAGAATAATGCTGATATGTAAATGCTAATTTTAAGGGAAACCAGAAATTTCTGGACTTTTTGCTCATTAAGCTCATGGAGGTTCCCCCCAGAACTGTAAATTGTGTAGTAAATTCCAGTTTCTTAGTCGATACGGAGTGATAGCTTGCTAATATTTTAGTTGTGACACTTTACATGTGAAAACTTGTCTCCAGTGAAATACAGTTGCAGTTTTTTCTTAAGCGAGAGGATGGGAATGGATAGTTTCAGGAATTAACATGTCAACCCATGAAGATTTTACAGAGCATTGGTACTTAGAATCAGGAACGTTTCTGTATGTACGCCTGTCTGCAGATCTCCTCAAATTTGTTAGTACGATAGTAAAGTTCATTTCGTTTTAGAATGCTCAATTTTGGTGAGTCACTAATATATTTTTTTTCTTTTTGTAAGATTATTGCTTCAGCCAATTACATGCTTTCAGAACTTTTTCAATTGGATGAACCTAAAAAAGAAGAAAGTTCAGAATCTCCATTAAATGAGAATTCTGATGAAAGTTACAGTGAAGAGGAGGAGGAGATGCCAGACAGCGATGAGAACGGGCCCTACGGCACTAGCTCTGACCCATCAGATGACAGCAAAGCAGTGGCTATAATCAAGTCTGTTGGAGAGCTGTCCGTTCCAGAAAAATACAAATCCATTCATCAGATCAGGGTGCGCATGTTGACATTTGTATTGAAATTTCATCAATGGAATTAATTGAGTACCGTCAGCCTCTCAAAAGATGGCGTTACTTCAGCTAATCCTTCATGATATGGGGTCTAATAATCATTAGCTCTATGAAATCTGAAACTCAGTTGTATAATTGTCCCAGGGTCACTGACCCACATGTAAACCGACGGTGGGCAGATGTGTAAATGACACATCAGTATATTAATTTTCATGTGGGAGGTTTTTCTTCCCAGTGACCAATGTGCAGCCCCCTCTCCTCATCAGGGTGCCCCTTCCCGGTTGCTGTGTTGCTAGGAGACAGTATATGTTGCTTGGTGAACATAGAATCAGAGCGCATGGGCGGCTTGTTGACCCGTAGGTGGAGAGACCTGGCACCTTGTCCCTATGCTATAGGACGGCGCCTTTCAGTGACTGCGGGCATGTCACCTGGATTGGACATGTCCTGACTGGTCACGGCCCAGTGGACCCTGACAGCTTCCTGCCCATTAGGTTTCTGTTGGTGTTGATCGCGTTGACTGTCATACCATCCATTTTTTCTAGACAGTGTTTTATTTTTCCAAATTATTACTACTTTCCAGTTGTATTTATAGATAATCTCTTACTTTAAGCTCTGATGTTAACTTTCAGATGGAAATTTTATATTCAAATAGGTTTTTAGAGGATCTCTCCGTCATTCCAAAACATTGCCTGTCCTTCTGACCTCTTCGTTTCCTCTGTCGTTTACCTTAGCCCCACTGCCTTTTTCTCTCTCTCATATGCAGAGTCACACCCACCTGCGGGCCTGTGCATCTGTTGTCGCTTGTGCTAGGAACTTACCCTTTCCCCAGACCTTTCTGTGGCTGGCTTTTTCTAAGTTGCTTGAAATGTCACCTCTAGGAGACCTTCCCTGACTGCTCTAGATAAAACATGCGCTGTTTTTTTCTCCTTCATGGGGCTGGTAATCTGTACCTGAAATTCCCGTGTGTCTGAACTATAGGTTCCCTGGAGGTACGGGCTCCCTAGAAATACAGGCTCTCCTGTGTCTCCATGGCTACAACCCATAATGTTCCCGTGTGCTCGGTCGCTCAGTCATGTCTGACTCTTTGCAGCCCCGTGGACTGCGACCCCTCTGTCCATGGGATTTTTCAGGCAAGAATATTGGAGTGGGTTGCCATTTCCTCCTCCAGAGGATCTTCCCGGCTAGGGATCAGACCTGCATCTCCTGCACTGGCAGGCGGATTCACCACCGTTGCACCACCTAGGCAGCCCACAGCACATAACTGGTGTTCAGTAAATATTTGACCAAATGACCACAGGAAAAAGTCATTAACCAGCCATCTGAATTTTAGTGCACTTGGCAGCTTGAGCAACTCCTAGTACAGTAAAAAAAAAAAAAAAAAAAAAAGTTTCTTACTGTAAACGAAATCATTGGTTGTAAAAAGTACCTTGTTTGGGAAACTGCTTCGTCAACAGAATGCAGTTACATTTGGTGAGTGGTGTGTTTACAGATTTTTTTTTTTTAGCAGAGAACTTTCTATCAATATTGAAAGCACTCAGAAATAGCATTCATATAAACATGTCTTTTGTGTTATATCTACCATATCTCAGTACTTTCTGGAGTACAGACAGTGTGGCTCCAGGGCCCCAGTCTCAGCGCTCGCTCACTGCAAGCTTGAACACAGCACCTAACATCTGTGTTTACTTCTCTGTATAATGAGAGCGGTAATTCCAGCCTGTAAGATTCACCAAGTGGAATGCCTAACAGAACTGCTTACACATCATATCACCTACTAGGCAGAGGTTATTAACTGGCTCTGCTCTTAATTAAGTGTATGCATTATACATGAGACCGTGGGCAGCGCTGGTTAACATTGCTAAACTGCTGATATTGTGAACTGTGTGTTAGCAAGCACTCGTGCTCTTCGGGGGTGAGCTGACCCTTCGGATTAGGTGTAGATTTATTTAAAACATCTCTTGCTTGCCTTTTTTGTTGTAATAGAATTATTTTTTTAATTTTAAGTACTTAAAGCAACATATACTGGAAGATCTTTTTAAACAAGATTTTTGTTTGATGCTTATATCCATTTACTCTGCAATTAAAACAAGATTAGTGTGTAATTGAAACAATTCATTAACCTTGAAACAGATACCTCACTAAGCTGAATACATAGAAAAGTTCAGAATTTATTGATTTGCAGAATTTTAGTAATTCCTGGGAGATGGAATTTCTTGTATTGGCAGCACGTTAATTTTTAATGTTTGTTTCTGAAGCCCAGTTGTGCGTTTCCGGTTTGTCATGACACAGAAGAGCGCTGTAGGCTTGTGCTGAGCTATGTTCTGGAGGTAAGTTTCCGTTTAGATTTCACTGTTTCAGTAAAGCTTGTACTTGATACGCAGATGGCACTTGTTTGCTGCTGCTAAGTCGCTTCAGTCGTGTCCGACTCTGTGTGACCCCATAGACGGCAGCCCACCAGGCTCCGCCGTCCCTGGGATTCTCCAGGCAAGAATACTGGAATGGGTTGCCATTTCCTTCTCCAATGCGTGAAAGTGAAAAGTGAAATTGAAGTCGCTCAGTCCTGTCCAACTCTTCTCGACCCCATGGACTGCAGCCTACCAGGCTCTTCTGTCCATGGGATTTTCCAGGCAAGAGTACTAGAGTGGGGTGCCATCGCTTTCTCAGTTGTTTATTGGTGTCTACATGTTAATCTTTCATTTAAATAAATTTTTATTGGGAGTATAGTTGCTGTTACAACGTTATGCTAGTTTCTGCTGTACAGCAAAGTGAATCAGCTAAATGTTATTCTGAGTGATATTCTACTGTGATTTTTTTTCCCCCTTAAAGCATGAATTGAAAATTAGTTTTTCCTAACTTTCAGGCCAAATGTAGTTTCTAAAGTCTGTTTTCAAAATATAAATTCTCTTAAGTGTATCTGGTTGTCCAGATACTGCGTTATATTTCATTTCCAGTTGATGTTCAGTGACATGTATAGTAAACATTTCTCCTTTTTTAAAAGGGTTTAAAGTCTGTGGACAGCAGCATCAAAAAAGAAAGTGACCTCCCTGCCGCTGACCCCAATACCCCAATCCCATTAAAATATGAGGATGAATCCACAAGAGGGGGTCCTGAGGGTCTAGAGAAGCAGATGGCCTTGTTTTTGGACAAAAGTAAGTTGAATTGAAGTGCAAATAAGGCCATTTCAATGGAATAATGTACTGGGCCTTTATCAGCAGCAGATTTGGGTCAATTAAGGCCTTCATTGAAAGGAATTCAAATAAAGGCTACATATGAATGGAAAGTAGGGGAAGATATCGTTTCATTCAAAGTGTAAAATAAAGCTGGGTCATTTCGATCCTTGGTAGATATTTCTAATGAGAGTGTGAGGAACCTGCCGCCTCCTGTCACCCGCTGTGAAGAACTAATGCCCTCAGCCCTTAGGCTTCTCCTGAGAAGGCCCTGCTTCGGTAGGAGCAGTCAAGGGCTTAAACACAAGTACTTAAGAGCCAAACCGCACAGCTTCAGGTCCCAGCTTCACTGGGGCAGGTCGTTTGACTTTGCTGAGCCATGTTTTCTCTCCCAAAGTAGAGGCAAAAGCAGGGCCTCCTTTACAGGGGTGCTGTATGGATTAAGTGAGTTAGTGCAGGTAAACGAGCTCAGAGCGGGGCACGTGATGACCAGAGCAGTGGCAGCCTGTTCCCCTCGCAGCGCTGGAATAAGCTGCATGTGTGCTTAAAAGCGCTGATCTGGTCAAGGACGCCACTTCACGAGGAACGTGTGGGCTTCAAAGTAAAAGTGCTGAGTTTCTCATTTTAACCTAAGTTGTATTTCTTTTCCCAACCCTATCTCCCCTCCCTTTTTTGAAACCAATTTCCAGCTAATTTTAAAAGTATTTTGAAAGCCCGTATGTTTAAAATCGTACCAAGAGCTTTCTGAAAGGTTTTCTCTTCATGAGCCTAAGTGGGGCGTGGCAGGACTCGCTTCCCCAGCATTTGCGTTGCGCCTCCTGTGTGCCGGCCTGAGCTTGTACACACCAGCATGGAGACTCCTGTCTCTGCTTTTCTCACGCTGTTGTCTTTTCTGAAATGCCTTTTCTGTCTATTCCTTCCTCCCCTTCTCAACTGTTGAATATCCTGCTCTTGTTCAAGGCCTCTGTGTTCACCACCTCTGTCTGAGTCACAATTCCTTGGTTCCCTCACCACTTTGTCCTGTAAGCACTTCCTGAAGCCTGCCTTAGTCATCCTCAGCTGTGCTTAATGGTTTTATACACAGACACAAATACGCTTGTGAGCAAAACCTCATCTTTGGTTCTCTGAAAATGCCTCACACATCGAAAATGCTTACAGTAGCAGAGGAAAAAGAAATACAGGCATGAATAAAACCATAAAAGAGCCTAAATACTTTTCATTTGTATTTTGAAAGACTCAAACATTAGAGCTGATCAAAAAAGGAGAAATCTTGAACCTGGGAGATACTGAGCATGACATAATAAGTGGTGAGGAACCATTTTAATGTTTAGAACAGGACTTCTGTGATTAAAGCTGTGCTTCAGGAAGGTGCACTTTGGGGCAGGTTGACCCATAGGCTAGAGAAAGGAAGTAGATGTCAGTCACGAACCCAGTGGTGTCAGTGAGCCCCAGAGGGAGTGACAGAGTTGACAGCTGTGTGGAAGCAGGGCTTTGGAGATCTCAAGGGGATTGAAACACTGCTGTTCTAGTAATACTTCACCGCGTTTAAGTAGCATAGTATTTACCAGTTTTGTTGTAGCTGTTAATTGTACCAAAGCCTGGTGTGTTTATATCAAGAAACAATTTTTTTTGGTACAGTGAGACTTATATTCAAATAAAATGTACGTCTTCTCCCCCTCATGTTGTAGTGGGCTCCCTTCAGAAGGGTAATTATTCCAGTCAGTCTGGAATGATCCCTGGTTCTTGGCAACATAAAATGAAGCTCCAGCTGATTCTCAAGTCATCGAAGGCCTATTACGTCTTGTCTGATGCTGCCATGAGTCTTCAGAAGTACGGAAGAGCATTACGATACATTAAATTAGCTTTGCAGAGCCATGGTAAGTCACTGCAGGTGAATATGTTCAGTAGCTTTGGGAGAAGAGATCAGAGAAGGCATCTGAATCACAGTGAAATTTTGCTCAGTGAAATGTTCATGTAAAAAATTTTTTCTAACCTTGTATGTTTCCTAGTACTTTCCACTCTGGTTTAACAGCCCTTCATTTTGAAATACATGAATGATCTTCCTAAATTTTACTGTGTCCCTTCATTTTTAATGTGCTATGTTTTCTCTCCCTCCTGCTCTTTCCACATAGATACTTACTGCTGCCTCTGCACCAATATGCTTTCTGAAGTGCTGCTGTTTCTTTCTCAGTATTTGACGCTCTGCGGTGATATCCAGCTAATGCTGGCCCAGAACGCGAGCAACAGGGCGGCACACCTTGAGGAGTTCAACTACCAAACGAAGGAGGACCAGGAGATCCTGCACAGCCTCCACAGGGAGTCCAGCTGCCAGGGTACGCAGGGAGGGGCCTGCACTGTGGCTCAGAGAAGCGCCAGAAACGTCAGGGTGTCATCATTTCTTAATGTTAACGTTGAACACAATCCTGTGTATTTGTGTCTAAAATGGTTTTGAAATATTTTGTAATTACTAATATACAACTGGAACTAACTAAAAATAATCTCTGGGGGGCGATCATACTGACCATTTCACACTTGTCTTTCTGTAATAACCCTTTCATCAACTGACCAACCCGTGATTTTCTTTTGAAAAGGAATTAGCAGTGCATGAAAGGGAATGTGTTCCCTTCTGAATGGTTCCTGGGGGCTAAGATACACAGGTCATTATATTTTGAACATGGTTCACGGCTGTCTGTTTTTGGAGTCGTCAGATTTTAAACCTGGGAGATGGGAGAATTTAGTCCACAGCAGCAGTATTCCTCCTCTTAGCTGTATCCAGTAGATATAAGCACCTGCAATTTGGGCAGTAAATGAGACGTAAGGTGCTTTTGTAATGTATCATGAAATTGTTTATTATGCTCTTGAGTTGTTTATATCACTTGATACCCACATCCCAAAAAGTTTTGGACTGTTAACATCTAGAGAGTACACAGAGGGAGGAAATGTATAATTTCCTTGGGGGTTTCTGGCCCTCTTTCTTCCCTTCCTCCCTGTCTGAATTTCTCAGATGACCATTTTATTTTAATAGATGTGGTGAGAAAATCCATAGTTTGTTTTTGCAGCTCCCATCATGTTGGTTTCACTTAAGGTACCTCTTTGTAAGAGGGATGTGCTCCCTGAAAGTTAGCAACAGGGGTATTGCCCTTTTTTCCCTTGAGTTTTTGGGCCCAGCCCCTGAGTTTACTCCAGTCTCCACTAGATGGCAGATTTAAGTCTTTAGAGCTTATCAGTTAGCTTCTTCTGCGACTTAAACTTAACTATTAATATAATGGGGCTTCCCTTGTAGCTAAATCGGTAAAGAATCTGCTTACAATGCAGGAGGCCCAGGTTCGATCCCTGGGGCGGGAAGATCCTCTGGAAAAGGAATTGTACATAACTAGCTTCTGGTAGCAGTCAGAAATTTATTTCAAGAACGGTTTTCAGTAGTTAAAAAGGAAAAAATGGTTTACTTCGTATCAGTGGACAACTTTAGGTCTGTACCAATAAGCAGCGCATCTGGTAAAATCTGGGTCTTGGGAATTGTTGGGTATTTTTAGGCAGGAAAATACTTCTCTTAATCAGATGTTAATGTTTCAAGAAAATACAGTTGTTTAAATAAATTCAGAGACCTTTCCTTCTGAAATTTAAAAGTTTAGTGGTATTAATTGAATTTTAATATGTTTATGCTATATTGCATCTATTTGTTCTTTTGTCTTAAAAGTATTAGATTACTTAGACGCTAAGGAAGAAGGGTTCATATGACTCACGGTAATGTTTCCTCTTTTTCTTTTAAGGATTTGCATGGGCCACTGACTTGTCTACAGACTTAGAAAGTCAGCTTTCAGTTAGTTGTAAATGTTATGAGGCTGCTAATGAAATCCTGCAGTTTAGTGACTTAAAAAGCCAAAACCCAGAGCACTATGTACAAGTACTGAAGAGAATGGGTAACATTAGAAACGAGATCGGTGTCTTTTACATGAATCAGGCTGCTGCGTTACAGAGCGAGAGGCTAGGTGAGTATCTTCCTGGGGTCCCCTCTCTATCACCTATCCTCTTAGTAAACCATGCTGATTTTTTACATGGTTCACGCCAGGAACTGTGGCATTTGGTGTAATGTCATAAAGGGATGCACTTTTTATCTTTTATTATTAAATCCTGAGGAAATAAAAATAGGAAGAGACATTATTTTCCCTTGGGAGTTATTTCGGTGTCCTCTGTCCTCCACCTGATCAGTTCAGAAGTGAGTTGGACAGTCAGCCATGTGGTAGGCTTTGTGCTGGATATAAAGTCAGCTAAGACGTAAGTTCTCCGAGTTGGGAAGCCGGATATGAATACAGGTCTCTGAAAGACGCTGTAAGTACCAGTGCAGTTCAGTAGAGGAGTGGGGAGAGGAGACGTTTCTTCGAGTTGCGTGTTTTGGGAAGGCTTGTGGGAAGAAGATGTAGTTTGGGCAGATGGCACGTGACATGTAGGGCGTCAGCAGGCAGACGTGGGAAAGGTGGGATGTCCTGACCAGGGTAGGCAGAAGGAAAGAGCCAGAGATACCGTGTCAGAGGGCGTTGGGAGTAGCAACGAGTGGTCTTCAGTGATTCAGGCAGAGGGTGTTGGATTCCTCTGGACCCATGTTGAGTGTGAGAGGCCAGTGGACATGTGAGTGAATTGTCTGGTTTAATAGTCAGAAATGTGTGGGTCAGCAAGAGCTCTTTGGGTTAGCGAAACTTAGACTGGGAACCATTCACATCAGGGTGATAGTTGAACCCATGAGAATGGGTGAAATTGTAGAGGCTGTACACACAGCATGGGAAACAAAGAGGGCTGAGGGAGAAAACGGGGGACAGTGCATAAGCTGAATAAGTGAGTCACTGTATGCCTGTGCCCTGTGAGTGGTGCTTGGCTCCAGGGTACAAGAGGTCATTGCTGGTGGGAGGACCTGAGCTTTGTTATTTATACATATATAGTATGTTTTTTTAAGTTGAGATACAAGAACATGTGCTTTTAAGGTGCCTCTGGAGGAGGAAGTCAGTAAAGGCATATGAAAAGTGGTAGTCAGAAAGGAGAATTCGAGAAGACGCAGATTGTGCCTCTTAAAATTCATGGGACCATGTCTCTAGAATCTTTATAAAATGGTGCTTTGCTCAGATGTTCTTATTTGCTTGCTTTAATACCAGCTGATTAATAGAGAAGAGGATTCAGAATATTGTTTTAGCCTGCTTGGCTGCCATAACAAAATAGCACAGACTAACCTACAGTATAGCATAGGGATATAGTAGGGAGCTCTGCTCAGTGTTATGTGGCAGCCTGGGTGGGAGGGGAGTTTGGGGGAGAATGGATACGTGTGTGTGTGGCTGAGTCCCTTCGCTGTCCACCTGAAACTATCACAGCATTGTTAATCGGCTGTACTCCAATACAAAATAAAGAGTTAAAAAAAAAATACAACAGACTAGATGGTTTCACAACAGAAGTTGATGTCTCACAGTCTGGAGCTAAAAGTCCAAGGCTGGATTTCTCTGAGACTTCTCCCGTTGGCTTGCAGGTGGCCCCCTTCAGGTGGCCCCCTTCTTGCTGTCTTCTCCCCTGGCCTTCTCTCTGTGCACATTGCTGGCATCTGTCTCTTTTATGAGGACAGTCATTTTGGATCAGAGTCCCACTTTATGACCTCCTGGGTGGCTCAGTGCTGAAGAACCCACCTGCCAATACAGGAGACATGAGTTCAATCCCTGGGATGGGAAGATTCCCTGGAGTATGAAATGGCAATCCACTCTAATATTTTTGCCTGAGAAATCCCATGGACAGAGCAGCCTGGCGGTCTACAGTCCAGGGGGTGGCAAAGAGGAGGACGCAACTTAGAAACTGAACAACAGCCATAGATGACCTTAAGTGAATCGCAGTTGTGTTTAGGACCTCAGCATAGGTTTGGGGGGTGGGGAACAGAGGCGTGACGAGAGTATAACAGGTGTGATGAGGACAGCGTGCTGCAGTTGGTCCAGGCAGCTGCTGCTGCCCTGGGCATCCCGTCACTGCCATGCTCCTCTCATCAAGACACACTGGTGGGCTTACACTGATACCTGCTTACGCAATTGTTTTCTTTCTTTTTTGGCAAAGTGAGCAAAACTGTGTCCACTGCAGAGCAACAGTTGTGGAAAAAAAGCTTTTCTTGTTTTGAAAAGGGAATTCACAACTTTGAGTCGATCGACGATGCCACAAATGCAGCCCTTTTATTATGTAACACGGGACGACTCATGCGGATTTGCGCACAGGCGCACTGTGGCGCAGGTGATGAATTTAAACGTGAATTTTCACCGGAAGAAGGCTTGTATTATAATAAGGTAACACACTTGCATATGGGGCTTCATCTGTTCACACTTGATTGTTGTTTGCACTTTGCTGTAGCTCCACTAAAAGGTGATAAAACTGAAATAGTTAACTTGGTGATGGCATAGGAAGAGACATCAGCATCTGGCCTAAGAGTACTAGGGATTCAGTAGTGAAGACGACAGGTTGAATTGATAGGGAAAACACAATCGTTCAGTAAATTGCATTGGTATAACCAGATTGAAAAGCAGAGACTTTACTTTGCCGACTAAGGTCCGTCTAGTCAGTTCAGTTCAGTTCAGTCGCTCAGTCGTGTCCAACTCTTTGCAACCCCATGAATCGCAGCACGCCAGGCCTGCCTATTCATCACCATCTCCCGGAGTTCACTCAGACTCACGTCCATCGAGTCAGTGATGCCATCCAGCCATCTCATCCTCGGTCGTCCCCTTCTCCTCCTGCCCCCAATCCCTCCCAGCATCAGTTTTTTCCAGTGAGTCAAGTCTTTGCATGAGGTGGCCAAAGTACTGGAGTTTCAGCTTTAGCATCATTCCTTCCAAAGAAATCCCAGGGTTGATCTCCTTCAGAATGGACTGGTTGGATCTCCTTGCAGTCCAAAGGACTTTCAAGAGTCTTCTCCAACAGCACAGTTCAAAAGCGTCATTCTTCAATGCTCAGCCTTCTTCACAATCCAACTCTCACATCTATACATGACCACAGGAAAAACCATAGCCTTGACTAGACGGACCTTAGTCGGCAAAGTAATGTCTCTGCTTTTGAATATGCTATCTAGGTTGGTCAAAACTTTTCTTCCAAGGAGTAAGCGTCTTTTAATTTCATGGCTGCAGTCACCATCTGCAGTGATTCTGGAGCCCCCAAAAATAAAGTCTGACACTGTTTCCACTGTTTCTCCATCTATTTCCCATGAAGTGATGGGACCGGATGCCATGATCTTCGTTTTCTGAATGTTGAGCTTGAAGCCAACTTTTTCACTCTCCTCTTTCACTTTCATCAAGAGGCTTTTTAGCTCCTCTTCACTTTCTGCCATAAGGGTGGTGTCATCTGCATATCTGAGGTTATTGATATTTCTCCCAGCAATCTTAATTCCAGCTTGTGTTTCTTCCAGTCCAGCATTTCTCATGATGTATTCTGCATATAAGTTAAATAAGCAGGGTGACAATATACAGCCTTGACGTACTCCTTTTCCTATTTGGAACCAGTCTGTTGTTCCATGTCCAGTTCTAACTGTTGCTTCCTCACCTGCATACAGATTTCTCAAGAGGCAGGTCAGGTGATCTGGTATTCCCATCTCTTTCAGAATTTTCCACAGTTTATTGTGATCCACACAGTCAAAGGCTTTGACATAGTCAATAAAGCTATGGTTTATTGGTTTTATGGTTAGCTAGTCAAGGCTATGGTTTTTCCAGTAGTCATGTGTGGATGTGAGAGTTGGACCATGAAGAAGGCTGAGCGCTGAAGAATTGATGCTTTTGAACTGTGGTGTTGGAGAAGACTCTTGAGAGTCCCTTGGACTGCAAGGAGATCCAACCAGTCCATTCTGAAGGAGATCAGCCCTGGGATTTCTTTGGAAGGAATGATGCTAAAGCTGAAACTCCAATACTTTGGCCACCTCATGCAAAGAGTTGACTCATTGGAAAAGACTCTGATGCTGGGAGGGATTGGGGGCAGGAGGAGAAGGGGATGACCGAGGATGAGATGGCTGGATGGCATCACTGACTCGATGGACGTGAATCTGAGTGAACTCCGGGAGTTGGTGATGGACAGGGAGTCCTGGCATGCTGCGATTCATGGGGTCCCAAAGAGTCGGACACGACTGAGCGACTGAACTGAACTGAACCAGATTAAAGCCACCCCAGTCTGCGTGGTGCCGTGGTAAAGAATCTGCCTGCCAGTGAAGAGAGACAGGAGATATGGGTCTGATCCCTGGGTTGGGAAGATCCCCTGGAGAAGGAAAAGGCAACCCACTCCAGTATCCTTGCCTGGAGACTCCCATGGACAGAGGAACCTGGTTGACTACAGTCCATGGGGGTGCAAAGAGTTGGACACGACTTAGCAACTGAACAACAACTACCACCAGAGTAAATGTCAAATGGATGAAAGATCGACCTGGAGAAGTGAAGCTGTAGAAATCTCAAAGGAAAACATAAGTAGATAGTTAATCTGATGAGATGGGATTTTCCCTTCATAACACAATGAGCAAAAATCGCAAAGTAAAAGATGGATGTTCAGATGCATAAAAGTTGTTTTTTAAATGCACAACAGAAAGCACAGTTGCAGAGTAGTCCAAATCTAGGGAAAACAAAGCGCACATGACAGCTCAGAGGTTAATAAACCCTTAAGATAAAAAGAAAACTAAGAATCCTTGAAAATAAGCTGCCCCAGTAGCAGAACAGCTAACCTTGAACAAAAAAACTGGTTCATATGTAAGAACAATTTCAAAGTTTTATGAAATTTTTAAACTGAGTTTCTTTTATCAAATTGTAAAATTTTTTGGCAAATGGTGATATCTAGTATTGGAGAAGGTATAAGAACTCAAGAACACACATTTAGTCAAGAACTTTGAATCTGTTTAAATTATATTTAGTGAGTAATGTTCCTTGCATATTGAGCTTTAAAACAAAGTGATCTTATTTTTCTGAAGTTTACATATTTATAGAAAAAGTGGATAAGTACACACCAGAAATGTAGAAATTATTGGTGGGTGATGGAATTCAGTGAGATTTTGTTTGGCTGAATACAATGACCATGCATTTCAGCATTGTGATAGAGGTGGGAAGGGTTGCTTCTTTAAATACAGTCAAACCCAGCAAATTGTTCTATCTGTAGACTCGTCAAAAAATATTGTATCTAGTTTGCTAGTTATATAAGCTATAATTTTTATTTAGAAAGGAGGGGACAAAAATAAAGGAAGAAATGAATCCTCATGGGTTCACAGGAGTCTTAAAACAGCTTGCCTGAGGACACTTAGGAGGAAAGGCGGGCGGCATGCAGTCCACTTGAAATCACTTCCGTCATTGAAGAGTGCCATTGATTTACTGTTTTCCCTTTCTACATGACACTGTCCTATAAATTCTCTCAAGTAAAGTTGCTGTTGGGGTGACCGTGAGGCATGTTTTAGTTTAAGGCGTGTACTTAAGCTGAGTCACAGCGGCCCTCTGCTCCCTCACAGGCTGTCGATTACTACCTGAAAGCTCTAAGGTCCTTGGGAACACGGGACATACACCCAGCCGTCTGGGACTCGGTGAATTGGGAACTGTCCACTACTTATTTTACGATGGCAACTCTACAGCAAGATTATGCTCCATTATCTAGAAAAGCTCAAGAGCAGGTAATAATATTTGCTTGATTATGTAGAAGTATTAACTTTATATATTCCTTTAACAGATGCCTAGCATCTGTTACAGTCTTTTCCTTGACAAGCAGTATTTGTTTTTAAAATTCTTACACAAGATTATGAGATGGTCATTTTTTCCCTTTCCCTTAAAAAAAAAAAACACAGATTGAAAAAGAAGTCAGTGAGGCGATGATGAAGTCGCTGAAATACTGCGACGTGGACTCAGTGTCTGCCCGACAGCCCCTTTGTCAGTACCGGGCTGCAACCATCCATCACAGGCTGGCGTCCATGTACCACAGCTGCCTGCGGAACCAGGTACTGCCATTCCGATTCAGTCCACTTAGAAGTGTTGCTTGTCTCGCATTTCTGTGTAGATTTTAAATGCCATCTGTTCTTGTAGCCATTTCAGAAAAGCTTGAAGGGTAAGTGTTTCCCCTTCCCCCATGCTGCGTATTTTTTTCCATTATAGTTGATTAGGCCTCAGTTTGCAAAATTAGACATTGGCCTGAGTGTATTATTTAGTCTTTTTTTTTAAATGTAGTTACTCTTTATAGAAAATGGTTCTATGCTAATTTAAAGTATCCATCACCCAGTTTAAAAAAATTTTACTGTGAAATAGAGCATGCATATCAAAGACACAGGGGATACGTGTGAAGCATTTGCACAGTTTAAAGAATAACAAAGGAAAGCCCTGTGTACCTCGCTTCGAGGTTAAGGAGTGGAAGGGCCCTCAGGTGCGCCCTGTGTGCCCCTCCCCCTGCTGAGTCTCTCTCAGTACCCGCCCAGAGTAACTCCTGTCCGGGGCTTTCTATTATGTCCATACCTTTTCTGTGTTTTATCACTTAAGCAGCATGTTTACATTTTATCTGGTTTTGACCTTTATAGAACAAACCATACTGTATATATTCTTCTGTGACTTACTGCTGTTTAGTTAACATCACATTTTGGAGATTCTTCCAGGTGGATGCATAACTGTTCCTTTACTTAGCTTAGTAGGATTCATTAAATGAGTATATCAGTTTATTTATCCATTCTGTGATAGCTGAACTTTGGGGTGGTTCTCATTTGAGGCTGGAAAGTGAAAGTGAAGTCGCTCAGTCGTGTCTGACTCTTTGCGACCCCGTGGACCGTAGCCCACCAGGCTCCTCCGTCCATGGGATTCTCCAGGCAAGAATACTGGGGTGGGTTGCCATTTCCTTCTCCAGGAGAATCTTCCTGGCCCAGGGATCAAACCCAGGTCTCCCGCATTGCAGGCAGACACTTTAACCTCTGAGCCACCGGGGGCTAATTAGAAACAGTACTATGAACAGTCTTGTACGTGAATCCTGGTGCTCAAATCCATGTGTTTCTGAGAATAATCTGAGGCCTGAGGTCGAAGTGCCTTCCTTCAGAGAGGGTGACCTGCTTCTGCCAGGAGTCTTGTGCCTATATAGTTTCTCAGGGATTTTTTTTTTAAATGGTTTTGTTGTTTTCCCTTCCTTAGCACCAAGGCAGCTTACCTTGCAGTCCCTTGGGTGTGGGTTTGCTTCTGGGTTGCCTTTATCCCAAGAATATTGTCCTTTGAGGCCCAGCTTAACCTGGAGAGGGTTTTTCTCTCTCCTCTGAGCTGGCCCTAGACTCTTTCACTTGCCTCAGGGGGGCCCCAACCTAAACTTATATTTGTCCAGATGGCCTAATATCCTCACGGCACATGCCAGCATGAGAGGGTTCTGAGGCAGCTCCCTGGCGCCGGGACTCCTGCACACAAAAGGATGGAGCTGGCCTTCCTTCCGCATGCAACACCCAAAACCAGTGAAACACAGACCCAGATGCAAGAGCTAAAACTCTGGGACTTAACAAAATGCTGAAAAGCATTTAGTGATCCAGAGATCTGGTGAAGTAGTTGCTGTGAAGCCCAAGCCTTAGGATTTATCTTATTTTTGGTTCTAGGTTGGTGATGAGCAGCTTAGGAAGCAGCACCGGGTGCTGGCAGACCTTCATTACAGCAAGGCTGGGAAGCTTTTTCAGCTTCTGAAAGACGCTCCGTGTGAACTCCTTAGAGTACAGTTAGAAAGAGTAGCCTTTGCAGAGTTCCAGATGGCCAGTAAGTCTTCTTTATTTCTCAGATTGGTATGCATTGGCTTAGTGTTGGATTGTCTTAGAGTGAGGCAGACCTGTGGATCACTCTTGGATGTAAGTAATGCTGTCTTCTTTTAAATTTGTCCATAGTTAATGTCTTTGGATAGGGATGTTTTTTTGAAATGCTTTTTAAAACATAAATGTGTTAGATTATGTTTAATGACTAGAAATACTGGAATACAGCCCAGGATTTCTTATTTGAAAAAAAAAAAAATTGTGACAAGTTACTTTAGACAAAGATTTGAGTCATCATGAACAAGGTGGGGGCGGAGAAGCGGTGGTGGCGGCGTGGCGGCCTCACTGAGTCCCTCTGCACGGTAACTACAGAGCCTGACAAGGTGAAGATGAGGTGGGAGGGCAGGGAGGGGTAAAGGGAGACATTGTATTCTGTCATTTTCCTCAGCTTGGAGTGGGCTGGCTCTCCACCACCGAGTGTGTTTTTCTAAACTCACTCCTCTACCTTGTTCAGCTGTTCCCTTTCTGCAGAAGTATCTTGCGAGAAGTATCTCTTGTCTGGTAAAGAAACAAACATTTATTTGAAGTACAGCAATCCTACTGGTTTCATTTCAGTTATTTTCTTCTATAAAATTAAAATGAGTTTAATGTGTACCTGTTTATACAGTGTCTCTGGAAGGATGGACACGAAACTGATGGCACTGTCTCTTCTGGGGAGGCCGGCAGGGCAGCTTTCAGCATATGCCCACTTGAACGTTACACGTTTTGAGAACGTATTACCTACCCAAAACAGTTTTTAGGAACACCTTTTACTAGGGGGACTTCCCGGGCAGTCCAGTGGATAAGACTTCGCCTTCCAACGCCAGTGCAGAGGTGCAGATTCAGTCCCTGGTCGGGGAGCTAAGATTCCACATGCCTTACAGCCAAAGAAAGCAAAACGTAAAACAGAAGCCATATTGTAACAAATTCAATAAAGACTTTAAAAATGGTCCACATCAAAAAGACCTTTAAAAAAAAAAAAAGGAAGAAATACCTTTTACTAAAAGCATCTTCTTAAAATTCTGGCAGCATGTGCAGAACTGAACGTCAAGTAGCTCTTTCTGGGGGTGGTCTGGGGAGGTCTTTTCTAGTTTGCATCTTTGAATTTTCCATGTTTGAATTCCTTAGAATGACCAGGATTCATTTTTATTTTTTTAAAAAAGTAGATACTAGGAACAGATTTGCTATGATGATCAGTATGGTTAATTCCTTTTTAAACAGTGTTTACTACTCTTGAGTATGAAACCAGGTAGTGAGGCAAGAAAACAATGATTGTTTATTGTTTCTCTAGTTCTGTTTTTCTCTAAGGATAATTACTAAGCAGAAGTTGGATTTAGATTTCTTGGGATTTTCATGAGCTGCCTTCACAATGTTTGAAAATCAGAATTTTCATTAATACATTGGATGAGTTTCTCTGTATTTAAAGGAATGATCATTTTGTGTTTGCCACTCTAGGTCAGAATAGCAATGTTGGGAAATTAAAAACGCTATCTGGGGCCCTTGATATAATGGTGAGAACTAAGCATGCATTCCAGCTTATCAGAAAAGAGCTTGTGGAGGAATTTGAACAGGTAAATGGGAAAACAGATTTATCAGTTTTTTATGTGTCTTATAGTCAGTGCTACATGGTGAGTATGTACAGTGGGCATATGCATGCATGCGTGGATACAAATACAGAAATATATATGCTTTGCATGGGCCTGCCCTAGTGGCTCAGATGGCAGAGAATCCACCTGCAATGCAGGAGACCCGGGCTTGATCTCTGGGTTGGGAAGATCTCCTGGAAAAGGGAATGGCAACCCACTCCAGTATTTGTGCCTGGAGAATTCCATGGACAGAGGAGCCTGGCAGGATACAGTCCATGGGGTCAAAGAGTTGGACACAACTGAGCGACTAACACTGCATAAAAACACATTAACTGATTTATTTTATTTTTTTGGTGGAATTATTAAACAGTTCTTTAACTTGCAAGTATATCTTTTATATTTTAAAATTGTTTTTTTAAATAACCACATAGACCTTGGTTAATAATAAGGCCCTGGGAATAAAGACAAAAAAAAAGGTCTGTATCAGTTTCCACTAAACTGCCTACACCTGAACGGTGAGTGGGCTTACACCAGCTCCTTGGGAAGGCCTTTCACTTTCCCCAGCATCCGTGTATTCATGCTGCCTCCTCTGTGGCTGAAAGCTTCCCTGAGTTCCCGTGGTGCTTCCATCCTGCGAACTTCCGGTTCTGGTTCTCCAACCACATGGGACCAGTTTCCATCTGTTCCTTGAGCATGTGGTGTTGGAAAGTCAGGAGGGTTTCGTTCAAGCTTAAGTTTCTTCTACATAAGTGCCATTTAGGTTTGAGACAGTTTTTTCACATGGTTTGGTCTATCAGAATGTTCTCCCGGAGGCAGAGAAGGCTGAGACAAGGCGGCCAACAGGGCTGTCCCTGGACAAAAATCCTCTCGATTTGCTCTTTGTTTTGGTTAAAACGTTTGCTAGATTATTCAAACTGTGGCTCCAACACTTTAGTATGAAGCAGTACCTGTGGGGTGACTGAGCTGAAATCTCTTTTTGTTGTTTTTAGCCTAAGAGTGAAGAGACCCCTCCAGCTGCTGATTCTTCTCCTAGTCTTAATCGAGAAGAAGTGACAAAACTGCTCAGTATATTTGAATCTCGCTTGTCATTCCTTCTCCTTCAGTCCATCAAGCTGCTGTCTTCAGCTAAGAAGAAAACAAGGTATACAGTACATGGCTTGGGGGAGTTTCTTTCCCCGCACCTCACCCAGATCCTCGTATACCCGCCCAGCTTGCCCTCAGGAGAATGTGGCTTCCATGAAGGCTGGGAATCCAGGTCTGTTTTGTTCATGACCAGGAGCAGTTCCTGGTACATGGTAGACACTTGACTATTTATGAAAAGAATAAGCATTGGCTTTAATTGATGTTTTGAAATAAGTGTTTAAAAACAGGCCTGTGAACAGTCGGTTTAGGAAAGTAGGTATGAAGTCGGCATTAATAGGACCCCTGCTTCCATGAAAAGTGACGACAGGGCCATCAGTGTTTAGTTTTGGGTCTCTTACTGTTCTTGGTGGGCACCACTATTCTCTTCATCTCTTGCTCTTTTTTTTTTTTTTTTTTTACCCAGTAGTATCCTTGATGAAGACGTACTCCTCAAAACCAACAAGCAGGTTTACTCCCAGCTCCTGAGAGCCACTGCGAACAAAAACGCCTCTCTCTTGGAAAGAGTCGACCTCCTCATCCATTTGCTGGACCAGCTGGCTCGCGGCGGAGGCGGCAGCACCGCCGTCCAGTGACTCCCACCTGGGGCCGCATCCACAGATGCTGTCAGTGCCTTCTGCACTCGGGTACTAGCGTTTCCATTCGGTGCTCCGTGTCATTAAATATGAGGGAAATACCCACTTAAAACAGGCACAGCGGTGGAAACACAGAGTTCTCATTGCCCACGACAGACAACCGTGGCAGAGTTCTCTGGCTTCTTCGTCGGAGGCGCCAGCATCACAGTCAGACTTAGAGCTCCCACGTTCGTTTCTTTGAGAAGGACGTGGTACCTCAGTATTCATAGACTTGCTGTAGGGCAGTTAACACTTTTAAATATTTTTGAAGTATGTTAAGCTATGTGGGTTTAAGAGATACTTATCTTGGAGAAATGTTGCTTTGGTCAAGGGCACTTCTATCCAGATGATTGCAGTGGTTCAGGTGGGTTAGAGAAACTTCTGGTGCATCCACAGTGTTTCCTTCTCAGTCGCACAGAAAAAGCCTACCCTTTTCAAACTTCAGTACGGGATTTTTCCTGGACCAGCCATTGTGCAAGTCTGTCTGTAGTGCATGTTCTGAACAGATCCGCTTTTCTTTGACTTTGTATGACAGTTGATCAAGGATAGGTACCTCCCCCCTTCCCCCACCCCCTTATTTTTTTTTTTCATTTTAAACTTGAAACTGTGAATAAGGTTAAGAAAACTATTTTGAATAAATAAATTATTTATTTAAAATGTCTTTGTAGTTTTCCATTTCACATTCTTCACACTGAGTTTTGATTTGAACTGGTTTACTTAATACATTTTACAAAGTGACAATTAAAACATTAATAATAAGTAAAATTTATGCCACCTCCTGAATTCTCACTAGGTTATACTCATTACTTGCTGCTATGTGGCTCTTGTCTAGTTGCATACAACACACTGTGTTTTTTCCACTGCCTGGAGCATGCAAGGCTGTCCTTGTCATAGTTAACTGATCTCAGCTTCGAGAGAGAGGACGTGATGCAGAAGTCAGGCATGTGCTCCTTCCCGTGGGGCTGACGGTCTGCATATGTGTGTGTGATGCCGCTGTAGATGAGAGCTTGCCCAGCCGTCGCTGCTGGCCTGGCCTGGCCTGGCCTGAGGGTGGGAGGAGGTGCTGCTGCTGACAACCCCTCCCCCACCGCCCTGTGCAGCATCTGCGTGTGAGTCTCACCATGCAGTCCCTCCACTCACCAGCCACACCCCTCTGAAGAAATCCGGACTGGGCTAGAAAATTGTCTGGAATAAACTTGTGTTTTGGGCTTCCCCAATAGCTCAGTTGGTAAAGAATCCGCCTGCGGTGCAGGAGACCCCGGATTGATTCCTGGGTCAGGAAGATCAGCTGGAGAAGGGATAGGCTACCCACTCCAGTAATCTTGGGCTTCCCCTGTTGGCTCAGATGGTAAAAGAATTCGCCTGCAATGCGGGAGACCTGGGTTTGATCCCTGGGTTGGAAAGATCCCCTGGAGAAGGGAAAGGCTGCCCACTCCAGTATTCTGGCCTGGAGAATCCCATGGACTGTATAGGCCATGGGGTCGCAAAGTCAGAAACAACTGAGTGACTTTCAAGCTGAATTTTTATAGACTGCTTTTTCATACACTGAGATTTCCAGGTGTTTTCACTGGTGAGTTGACATCTGTCATAACTCTAGAATTACCACTTGCTGTTTTTCCACTTCCTTGTAATTATTACAACTGTATTTCTTTTTGGCCGTGCTGGGCCTTCGTTGCTGCACTGCATTTTCTCTAGTTTCTGTACTCCGGCTTCTCGTGGTGGCTTCTGTTGTTGCAGAGCACAGCCCCTAGGGCTCCTGGGCTCTAGGGCACAGGCTTAATAGCTCTAGGGGCTTAGTTGCCCTGAGGCATGTGGAAAATTCCCAGCAGGGATTGAATCCATGTCTCCCTGCTGTGGGCAGGCATATTCTTAGCCCCTGGGTTACCAGGGAAGCTCCCTTGTAGTTATTTAGTTTGCATTGTCCTTGGGACAGATTTACACATCAGTTTTTCAAAAATGAATCATTGAAGTATTGACAATTTGGCCTAAATTGTAAAGCAGTTGTACAAAATCTACAACGTCTCAATCAGGACAGCTGTTGCTCTTGTCTCCCCTGGTGATAAGCACACACACGGAATAAGACTGTTAATTAAAGCTGGATACGGACACAGAGGCTCCAGGGGAAAGAACGTGGCCACACCCTCTCTAAATGAAGTAGAGACACATCTAGAGCAATGTTTCAACTGCTAAATCAAAATCATTAGTGAATTCTGAAGTCAGTTTGTTATGCACTGATCAACACTAAAAAGAAAGAAAGGAGTAGAATAGAATGAAATGGAACAACGTGGAAAGTATCAGTGCTGAAGATTACCTAAAAAGGCCTGTCAGCAGAACCATGACACATAGATGTGGTGCCTGATGCTCCCTGGCTGAGGATTCTTTCTGACGAAATACAAGCTACCCACCTGTGACTAAAGTTTTCTCAGCAGGCAGGTAGGTGGTCTGGTATTCCCATCTCTTAAAGAATTTTCCAGGGAAGAAAAAAAGATGGCAGAGGAATAGGACGGGAAGACCACTTTCTCCCTCACAAATTCCTCAAAAGAACATTTCAACGCTGAGCAAACGCCAGCCACAAAACAACTTCTGTAGGCTGGCAGAGGACATCAGGCAACCAGAAAAGCAGACCATTGTCTTCAAAAACAGTGAACCTCTCTGAGTGTCCCTCAATGTGGAGAAACTTTTCATCTTTAACCTAGATGTTTTATCATCGGTGCTGTATAGATGGAGAAGTCTAGAGGCTACTGTAAAAATAAAACTGAAAACCAGAAGCAGGAGGCTTAAGTCCAAAGCCTGAAAATATTAGAGAACTCTTGAATTCAGGGAACATTAAGCAATAGGAGCTCATCAAATGCCTCCATATCTACACTGAAACCAAGCTCCACCCAAGGGCCAACAAGTTCCAGAATAAGACATACCACGCAAATTCTCCAGCAACACAGGAACACTCCCCTGAGCTTCAAAATACAGGCAGCTCAAAGTTATTCCAAAACCTTTGATGTCTCATAACCCATTACTGGTCACTCCACTGCACTCCAGAGAGAAGTAACCCCGCTCCACCCACCAGAACTCCAACACAAGCCTTCCTAACCAGGAAACCTTGACAAGCTACTGATAGAACCCCACCCACAGTGAGGAAGCTCCATAATAAAGAGAACTCCACAAATTACCAGAATATAAAAAGGCCACTCCAAACACAGCAATATAACCAAGATGAAGAGACAGAGGAATACTCCGCAGGTAAAGGAACAGGAAAGTTGCCCACCAAACCAAACAAAAGAGGAAGAGGTAGGGAATCTACCTGAGAAAGAATTCTGAATATTGATAGTGAAAATGATCCAAAATCTTGAAATCAAAATGGAATCACAGATTAATAGCCTAGAGACAAGGATTGAGAAGATGCAAGAAAGGTTTAACAGGGACCTAGAAGAAATAAAAAAGAATCAATATATAATGAATAACAATAAATGAGATCAGAAACACTCTGGAGGCAACAAATAGTAGAATAACGGAGGCAGAAGATAGGATTAGTGAAATAGAAGATAGAATGGTAGAAATAAATGAATCAGAGAGGAAACAAGAAAAACGAATTAAAAGAAATGAGGACATTCTCAGAGACCTCCAGGACAATATGAAACGCTCCAACATTCAAATTATAGGAGTCCCAGAAGAAGAAGACAAAAAGAAAGACGATGAGAAAATCCTTGAGGAGATAATAGTTGAAAACTTCCCTAAAATGGGGAAGGAAATAATCACCCAAGTCCAAGAAACACAGAGAGTTCCAAATAGGATAAACCCAAGGCGAAACACCCCAAGACACATATTAATCAAATTAACAAAGATCAAACACAAAGAACAAATAAAAGCAGCAAGGGAAAAACAACAAATAACACACAAGGGGATTCCCATAAGGATAACAGCTGATCTTTCAATAGAAACTCTTCAGGCCAGGAGGGAATGGCAAGAGATACTTAAAGTGATGAAAGAAAATAACCTACAGCCCAGATTACTGTACCCAGCAAGGATCTCATTCAAATACGAAGGAGAAATCAAAAGCTTTACAGACAAGCAAAAGCTGAGAGAATTCAGCACCACCAAACCAGCTCTCCAACAAATTCTAAAGGATATTCTCTAGACAGGAAACACAAAAAGGGTGTATAAACCCGAACCCAAAACAATAAAGTAAATGGTAACGGGATCATATTTATCAATAATTACCTTAAACGTAAATGGGTTGAATGCCCCAACCAAAAGGCAAAGACTGGCCAAATGGATACAAAAACAAGACCCCTCTATATGCTGCTTACAAGAGACCCACCTCAAAACAAGGGACACATACAGACTGAAAGTGAAGGGCTGGAAAAAGATATACCATGCAAATAGAGACCAAAAGAAAGCAGGAGTGGCAATACTCATATCCGATAAAATAGACTTTAAAACAAAGGCTGTGAAAAGAGACAAGGCCACTACATAATGATCAAAGGATCAATCCAAGAAGAAGATATAACAATTACAAATATATATGCACCCAATATAGGAACACCGCAATATGTAAGACAAATGCTAACAAGTATGAAAGGGGAAATCAACAATAACACAATAATAGTGGGAGACTTTAATACCCCACTCACACCTATGGACAGATCAACTAAACAGAAAATTAACAAAGAAACGCAAACTTTAAATGATACATTAGATCAGTTAGACCTAATTGATATCTATAGGACATTTCACCCCAAAACAATGAATTTCACCTTTTTTTCAAGTGCTCATGGAATCTTCTCCAGGATAGATCACATCCTGGGCCATAAATCTAAACTTGATAAATTCAAAAAAATCGAAATCATTCCAAGCATCTTTTCTGACCACAATGCAGTAAGATTAGATCTCAACTACAGGAGAAAAACTATTAAAAATCCCAACATACGGAGGTTGAACAACACACTTCTGAATAACCAACAAATCAAGAAGAAATCAAAAAAGAAATCAAAATATGCATAGAAACTAATGAAAATGAAAACACAACAACCCAAAACCTGTGGGACACTATAAAAGCAGTGCTAAGAGGAAAGTTCATAGCAAAACAGGCATACCTCAAGAAACAAGAAAAAAGTCAAATAAATAACCTAACTTTGCAACTAAAGCAACTAGAAAAGGAAGAATTGGACAACCCCAGAGTTAGTAGAAGGAAAGAAATCTTAAAAATTAGGGCAGAAATAAATGCAAAAGAAACAAAAGAGACCATAGCAAAAATCAACAAAGCCAAAAGCTGGTTCTTTGAAAGGATAAATAAAATTGACAAACCATTAGCCAGACTCATCAAGAAGCAAAGAGAGAAAAATCAAATCAATAAAATTAGAAATGAAAATGGAGAGATCACAACAGACAACACAGAAATACAAAGGAACATAAGAGACTACTATCAGCAGTTATATGCCAATAAAATGGACAACGTGGAAGAAATGGACAAATTCTTAGAAAAGTACAATTTTCCAAAACTGAACCAGGAAGAAATAGAAAATCTTAACAGACCCATCACAAGCATGGAAATTGAAACTGTAATCAGAAATCTTCCAGCAAACAAAAGCCCAGGACCAGATGACTTCACAGCTGAATTCTACCAAAAATTTCAAGAAGAGCTAACACCTATCCTACTCAAACTCTTCCAGAAAATTGCAGAAGGTAAACTTCCAAACTCATTCTATGAGGCCACCATCACCCTAATACCAAAACCTGACAAAGATGCCAGAAAAAAAGAAAACTACAGGCCAATTTCACTGATGAACATAGATGCAAAAATCCTCAACAAAATTCTAGCAATCAGAATCCAACAACACATTAAAAAGATCATACACCATGACCAAGTGGGCTTTATCCCAGGGATGCAAGGATTCTTCAATATCTGCAAATCAATCAATGTAATTCACCACATTAACAAGTTGAAAAATAAAAGCCATGTGATTATCTCAATAGATGCAGAGAAGGCCTTTGACAAAATTCAACATCCATTTATGATAAAAACTCTCCAGAAAGCAGGAATAGAAGGAACATACCTCAACATAATAAAAGCTATATATGACAAACCCACAGCAAACATTATCCTCAATGGTGAAAAATTGAAAGCATTTCCCCTAAAGTCAGGAACAAGACAAGAGTGCCCACTTTCACCACTACTATTCAACATAGTTATGGAAGTTTTGGCCACAGCCATCAGAGCAGAAAAAGAAATAAAAGGAATCCAAATTGGAAAAGAAGAAGTAAAACCTTCACTGTTTGCAGATGACATGATCCTCTACATAGAAAACCCTAAAGACTCCACCAGAAAATTACTAGAGCTAATTAATGAATATAGTAAAGTTGCAGGATATAAAATCAACACACAGAAATCCCTTGCATTCCTATACACTAATAATGAGAAAGTAGAAAAAGAAATTAAGGAAACAATTCCATTCACCATTGCAACGAAAAGAATAAAATACTTAGGAATATATCTACCTAAAGAAACTGAAGACCTATATATAGAAAACTATAAAACACTGATGAAAGAAATCAAAGAGGACACTAATAGATGGAGAAATATACCATGTTCATGGATCAGAAGAATCAATATAGTGAAAATGAGTATACTACCCAACGCAATTTACAAATTCAATGCAATCCCTATCAAGCTACCAGCCATATTTTTCATAGAACTAGAACAAATAATTTCAAGATTTGTATGGAAATACAAAAAACCTCGAATAGCCAAAGCAATCTTGAGAAAGAAGAATGGAACTGGAGGAATCAACCTGCCTGACTTCAGGCTCTACTACAAAGCCACAGTCATCAAGACAGTATGGTACCGGCACAAAGACAGACATATAGATCAATGGAACAAAATAGAAAGCCCAGAGATAAATCCACACACATATGGACACCTTATCTTTGACAAAGGAGGCAAGAATATACAATGGAGTAAAGACAATCTCTTTAACAAGTGGTGCTGGGAAAACTGGTCAACCACTTGTAAAAGAATGAAACTAGAACACTTTCTAACACCACACACAAAATAAACTTAAAATGGATTAAAGATCTAAATGTAAGACCAGAAACTATAAAACTCCTAGAGGAGAACGTAGGCAAAACACTCTCCAACATAAATCACAGCAGGATCCTCTATGATCCACCTCCGAGAATTCTGGAAGTAAAAGCAAAAATAAACAAATGGGACCTAATTAAAATTAAAAGCTTCTGCACAACAAAGGAAACTATAAGCAAGGTGAAAAGACAGCCTTCTGAATGGGAGAAAATAATAGCAAATGAAGCAACTGACAAACAACTAATCTCAAAAATATACAAGCAACTTATGCAGCTCAATTCCAGAAAAATAAACGACCCAATCAAAAAATGGGCCAAAGAACTGAATAGACATTTCTCCAAAGAAGATGTACGGATGGCTAACAAACACATGAAAAGATGCTCAATATCACTCATTATTAGAGAAATGCAAATCAAAACCACAATGAGGTACCACTTCACACCAGTCAGAATGGCTGCGATCCAAAAATCTGCAAGCAATAAATGCTGGAGAGGGTGTGGAGAAAAGGGAACTCTCCTACACTGTTGGTGGGAATGCAAACTAGTACAGCCACTATGGAGAAGAGTGTGGAGATTCCTTTAAAAATTGCAAATAGAACTACCTTATGACCCAGCAATCCCACTTCTGGGCATACACACCGAGGAAACCAGAATTGAAAGAGACGCATGTACCCCAATGTTCATGGCAGCACTGTTTATAATAGCCAGGACATGGAAACAACCTAGATGTCCATCAGCAGATGAATGGATAGGAAAGCTGTGGTACATATACACAATGGAGTATTATTCAGCCATTAAAAAGAATTCATTTGAATCAGTTCTGATGAGATGGATGAAACTGGAGCCGATTATACAGAGTGAAGTAAGCCAGAAAGAAAAACATCAATACAGTATACTAACATATATATATGGAATTTAGAAAGATGGCAATGACGACCCTGTATGCAGGACAGCAAAGGAGACACAGATGTGTATAACGGACTTTTGGACTCAGAGGGAGAGGGAGAGGGTGGGATGATTTGGGAGAATGGCATTGAAACATGTATACTATCATGTAAGAATCGAATCGCCAGTCTATGTCCGATGCAGGATACAGCATGCTTGGGGCTGGTGCACGGTGATGACCCAGAGAGATGTTATGGGGAGGGAGGTGGGAGGGGGGTTCAAGTTTGGGAACGCATGTACACCCGTGGTGGATTCATGTCAATGTATGGCAAAACCAATACAGTATTGTAAAGTAAAGTAAAGTAAAAAACAAAAACAAAAACAAAAACAAAAAACCTGGATACATCCATTGATTATACCTAATTTGGGGGTTAATGAGTTCCCAGGTGGCACAGTGGTAAAGAGTATACCTGCAGTGCCGGAGACTTAGGTTCAATCCTTGGGTCAAGAAGATCCCCTGGAGAAGAGAATGGCTACCCACTCCAGTATTCTTGCCTGGGAAATCCCATGGACAGAGGAAGACTGGGGGTTGCAAAGAGTTGGACACACCGAGTGACAAGTATACCCACGCACACAGAATCATTTCCATGTCCTTGGGTTTCAGGGGGTGAGTGGCATCTCCCATGATTGGACCCATGGCTATGGCTGCCTTCTGTCTCCCCATGAAATCAGGGCCAGTGTAGGTGGAGGGACAAGATGGTGAGTGTTGGGAACGTGGCTACAGAGCCCTAGATAAAGTGGAAGGCAGACGGATTCCTCAGGATGCTTTTCTTTAACCTTTGGTGAAATTACTTGCTGAATTATGTTTTCTACCTGAGAAATTGGCTTTTCCAATCAAGTAATTTAACAGCTCACGTAATGCTTTTCCCATTGAGTTTTAAGGAGCCATATTTGTTTCAGTTAGTAAAAATCTGTTTTTTTTTTAATAAATCAGACTTATTCTCCTAGAAACCCTCTGTCTCTCCATTTGCCCATCTTTCTCCTTAAGAGTTCAGGTTGGAGGGGTCGACGTCACAAACATCAAGCCACTGCTCTGAGACAGAAATAAGCCATTTGAAGGGAGTCAGGAATCTGCTGTTTGTCCTCAACTTTTCAGTAAGTGTTGCTTTCGAGGAACAAGACTGACTGGTGAGTCTTGCAGGAGTAGTCCGCTGAATCTAGATGAATAGCATGGTTTTGTGGCTCTATTCCTGGGGAAAGCCTCAGGAATCTTCACTGGATAAGGATCAAGGACAGGATTTCTATTCACATCAATGCAAACACCTGCAAAGAAAGTTAAGCCTGGCTTTTCTGGAAGTCATCGGTTTTTAGATTATAGCAACGAGGTAAGCAAACCTGTGGCTGCACCAAATTTGGGGGCTTGGAGTTGTTAACAGTTTTCCATATGATGGGATCATCTGCCACGGCCGTATATGTAAATGTGCTCAGTCACCAAGTCGTGTCCGACTCTTTGTGACCCCATGGACTGGAGCCCACCAGGCTCCTCTGTCCATGGGATTTCCCAGGCAAGAACACTGGAGTGGGGTGCCATTGCCTTCTGCAGGGAATCTTCCTGACCCAGGGATCAAACCCGTGTCTCTAATGTCTCCTTCATGGCAGGCAGACTCTTTACCGCTGCACACCTGGGAAGCTGGCCATTATATAGACCTGCGGTAACTGAGGACAGCGTCTAAGAGCTTGGGCATCTGACAAATTCCAGTCAAGGACAACAGGAAACACCAGACTGGAAAGTCTTCTATTACGAAGAACCCTTTGAAGAGGTAAATGAACAGCTTTCTTCCGTCATAAAAGGCAACGTCCAGGGATTTGGGATGTGAGGGGATCCTTCTGAAATCAATATGGAGTAGCTTCTCCCTCGTTCATCTTCTGAGTGGGCCTGATCCTTATCACTGTCGTATCTCCAGTGTTGGTTTTCTGAGGGCCAGACAGGTTTTAAAGTGGTTTATTACTGTTAAGTGACAGGAAACAACAGAGACAGCTTTCAGCAGGGCTCCCAGCCAACCATGATGCTCTGCCATGATTCCAAGAGTAAGCAGGACTGGCAGCACCTGAGTGAAGCCTCTGCTCACATGAATGGTCCCACACGTCTTGAATCACCTCTAGACTTGATCCCAGGAATCGATTCTATCATATGTCCTCGCTGCAGTTAGAGTGTGATTGGCTCCAAGCCCGTGAGGACTCATCAAAAGCAAAAACAACAAAAAGCATGCAGTCTTTTTCACATAAACATCTTATTTTTCTTCTCCTTCCTTTGTAGTCTAAACATTTTCCTTTTATATGTTAGGAGCCCATGGGTTGTCACGAATCATTTTCCTATCCTGATCAATATAACCTCCCTTTTTAAAGAAAAAAAAAAAAGCATGATGCTTATTATTGGATTCTTCTTTAATCCAGAGTTTTAGAATCACCTAGATCCACCACTAGCCCCATTTTTACAAATGAGGAAACTAGAATAGAGTTGAAGCAATTCATCCCAATTCAGACAGCCTAGGTTGACTGTGACTCTGGAATTCTACCCAAGTAACTCATTGGAAAAGACTGATGCTGGGAGGGATTGGGGGCAGGAGGAAAAGGGGACGACAGAGGATGAGATGGCTGGATGGCATCACGGACTTGATGGACGTGAGTTTGAGTGAACTCTGGGAGTTGGTGATGGACAGGGAGGCCTGGCGTGCTGCAATTCATGGGGTTGCAAAGAGTCGAACACGACTAAGTGACTGAACTGAACTGAACTTACGGTCCTATGAATTAATATTTTGTAATTTTGCTTCATTTCATTTCAAGATCCGAATGCTAATTGCATGCTCTGAAACAGCACAGGATTGTTTTAAGCTGTCCTTATTAGTTCCTTATCCTGAATATTTGGTATAATGTCAGCATCAATAGAATAAATCCACTTGAGTTTGGGGGCTTTCCTAGTGGCTCAGATGATAAAGAATCTGCCTGCAATGTGGGAGACCTGAGTTCATTTCTTGGATCGGGAAGATCCCCTGAGAAGGGAATGGCTACCCACTCCAGTTTTCTTGCCTGGAGAATCCCTTGGATAGAGGAGCCTAGCAAGCTACAATCCATGGGGTCACAGGGTCAAACACGACTGAGAGACTAACACTTTTGAGTTCACAACTCACAAAACATCAAAAGCAGTTACATCCCTCAGCAACAAAATATGCAATATATTTGGAACAGTTTACCACTGAGAAGAGTGTGACACGTGTCTGGCTAAAGGTGTAATTCACTCCAGCTGGGATGACTTTTGAATTTAGAGTATGCACAACAAGTTAAATTTAAGATGTTTCCAAAGCTCTAAGAGTAGAATTCAGCTGCACTATAGAAACCCCCCATGATGGTCTAATTCTATATTTGAGGTTCTTTGAGTGTTGCCAATATAAATTCTGGACTTCTTAAGGCGCCCAAAGATTTGCTCTCAACTTCTAAAGATCCAAACCATAAAAGTCCACCCTGAGACCATTTCTTTATGTCACTGAACTAAAGTATTTCTTCCTTTGTGTGTTGTGAAGGAAAAGGAAGACCAGATTTATACATACGGCTCTTTGGGCCAGCAGTTGCGTGCAAAGTTCTTGCAGTTTTGGCTCCTGCCTCTCAACTCTTTTGAGCACTTTAAAGCAACATCATTCTGGGACTTCCCTGGTGGTCCAGGGCTTAGGAATGCACCTTGCAATACAGGGGTCGAGGTTTGGATTCCTGGTCAGGGACCTAAGATCCCACATGCCTGGGAGAAACTAAGCTCACACATGACAACTAGAGAGCCTGTGTGCCAGAGGCCCCTGGAGCCGCAGCTGGGACCTGATGGAGTGGGCAAATAAACATTACAGCAGATATCAAATATTAATGTTAATATGATGTTATACAATATATTGTCAATTATATAATTATAATAGCATAATGTTAAATATTATATAATAAATAATATTGTATAATATAATATATAATATTATGATATAATTATATAAATATGAATGTACACATTTAAATTTAATATATATAAATTTATATATAAATGTAATTTAAATTATACAATATATAATACATATTATATAAATATATATTAAATATATTAAATATAATTCAACACATTCTATCATATAATATATTATAATATATTACATTATTATGTATTATGTGATATAACATTATGTAATTATAATTAATTATATCATATTATATTTTATTATTTATATTATAATTATATATTAATATATTAAGTACTATTTATATTGATATAAATATATTAAATATTTATATTTATATTATTTATATTAATATATAATAGAAATATATTATATTGTTTATATTAATATAAATATTATATTTATTTTATATTAATATATAAATATAAGTATTAATATATTAAATATATATAGGGGCTTCCCTGGTGGCTCAATGGTAAAGAATCCATCTGCCAATGCAGGAGACGTGAGTTCGATCCCTGATCTGAGAAGATCCCACGTGCCATGGATCAGCTCAGCCCGTGGGCCACAACTACTGAGCCTGTGCTCAAGTCCAGAAGCCTCAACTCCTGAACCCCAGTGCCCTAGAGCCGGTGATCCACAACGGGAGAAGCCACCGCAGTGAGAAGACTTCACGCCACGTCTAGACAGTAGGCCCTGCTTGCTGCAGCTGGAGGGAAGTCCACACAGCAACCAAGCCCAGCACACCCGACAAGTAAATAAAGTGACTTCAAAATAAAGCAGTGTGGTTCTATTACTAGGCTTCGGAACAAGAATGGGCCTATGACTTATTTCTGGGTGTCTAGGGGAGGAAAAGCGGTGCCCACAAATCGTGGTGGCAATTAGCTTTTGGGGACTTGGTTTGCACAGGGAGCCTGCCTCTGCCCTGGGCACCGGGGCTTAGGAAGGCCCCTGCTGCCTTCTCTACGTCATTGCAGGTCCCCACCTCCCTCCCTTCTGCCTCCCCACAAAAAAACACTGCTCCGTCCTGCTTGGCAGCTGCAGCAGATCCTGCTCCATGAAGCCCACCCCCTCGACCCTGGAGTTCCACAGGCCCCAGCTGACCTGCATTTCCAACCCGCCTCACCCGGGGTGAGGGCCTTAGGGTCCCTCCCCAGGGCTCGGCGGTCTGGCAGCCAGGCCTCGTGCCCACCCAACCCTGAGGCCTTCCTTCTGATTCCTGAGTCTGCAACCTCAGCCAACCCCCTCCCCACCTCCCCTCACAGAGCAACTGAAGAAAAAGAAAAGCATCTGACTACTATTGCTGTGCCTTAAAACTTAGCGATAACTATGGCAGCCGCTTGGTTGCTAAGTCATCTCTGACTCTTTGCAACACTATGGACTGCAGCATGCCAGACTTCCCTGTCCCTCACCATCTCCCAGAGCTTCCTCAGACTCGTGTCCATTGAGTCAGTGATGCCATCCAACCGTCTCATCCTCTGTCGCCCCTCCTCCTCTTGCCCTCAATCTTTCCCAGCATCAGAGACTTCTGTGAGTCAGCTCTTCGCATCAGGTGGCCAAAGTATGGGAGCTTCAGCATCAGTCCTTCCAATGAATATTCAGGGTTGATTTCTTTTAGGATTGACTGGTTGGATCTCCTTGCAGTCCAAGGGACTGTCAAGAGTCTTCCCCAGCACCATAATTCAAACCCTTTATCATCCTCACATTTACCCAGACAGCATTTACATGTTCAACTGTGGCCTCGTTCTTTATTAAATTTGAAATTAGCTTTTGCCTGGAAGCTAAAAACTTTCTGTAAAACAAAAAGCATGAAGATGAAAGGTGGAGTGAAGCTGCATAAAGTGTCGTGCACGCAGGCGTCTTGTATTCACATACTTCCCACGTGACTGTGACAAGCGACGTTCACACAGAGACAGACACCCAGGGAGACGGCCTTGGAGCTGTGCCCAGGTGGCCCACCCCACTCCCTTCCTGTCCCTGGGGCTTCTGCAAGATGCCTCCTGTAGCTAAACGAACCCTCTCTTCTAGCGGGACTGGCTTGGAAGTCTCTCCGTACCTTGTGATCAGAGAAATGCGATCAGGACCAGAACCAAACTCTAGTGTCTTCTCATCACACAGCACTTTGTTAATGTCAGTACACAGTTCTTAACTATACTGTCTGTTCCATGCTCTCTGTACAACATACATAACCATACATAAAACTCTGACGTGTGTCAATTATGTTTTATTTATATATGCTGCTGCTGCTAATTCGCTTCAGTCGTGTCCGACTCTGTGCGACCTCATAGACGGCAGCCCACCAGACTCCCCCGTCCCTGGGATTCTCCAGGCAAGAACACTGGAGTGGGTTGCCATTTCCTTCTCCAATGCAGGAAAGTGAAAAGTGAAAGTGAAGTCGCTCAGTCGTGTATAGCCATTTATAAAACTATGTATATAGTTACATATGTCAAGTATCCATGTCAGTTACATTTATCAACTGATTTAACTAGATCAATATACGTCAGTGAACACAGATCTGAGCGGCTACACCATGTGTCCGCCATGTGGCCAGAACTCTTCGGGTCTGAGGACACTGTTCACCTCTGTACGTGGTAGGTTTTCTTCCAGCTTTTTATTGAAATCTCAAACTATGTCCATCAGAAGACAAACCCTAAACATTTTCTCTAGGGGAAACAAGAATGTGCAAAGCTTCTGGACTTGGATCAAAATGACGAAAATTGTTACCCAGACATTCTGCATTTCCTGGGAGGTGAAAATAAACCTAAACCTGGGACAGAACTGAGAACTCTGTGACCAGAAGCTGGTGTTCTGAGGGCTGATGTCACACAGCCCGATGGGTCTCAAAGCCCCAGAACATACCCGTCCCTCCCTTGAGCTCTGGCACGAGACGGCGCGTCTGGAAGTCAGGTATTCCTCGTGGTGACAGTGAGGTCCCTCCAAGAATCATAGAAGTAGGGGTGGGGGGATTCATTACTGAAGCGTCGTGTTCCCCGCAATTCACTTTGCTTTTATTTGGCTTCACGCAGCTCAGGACGCCTGGGCTCAGGGAGGTGTTGCTACCATTCGAATTGTTGGCTTTTCTCCGGGAGTCACTTCTCTTCTCTCCAGGGATTACCAAGCCTTTGAAGAGACCCACTTCTCAAGGCTCAGAGTGTTTGATTAAATTGCTCGTTCCAGGTAAACTGGATTTTGAGGAACTCGGTTGGATTTCAGAGGAAAGATAGCCAAGCAAGGCGTGTGGTCGACAATAAAGACAGAACAAGGGATGGGAGCTCCTGGTTCCTGGAGAGGCTGGCTCCTCTGTGCAGGACACTCCACCTCTGAGCCTGCAGAAGGGTGTGGAAGGGAGTTTCTAGAATCTCCTTAAATACTGAGGTGGCATGACCCATTTGTCAGTGGGAAAAATTGACATTTTCCCCCCCTAAAATACGTATCATTTACTAGATGGGTTTGCGTATTCTCAGCAGTGTACACATAACATTTTTTGGGGAAAAAAAAAGACATTCCCTTAGTTATTCCCACATGAGATTTGTAAACTTGATTCTGAAAATTCAGTGTATTTCAGGGCTTCCTAGGTAAAGAACCCGCCTGCCAATGCAGGAGATTTAAGAGACTCAGTTCAATCCCTTGGCTGAAAAGATCCCCCGGAGAAGGGAATGGCAAACCACTCCAGTATTCATGCCTGGAGAATCCCATGGACAGAGGAGCCTACAGTCCGTAGGGTCACAAAGGGCTGGACACGACTGAAGTGACTTCGGATGCACACAGGGCTTGGGAGCCAAGCCATGGGCCCAAGTACAGGCCTGTTCGTCATGTGCAGCTGCGTTACTGCCCGTGAAAGAGAAAGAGATTCTTCCCACGTGGGTCCTTCTCTCTGGAGTAAACCTTCCACCCACCCTGGACCAGCTTAGGGAGATCTACCCACGTTCTACACACAGAAGGCTCTGTGGCTTGGGATAACTCTCCCTCCACTGAAGGAAGCCCATGGAGGTTGATTGCTAAGTGGCTGGGGGTGGGGGGAGGTGGGGTCGGGGGACATTCACGTGCTTCCCGGGGTGGGGGTACATTCATTGCTTCCCGGGGTGGGGGGATATTTCACGTGCTTCCCGGCACTTTTCTGCCCAGGTGTGCACTTGGCCACAAGATGATACTTGAGAGGCTTGACTTCAAGATTATGATCACTGTTGCGGGCGGCCTCCTGATGGCTGCAAGCCTGCTGATGTGCTTTATCATCTGTCTTAGCTACAAAGTGACAAAGTCAAGGAAGGGAGAGAAGACGGTAAGAGTGGCTAACACCGCCCCCCCCACTCCCCCCACCCCTCAGATGGGATCCTGGGGCTCCGTGCTTGAGCGGGGTCATCCCCGGCCCTGTGGCTGCACCCTGGGTGAGGTCAGCAACAGCGGGAGGGTAGAATCTGTTTTTCTACCCCTTCCAGTCTGGGGCTGTGAGCTCACAAGTGGAATGCCCTCAGCCACTGGGGCTGCGCTGCTTTGCTGCCACTTAGCCTCATCGGGTTAACCCTCAGCGGGTTGATTCCACACTGGCTGGCCGCCCCCCACATCGTCTGTCCGGGCCCTGCAGACTGGGGGCTGTTGGGGGTGGCTGTGATGAGTTCTCTGCCTCTGCTCATTTGGAGGATGGGCTGAGTTGATCTCCCCCTGCCTGAGTCGGCGAGCCCTGGGGGTGTCCGTGGCCCTGGGGATGGTGAGATGGGCCTACAGGACTCTGAGGGTGTTGAGCTCTGCAGAGATCGGCTGATCTGATAGTGGGCTGCAGGTCATTAGCCTGCAGCTCTTTGCAAAACAGTTTTTACTTTATCTGGAGTCGAGGAGCAGTTTTGCAGCAGGTAAAGGGAACGTCTCGTTTGGGGAAGTTGCCCCTGTGAGGAGGAGGGGACCCCGGAGCCCAGGCTGGGTGTCTGAGTGGCGGTCCCTGTGTGTCACGCCTGCCTCGAGCCCATGCAGACAGTCGAGCCAGACCCGTCAGATTGGTGCCACGTCCCTTCTCACGGCTAAAACGCTGGAGGAGGACAGGGCTGGGTAAGGATTCGGGAGAGGGGCAGAGATGTACGATGGAGGGCTGGGGTCACACGTCGCCACTGCCTAGCTGAGGACCTCTGATGAGTGCAAGAAATGGATTTTTTTTTTAAGTAATCGAATGTTTCTTATAAAATCTCTGAAGGAAAATGTAACGAGCAATGACGCTGATGCAAAAGCTAAGAAACCCGCTTTGGAGGCAGGTCAACCTGAGGTTCCGCCAACTCCAGCGTCAAAGCCCCGGTGACAGTCTCGGAGAGAGATGCCCTGGGGACCCTCAGTCCAGACAGGTGGAGCCCCGGCATCTCCCGGCCACAGTGCTGCCTCGGGAAGCACAGTCAGCCGGGCTGCCTCCCGACTCTGTCCCTTCAGTGTCCGCGGTCCCTCGAGGGTAGGAGCTGCCTCTCACCCCAGGGGTCCGTGTGCACAGCCCAGACTCCTTAGGTGTCAGGAGTAATAACCCCGTTGCCTTTGCACCAGATAAACCTCTCAGACACAGCAGGAAATCATGAATAGCATTAATTTTGCTTACTGGTAAGAGTATGTTCCACATTAGGATGTTTAGTAAAATAATTTCCTGCTAGTTTATTTTCTGAAAACCCATATATATCACAATGTCTTTATTTTACCACCCATTCATATTTAACATAATTGCATCAGCATTTAACATAATAGCTGGCATGGGGCTATTATTTTAACTCATTAAGTGAGTTATTATATGTAATGAATGAGTTAAAGGCCCTAAAATGTGGAATGGTGCCTGAGAACACATCCTGCAATTAGGAGCTGGGCTAAGAGGTCCAAAGGAAACATCTTCAATTCACTGCTGACCACCAGGGCCCGAGGCCCAGCCCTAGTTCAGCACATGGATTCCCGCCCAATGCTGTACTCTCTCCTCAAAGGTCTTCCTTCACCAGCACTCCGGGAGCTGGCTGGAGTGGGCACACGAGAGCCCATGTCGGGCGGGGGCGGGGGAACACAATTCAGGAAACCCTCCCCATGTTGAACGCCTCCTCCCTGCTCTCTCCTCTCCCACCCCATGTTCTGTCCCTTCTGATCCTTAAGAAGGACACGGGGAGCTTAAGAGGCAGGAACTCTATCAGGGTCGTGTGGGACGCAGGCCTCATGCTGGTTCCCAGCTGCCACTTTGGGCCTGGGAGGCATCCTGCACATCCCGTCTCAACACTGACCCTTCCCAGATGAGACCTGTGCCTGGCGAGCTCCTGTCCTAAGGCTGCCACTTCCTCTCTCCCAGCCGCCAGACCACAGACGATGACCCAGCTTAACTCTGGGGCGTGGGTGCGGTCACCCTGAAGAGGAGCGGTCACCCCCCGGGCAAGGGAGAGTGGGACTGCGTGTGGCCTCTCTGGGTTTCACTGTCCTGAGTTGAAAGCTATTGGGTTTCTACTTTTGCCGCCCCCATTAACTGCGGAACCCGGGTCCCTTCCCCCTGTCACTTTACAAATTCACGTTTGCCTACTCAGCCCTCACCTTCTAAGCTGAACAAGAGACCCACCCCAGCCCAGCTGCCAACGCGTGGGTTCCCCACTCACAGTCCGAACCGGGAACCCGCACCCTCGCTGCCTGGCTCCCATGTGTCTGATGGACGAGGTCGGCTGCAACCCTTCCTAACCCTGAACCCATCTCCATCTTTAACCCAACCTGTCCTGCCTCACCTTAAACCCTGGTCACCTCCTCTCCAAAAGGTCACATCGGGCTGCCATGTGACAGAGGACATTTAGCGAGTCCTTGTCCCCTTCCCCCATTACGCTCACCCTCCCCGACCCTCCCCACTCAGCGGCAGCCCCTCTTCAGCAGCCCCCCCACCCACCCACGGGCACTTTCTTGTCTTTCTCTCCCCGGCTGCCTTCAGATGCCCGTCTCCTCTCCTCCTCCGTCGCTCAGCGCCCGTCTCAGACTCCCCCAGCTTCTAGGGTCTGCCAGGGACCGCACCCTGACCAGGTGCGATGGTTTTAGGACATGCTTGCAGGTGGGACTCACCTGGAGGGCTTCTAAACCGCCTGTGACTTAGGCCTTCCCCTAGGAAACAATTAAGTAGAAGCGGGCGGGGGGCGGGGAGCAGCTCCCTTTTCAGAAGCACCCTGAGTGGTTCTGACGTGCAGCCACGGTTCCCGATTCACGGTCTGATCTATTTCACTTTGATGTTACAGAGAAAAACGTGTGTATAAGGCAGTGTTCTCTATTTTACCCAGTCCTCAGGGACAAGTGTTTGGTCTGTGCAGCCAACGCCAGGATCAGTCTTAGCACGTACCCGTCACCCTGCGGGTGCCCCCGGCCCGCACCCCGAGTTCCCTGGGTCTGCGTCAAGTGCACATGGGCACGCCCCCGACCCCAGTCGGTTAAGCCAGCCCTCCTGGGGCACTCTGGTCCCCACGAGGCCCCCATTACATTCTGAGGGGTCTGCTGCTCATCTCAACTGGGACCTCGAGCTCAGACCAGCAAAACTGCAGGCTTCTCCATTCACTGTCTACCGGGTTCACCGCCTTCGGCTGAAAAAGCCCTGGATTTCTGCCTGCCACCCGAACCGAGGGTGGCAAAGCTGCTGATCCCCGCAGGGGTGCACAGGGGCAAGGTGCATCTCCAGGCCACTGCCTGAGACCACTCCTGCTGGTCTGACCCAGGAGCAGGTTTTCAAGCATAAATTGCTTCTTGGGGCTTCCCGGTGGTCCAGTGGGTAAGAACCCGTCTTCCAATGTGAGGGATGTGGGCTTGACCCCGGTTGGCACACTAGAACCCCACATGCTGCAGAGCAGTGAAGACCCAGCGCAGCCAAAATAAAAATGAGAAAATAAATAGTTTTTAAAAAACTTAAACAAGGAATAAATGCTTCTCAATTTGTTGCCTGACTCAGGTCAGTTTCCAGAACCCTGAAGTGGTTGTTGGTAGCAGTTTTGTCTAATTCTATCCTGGATTCTAAGAAAAGGCAGCTACCACCCCCCAGTAACCCCTCCCCTCCAAGCTCACTGTCCTGCACAAATTCACTTAGAAGTGAGGTATGTACAGGGTTCCACCCAGGTCACAACAGACTCCCTTCTGCCTCCTCCACTGTTTACATCTCTGGTCTCAGAGATTCTGAGGGCGGCGGCAGTGGCTTCAATCCTTGAGAATATACAAAGAGAAGAAAAAATTAAGGGAAAGAAAACTCTGTTCATCGCACTTAGTAAGGTACTAAAGCAGACTCCTGTGGTTCAGCAATATTAAAAGGGAGTTTTAGGTATAATTTTCAATTCTGCTTATAAACCTAAGGGCTTGTACTTGCAACCCTGCCTTAGCTGAAAGTACAGAATCATTAAGAGACTGCTATAGCAACTGGACCTTGCTCTGCTCCCCAAGCATGTGATCAGAGGACCAGCTGACCCAGTCCAGGTACTGCTGAGCCCACAGGACCGTCTTCTGTGGCAGTGAGGTGGGGGCCCGGGACACGGGACTCTTTCCTGCAGTGCTTGTACCTGGGCAAACGTCTCCTGGAGCAACAAAATACAAAGAAACCAGAAGGCACTGAAAACGACTGCAGGCAGGCACGTTGGGGCCAATTACCGACGAGATACAAAGGCGTCAGGAGAAGAACAGGGTACTGCACGTGCCCCCTGCCCTGGGCGCCCCCACAGGGGCAGGCAGCATACCTAAGCCCCCCTCCAGCCTGACCCCGCACGCACCTCTACCCTCATCCCACGTAAGCAACCAGCTCGTCCCCACCTCGGGGAGTGAGCCAGTGAAGCTGTTGCGTTTGCTCCCTCCTGTAGCCACCGGAGCCCCAGTAAAGCCTTGCCTGAATGTCTTGACCAGCCCTTGGTGGTGGTGGCTGAGTTGCTAAGTCGTGTCTGACCCCTGTGACCCCATGGATTGGAGCCTGGCCCCCATGGATTGTAGCCCGCCAGGCTCCTCTGTCCATGGGATTCTCCAGGCAAGGATACTGGACTGGGTTGCCATTCCTACTCCAGGGGATCTTCCCAACCCAGCGATGTAACCGTCTCCTGCATTTCCTGCATGGGCAGGATTCTTCACCACTAGCGCCACCTGGGAAGCCCAGAGGCTCTTTTTCACAAGATGAATAAAACGCCTTCACACACAGCGAGCTTTATTCTTCACGCCAGGTTTGTCAGTTCTCAGCACGCGGGCGTATCTGCTTCTTCCCCAAACACAGCAAGTGACAAGAACACATGGTCAGCCCGAGTGGCCAGTGAGCTTTATTTGGCTTCCTTCCTGCCGCTGAGGAGCCGTGTGCGCCGGGCGAGGGTCCGCGCTGGCCACCCTGGGGGGACGCCAGGTGCCTGCAGGCCTGATGCCGGCCCCATGGCCTGTCTAGTCCCTGGTGCTGGGCGGGGAGCAGGGGGTGTTATCCTTGGGCAGGGGCAGGAGCATGAGGGCGGCGGCCTCCCGGGAGCCCCTGTCGACGCCTGGCTCTACTCGGAGGCAGCAACCCAGCCCAGGGAGGGTGCCAGGTCCTTGCACTCAGCACGCGTGGGGCTGGAGCACCGTCCTGATGCTGGAGGCCAGGGCGTGTGGCGTGGGGCTCTCCGCGGTGCAGCTCACACGCAAGCCCTGTGCGGCCAGGGCGTGGGCCGTGGTGGGGCCGATGGCCACGAACTGCAGGAAGAAGACAGAGGGGTCTCAGCAGAGCCACAGGCCTTTGGGGGGAAGGTGGGGGATGCAGGGGGCGGTGGGTGCAGGGCTCGTCGGACATCCTGTTAGGATGATGTCTGGAATTGGTCAGGACCTCCGTGGTGGGAGCACAGAACAAAGCCTGGAAAGCAGCTCTCTGTGAGGCAGGGGCGGCAGCCGGGCCCCCCATGGAGGCAGAGCAGTCCAGACCGGGGCCTGGAGCCAGGGGGTCAGGGGGTTAGGTTCAAACGGCAGCTCCACAGGACAGTGGCCTCAGGGTGACCCACCCTCTGCGGGCCTCCGTCCCCACCTCCATGAAGCAGAAACGTTAACAGCTTTGCTCGTCCGGCTGCTCCAAGGATTAGATGAGCAACACGTGTAACCACTTGGCCCGTGCCTGGCACAGACCCATGCCTGGTGCCCATCGGTGGTCACAGGACCGTCCTTATCCTAGGTTAGAAGCTTCAGTGGCCTGGGCCACGTTTTGCTGCGACTCTGGCCCCTGCCAGCTGTCACTGCAAGTCACTTAGCCTTTCCGATCCTCAGTTTTCTCATTTGTGAAAGGGGCTCAATCACCCTGCCTCTCAGTGCTAGCTCGGGGCGGGGGGAGGCCGGTGAAATGGGAAGATTGACAGCTTCAGGCAGAGAGGTGCTCATCCCATCCCCCTCTGCGCTCACACCATGGACAGGGACCTGCCCGGGAGTGGTCTGTGACGGTGAGCCCCCTGAAGATGGCAGCCCCTGCCCGGCACGCCCATCCACCCCTCCCCAGGCAGGCTGGCAGGAGAGAGGACGAGATAACTCCTTCGCAAAGTCTTAGGAAGTGGTGGCCAGACGCTCCTCCCCAGGGGCGTGTGAGGGCAAGGAAGGAGGCTGCTTACACAGAAGCTGGGGCTCCTGGAGCCCCCACACTCCCACCCCTTCCACAAAGCAGCTACCCCTTAAGAGACCTCCCTAAGGCAAAAAAATGAAGCTGGACCCCTACCTCACACCATGCACAAACATTAACTCAAAACGGATCAGAGACCTCAATGTCAGAGCTAAAACTACAGCAGAAAACAAACAGCAGTGAATCTTCGTGACCGTGGACGAGGCAATGGTTTCCTAGACACACGATGGAAACCACAAGCAACAAAATAGAACACTGGTTAAAAAAAACTTCTGTGCCTCAAAGGACACCATCAACACAGAAACAGACAAGTCACGGAATGGGAAGAAGTTTGTGCAAATCACGTATCTAATTAGGGACTGGCATCCAGAAAAAAAAAAAGATCTCTTACAACTCAACACCAAAAAGACAAATAACCTAGTTAAAAAGTGGCAAGGATGTGAACAGATGTTTCTCTTAAGAAGATATCAAAATAGTAAGACTCAGGGAACTCAAGTTGGTGCTCTGCGATAACCTAGAGGGGTGGGGAGGGGCGGGAGGTGGGAGGGAGATTAAAGAGGGAAGGGACAGATGTACACCTAAGGTGAATTCATGTTGATGTACGACAGAAATCAAACCAATGTTGTAAAGCAAAGATAAATACAAAAAAATTTTTTTAAAAGAAGGTATCAAAACGGTCATCGTGCCTATGAAAAGATGCTCAGCGTCTTTAGTCATTAGGGAAATCCTAACCCAAACCACAAAGAAACTACTTCATACCCACTACAATGGCTATAATCATAAAGACAAAAAAAAAAAACAAACAAAAAACAACATGTGTTGGCAAGAATATGGAGAAATTAGAATCCTCATATATTGCTGGTGGGACTGCAAAATGGTACAGCCACTTTGGAACACAGTTTGGCAACCGTTCAGAATGTTAAACATAATGTCACCGTATGAGCTAGCAACTCTACTCAGGCATACACTCAAGAGAAATGAAAACGTGTTCACACACACAAAAACCTGTATTTAAATGTTCAGCTATTACTCATGATGGCTCAAAAGAGGACACAATCCAAATGTCCATCAGCTGATGAATGGATAAATAAAAGGTGGTGTGTTCACAGAATGGACTGTTGTCTCGTAACGCAGAGGAATGAAGAACCGGTACATGACGACACGGGTGAGCCCTGAAACGATCGGGCTAAGTGAAAGGAGCCAGTCACCGCAGACTGTATATGGTGCGACTCCGTTTGTATGAGAAGTCCAGAACACAGGGAGGTCCGCAGAGACAGGGAGAAGGCCGGTGGTGGCTGGGGGGCTGGGGCGCGACTCTCACGGGCACGCGGCGTCTTTCACGGTATTAAAATGTTCCGGAATGAGAGGATGATGGCGGCACAACTCCGTGAATTTACTAAAACCCACTGAATTGTACACTTTTAAGAGTAGATATTTAAGTCATAAAAAGTGAATTTCATGGTGTGTGAATTATCTCTCAATAAAGCTGTTTTTTTCTTTAAAAAAAAAAACCATACATTAAAAAAGGAAAGAAACTCCCTGAAGTTGGGAACCAACAAACAGCAAGCATAATTTCAGCAGAAGCAATCTGGTCACAAGATGACGTTTCCACGTGAGCCTTTTATTTTCCCTGAAATGGACGGGTCACAGGAGGGGGCACATCTAGAGAGCTCTGTTGTCAGACTTACCACCAGGGGCCTGTCTGGACCCACAGAGCCCACGGGGCTGGACCCACAGAGCCCGCGGGGGCTGGACCCCATGGAGCCCATGGGGCTGGACCCAGGCTGTGGACGGGGCCCCTGGAGCAGGGCAGCCCACTCCCCACGGGGCCCCCAACAGCCCAGCGCTAAGGCCAGTGTTCTGTCTCTGGGCCCCTGCCTGGGGCTGGGGTGGGAGTGGGGAACCAGTCTATAAGGCAGGGATAGTCCCAACTCCCCCGGTCTGCTGGGGCACCAGCAGCCCTTCCCCAGTCCCCCTCGGGCCCTTTAAGAGCATCCCCATTACAGGGCTGTGATTACTTGCCAACTCCTAAAGAGTACAAATGGAAATCCTTTGAGTTAAAAACCCCAAAGAGGAGAAAGGGTTTTAGAATAGATAATTTCAAGGCAGATGGGAAACAAGGGGAAGCACGCTAAGAGCCAAGCCAGGCCCTGAGCTAAGGGCTTGACTTGAACTCTTTCAACGAACCTGTCAGGGAAGACCACGCACATGTCTCCGAAGACCACAGAGGGATAACTGTCCTCACGCTGCACAGGCTCACAGAGGTTAAGTAACTTGTCCAAGGGCACCAGCCAGGAAGCGACGCTGTGGGCTGTGCGCAGGGGCCTGGGAGTCCCGATGCCCGCACTGCACAGCACGAGGACTTCCTGAACCAGGGCTGGAACTCCCCGCGGTGGAAGTGCAGAGGCCTGACCCCCGGACCACAGGCAAGTCCAGCCCTGCCTTTTCTCCAGAGCTGCCATCAGGGACTCTGCGAGCTCAGGAGTGCTTCGACTTCGCATGGAAATTCTAGGATAATTAGTAAAAGCTAACACAAACAAAAGGATCTGAAAGAAAAAGATCAAAAGCCCACTGAATATCGTACCTTAATTTGGCCAATGCTGTCACCAGATAACTCTTGAATATGCTTGAGACTGTGTGTCAGGCCAGAGGGACTGAAAAATGTGATGCTGGCGGGAACACCCTGGAGAGGGGAGAATAGAGTCAGTCCCTTGCCAGGGGCCGAGGAGAAAGATGCTCCTCGGCTGGTCACCATCACCCCTGGAGCCCAAGGTGCACCCTGGGGCAGCCTGGGGGCATTTGCAGCAGGAGGGCTCCCACTGGTTTGGGTCCCAGGCTCCCTAGAGATGGAGCCCAGGTCGAGAGCTGTTTAGAGAGGGGGTGGGGGAGGCTGGGCACTGTTCCCTGGGTGCTCTGCCGCCCTCGCGTCTGCGTCTGCCCGGCCAGAGGACACAGGCATCGGGGACCCAGCACCCAGGCGAGTGGACAGCGCCTCCAGTTCCTGTGGCCAAAGCACACCGATCAAGTCAGACAGCAGCGAGCCTGCTCCCTGGCCCTCTCCGTGGCTTCTGGAGATGGAGCAGACAGACGGGCCCACTGGGCCTCTCTGCTCTGGTTGGTGCTAACAGGGCCTCCCAAGCCGGCAAGGCATTCGGAAGCTTGTCCTGGGAGAGGAAGGGGAGGCGTCTTATTGGGTGCAGATGTGGAAAGCTCCCATCAACCCCACAAGAGCCGAGCATTCTTCTGCCTGAAGCCTCCAAAGGTTCCTGCTGCCTCCCCAGTCCGACCCAGACCACGCCCCGCCCCGTGGGCCCGCCTGGTGTGCACTTCACCCCTCTCCAGCCTCTGCCCTGCAGCTCCACCACCGCCCCAGGTGTCAAGGCCACTGTGCCCCGGGCTTTCTCACTCTTGAATGCTACACAGAGGCCTTTGTGTAAATTATCTCCTTTAGCCCTCGAAAAACCTTACCAGATTGGGTCTGTTCCTACTTCCTAGATATAGAGATGGAACCAAAAGGAGGGACACTCCCCGCCCCCCCACCGTGAGTTGCAAGCTGCGATGCACAGTGGAACCAGTGTCAGGAGGCTGGCGCGCCTCAACCCTGCCTGTGCCACCTGGGGGCCCCCGGCCCAAGCTCCCGAGAAGTGGCACGCACCTGCTGGGTGTAGTAGCTGGTGAGGTTCCCCTGGATCCCTGGGTGCGGAATAGTCTGGTAGACGGTTACGCTCTCCAAGGGGATCCCTGGGCACAACGGAGACCAGGAGACAGACTTTACTGCGCCGGGAACGGACCATGGGGCTCCGTTAGTGGAGGCCCCCCAGGGCCGCACAGCCTTCCTGGAACAAGCGGCCGGGCACCGAGGGGCGGGGGCTGGGCCGGCCCTCCACACCCCACCCGATGCTGTGGAGCGGTCACACGGTGCAGGAGGCTCAGATGAGAGGGAAGGACGGGGTCCCGAAGCCTCAGCCCCTCTCGGGACCATGATTCCTTTTGTCCCTGCGTCTGTGTGCACTGTCCACCGGCCTGGCCCTGGCCACTTCCGCCGTGGCTGCTGTTCATGTGGACTCCCACCCTGCGGCCGGGGCTGGAGGCAGACCACATGGGGGTCTGTAAGCCTGGGGGGTCAGCAGCCACGAGCTTTCAGGGCCCCAGACAGCTCGGCCCCTGGCACCCTGGGATGGAGCCCAGGGTTGGAGCGGGAGCAGGTCTAGGTCAGCTGAGCTGCAGGCCACCCCGTGCTTGATGAGATCGGCTCTCCCTGAAGACTGGCTTCCCCATGTGCCCACCCAGGGGTCCCGGCCACCCCACCACCACCGAGGTCCTGGTGAGGGCTCCGGGTCCCCCCGCCAGCCCCCAACTGAGCTGAGTGGGTTGTGGGGAGCGATCTGAAGCAGGAAGGCACCTGCACCCCGAACCTAACATGAGGGGCGCCCACCTCCCGGCCCACTGGCCCAGCCCAGCCTTGCTCTCCCTCGAGGGCTCTGGGGTGACACTTTGTCACTGCGCAGGCACGCTCTCGGGACCCCGGAGAGGCCGGGGCAGGCGTGGCCCCGAGGGCCAGTGCATTCAGTCACCTTTGTCCTTGAGCATTTTTGGCAGGATCTCTCTCTTGAGGGTTCCGCAGGGAAACAGAAGAGGCAGTGCCGATGACTCCCCTGCGAATAAATAGGCAGGCGTTGTAGAAAGGCCGAAGGTAACGTGTCAGGGGTGTGGGAGGCTCAGCCCCAGGCCCCGCCCTGGGTCAGGTTGGTTCCAGGACAGAGTGGAGGAAGCTCTCGGGGTCATGGCGGAGTTGGGGGCAGCATGTGGAATACTAACACCCACACGTGCCTCGGGCTGCAATCCCCCCAGCTTCAGGAGGCCCTCCCACCCTGGTGGCCCCGGGCAGTGGTGAGCATGCAGAGCTGGGTCATAGGTCAGGCCCAGTACTGGCCCCAGAGTAACAGTCTCTGCCTCCAGAGGGGATGGGCTGGGAGGGAAGTAGCTGGAACCTGGGCTCCACGGGCAGGCAGCAAATGGGAGCCGAGCGTGGACGGTGGACGTGCAGCCGCCCCAACAGAGACCAGCTGCAGGACCACTTCTGTTATGGTGGGGATGGCGGCCACCAGGCCAGGTGCCCCAGGGGCTGAGGGATGCCGGCGGTGGGGAGGCCCAGCCTGCTCAGAATGGCCCTGCCTCCCGCCCCCGCATACATCTCTGCTCTGGGAGAATCAGATGGAGGCCTCTATTTGCAGAATTGTGGCGACACCATGGAGACAGCAGCTCCCAACAAAACTGATGGGCCGTCAGGTGTCAGAATCCTCCCCAAGAGTGGAGGCTTGATGGCAAACAGCCTCCGGGGGAAGGACGCCCATGGCCCATCTCATCACCATGGAAACTGACGGCATCTCCCACCAGGGCATTGCTCGACCACACCACTCATCTTCTTCGTCCTAAGATCATTTATGGAAAACGAATGAATGAATGAATTTTAAAAATTCCTTTTTTGGATGAGCTCAGCTAAACAGGGCAGAGTGAAAGCTGGTTGAGTGTTCTGCAGAGGTGAGCGGTGAGGTCTCCCTGCGATGACAGGGAGCACAAAGGGCCTGGCAAGAGTCTAACCCTGCACAGGATGGTGAACCTCGGGGCTCCGATGCTCTGCACTCCTTTAACAGGAAGGGGGCCTGGCCTGCTGGGCAGAAGACGGCAGCTGCGCGGAAAGTCCTGAGAGCGCGCTACGTGGCCGGGGCGGGGGCTTCAGTCTCTGCAGGCGACGCGCGTGATGAGAGGGAGTGTGTAAATGTTATTTTCCTGGAGGAGACGCGTGTGTCTGTGAAACTCTAACGACCTCCAGGTCTGTGCCCTCTCAGGCCTGCTAGCAGTGGGCACTTTACGGTGGATAATCAGGATGATGAGGCTGATGGTGGGGGCGGGCGCGTGAAGGAGAGCCCAGGAAGTGGGCAGGTTGGCAGGAACAAGTTGTCGGTCAGCTCAGCTGCAAGTCCAGGGGGACAGTTCAAATAACCTGAGTAACCAATCAACTATAATCCAGGGAGATTAAAAATCAATAAATAAACCTGCCTCTGACGCCCTCCCCTCCTTCTCTTTCTCTCAGAAGACGCTGTTAAGAGTCATCTTCTGCCTCTGACCACTTCACTCGTCCTTTCTTTTCCACCAGCAGGGTCACCCTGGGAGGGAAGACCTGTCCATCAGAACAAGAAACTACCAGATTCACTGAGGTGATGGCTTTAAGCGCTTTAACAGTGCCCGTCACGGAGTAAAGAAGTGTTTCAGTCAAACAAATAAGCAGTAACTACGAACTGTCCTTTCTACTCCAAGAATGCACTGGATCAGGCTTCAGAGGTGACTTGCGAGAAAATCCTTAACATCTAGGAGAAACCAGGGGCAAGTCCTTATTGGTCAGGATGGATTCTCATTTAGATGTGATTCTAGTTGGGAACTGAAGGTTCATTAGGACCCACAGGCGCACACTGGTTGAGCCGTGCAGAGTCCGTCCTCCCGCTTGTCCCCTCGGAGCTCTGGGACCCTGGATGGTCACGAGCCCCCCGGAGCTTCCACAAGCCTGCCAAACAGTGCGCTGGGCAACCCTGGGGCACCCCCGGGCTATCCCTGCGGTGCCCTAAGCCGAGAGGGGTGGCTGAGCTGTGGCCTGTGCTCCGTGTGACAGGGGAAACACGTTTTTTGTTTTTTCATTTTGATTAATTTAAATTTAAACAGGCACATGTGGCTCCCACAGTGGACCATAGCGGATGGTGGTAGAGAGGCGCCAGGGCCACGATGACCACTCAGTAATACCCAGCCCTCGATACCAACAGTGACAGTGACCCAGGAAAGAGGAAATAAGATCATTCATAAAAGAAAAGTGGGAAAAGGAGAGTGAATGGGAACCTGCAAAGTCCACTGTCCTCTGCCTGAGCGCCGGGAGGCCTGGCCCACGGGGAAGGGGAGGCCCAGGAGTCTTGCAGGAGGGGCTCCCAGCGGTCAACAGGAACACACAAGCCCGAGCCCCTTCACCAACGGCACTGGTTCCTGACAGGAGGGCCCCCTAAGACTTCAGAAAGACCGAGACAGGCCAGAGCCACCCTTGAGAACAAATGTTCCAACACACCACGCCCCACACAAAATGGCCCCAGAAGAAGTACAAGTTCCCGGTTAAGGTATTGCCCTCCCTGCCCACCCCGATGCCAACACCAGGGACAGAGAAGACAAAACCCTCTCCTGGACAAACTCACAGCAACACCTTGGGCGTCAGCAACCAACTGGCCCTGTCTCTGAGCTTAGGGAAGCTCTAGAGAGGGCCTGTACACCGCGGCCCCGGGTCAGAGCCCAGCACGTGGTCTACGGCCGCTCTCCTGTTATGACGGGCAGAGGGTGGGCCCGCAGAGCTGCCTGCACCCGGTCCTCAACAGAGGGGCCATTGATCTCGAGGGGCATGGCCCCGATCTCCTCAGCAACAGAAGGCGAGCTGGTTCATGCGGGTGTCTGATGACACGCATGTGTCAGGGAGGGGCCAACGTGATAAGGACACACGAGCGTGTGAGCATCTGTGTGCGGCTGGAGCAGGCACAGCCGGGGGGTGGGGGCTGGGACACACAGCTTGAGTGGGGGCTCCCCTACAGACACACTGAGCCTCTGCTCTCTCTCTTCCAGAGTTCTGCTCCAGAAAGCTTGGCTCATGCCAGAAGCTGAGAATTTCATAACTAGTGCAAAGCCTAATTCCTGCTGAAATATAAACCTCCCTAGAACCTGTGCCGTTTTAAGTCTCAGCCCATGTGCTGCCCGATGATGAGCTTATGACGGCGTAGGGGGTGCTCTTTCACAGAGGAGTGGGCTTTGTGGGGGAGGGAATTCAGAGAAGGAAGCGGCTCCTACAAGGAAGGGCAGGCAGGAGAGCTGGCAGGCAGACAGACGGTGCCCAGTAGCTCCTGCTGCCTTCACCCGCCCCTTACAATCCCCAGAAAGTCCTGTTCCTGGTTTTGTCTCCAGTCCTTTCATTCTGTGTCAAGTTCGAGTTGTCTCCAGTCCTTGGGTGGAGCGGGTGGAGGGCAGTGGGCTGAACCTCAGACAAGCACAGAGCAGATGCAAGGCACCTGATACAAGGCAGCAGCAGCTACAAGAGCCCAGAGGGGTGCACGCACTCAAATCAGCTGCGTCATTACCAAGACAGCACCCAGGAGATGGCCCTGCCCCGAGGCGCTGGCTGGGAGGCCCCCCACAGCAGCACCGGGCTCGACTGGGGCCCTACTCTACTTACTGGAGCAGATGTATTCTGCAAGCTTCTCTGCATTTCCACAGGTTTCTCCTTCTGTATGCAGGCCAATTCTGTTCACTGGAAAACAACAACATCTATTTCTTTACATGGTTGTTAAAGTCCTTCTGTTCCAGGATAGTGTTTTAAAGATGCAGAGGTGAAGGCACGTGCTTTACAAAGACACGGAGTGTCTCCCCTTGGAAGCTGGCGTGGGAGGTGGGAAGAGGCATTGTGCACCCGAGAGGGAGCTGGGTCCCAGCCTGTGGCCCCCCTTCCCTGCGGCCCCCAGACCTGTGGCTCTGGGTGATACGGGGTCAAATTAGCAACTTACTCTCAAAAGGTTCAGGAAAAATTCAGTTTTTTGCCTTGTATTTATACCTTTCCTGTAAGTTCCCTTCAAAATAAAGATGTATATATAAAAGAAAAAACTACATAACCATCACACAGATCTATCATAATTTAAATTGAACTCTTCCCCTGTTAGTGGACACTTGGAGTTTTTCATTTTTTTTACATTATAAGTAACACTATGATATAGTTGCGTATCCCAACCCTCCCCCCGCAAAGACTCTAGAGAGTCCCTTTGAGAGCAAAGAGATCCAACCAGTCCATTTTAAAGGAAATCAGTCCTTAATATTCATTGGAAGGACTGATGCAGAAGCTGAAACTCTAATACTTTGGCCACCTGATGTGAAAAACTGACTCATTTGAAAAGACCCTGATGCTGGGAAAGATTGAAGGCAGGAGGAGAAGGGGACGAGAGAGGATGAGATGCTTGGATGGCATCACTGACTCAGTGGACCTGAGTTTGAGCAAGCTCCGGGAGCTGGTGATGGACAGGGAAGCCTGGCGTGCTGCAGTCCATGGGGTCGCAAAGAGTAGGGCACGACTGAGCGACTGAACTGATAAAAACATTTCTCCTATTTGGGATTATTACCTTTGGATAGATTACCAGAGAAGGGATTAGTGGCCAAAGGGTACAAATAATTTGGTAAAGCCTTTGAATACATGCTGACCAAGTATTTCTCAAAACATGGGAACTGATTTTCAATGCCATTTAGCCATATCTTAATATATTTATTTCACCGCAGTCTTATTGGCATCGTTATATAGTGGACTAATTACTTGTTATAAACTGAATAAGGAAAAGAATCTTTTAAACTGAACCACAGGGCTCCATGAACTAAGTCAGGTCAGCGGGGAGGACACCTCCTGCTCCCTTCTCTCCTCTGCTCTCCACCACACTCACCCCTCTGCATGCTGGCTGCCCCGGGGGTGCGGGTTTTCCACACCCAGCAGTTCTCCAGCTCTCAGCTGGGTGTCCGACAACCTAACTCACGTCTGACGCTCTCTCCAAGGAGGCAGAGCGGGTGTCCAACAACCTAATCACGTCTGACGCTCTCTCCAAGGAGGCAGCATCAGATCCCAAGGATCCGGGGCTCAGTTCCCCGGATCACGCCGCCCCCACTTCAGACCTAGGTCGTCGCTTGTGCTTCTGACAGACCAGCTCTGAGTCGGAGGGTCTCCCGGCCCACTCCTTGAGTTGGGTCACTTGCTAGAACAGCTCACAGAACTCAGGGAAAAGGTGTAATTTACTGTTGCTGGCTTCTTATGAAGGGTATTTCAAAGGGTGTCAATGAACAGCCAGATGGAGGAGCTGCATCGGGCAGGGATGCTTGGGGGGTCTGGGCCTCCCAGCTCCTCCGTGAAACTGCTCTTTGGATTTTTTGGCGGCTTCGCTGCATGGGCACAATCAACTAAATCATTGGTCACTGGTCATTAATTCAACCTCTGGGCACCCCACCATCCTTCTCCCTGGAGGAGGGGGGGCAGGGAGGGCAGGATCTGAAAGTTCCCACTGGAATCACGGGACTGGTTCCCATGGCAACTAGCCCCCAGTCTAGGGGCTTCCCAAAAGTCCCCTCAGTGAAGTCAACTCAGATGGAGTTGAAAGAGATGTTATGAATAACAAAAGACACCTTTTTTTTTCCTTATCACTTAGGAAATTCCAAGGGTTTTAGGAGGCCTGGGCCAGGAATAGGGATAAAGACCAAATATACATTTTTTTATTATAATCACAATATCACAGTCATTCTTTGGTGTTTTATTTGGGCCTTGACTGCTTACCTAGAGAAGCAGTAGCATGTCCCACCACATACACCGACTTAGCATTCCATTTTTCTTTCAGAGACCTCTTCCAGACTGTAAAACATGAAATCCGACGTGAGTTGCAAATACCACGGTGGCTGCCTGCAGCTGTTTGTTCCTCCGAAAACACTTGTGAGCAAGGCAAACTATTAATGACCAGATATAAAGAACAGCATCTCAAACTAAAATCCATTTTTATATTCTATTCATAGTCTGCAGGCAAGTTTTTAAAAATCACTTTGGCCAAATGTGTCAGTATGCCTTGCTTGAAATAGTAAGTCATTTCCACAGCTGGCACTAGAAGCATTTTTAATGAATACTAGTAAACAAACATAACGAAGAATTAATTTGCTTGGTGATATTAAAATATAAAACTCTACCCTTTTTCCTTTGGCCACGCCATGAGACTTGTGGGATCTTGGCTCCCAGACCAGGGATTGAACCCACAGCCACGGCAGTGAAAGCACTGAGCCCTAACCACTGGACCACCAGGGAATTCCCCCCAAAATCTAGACTTTTAGATAAAAAAGTTACTGCTTGTGAAAAAGAGGCAATTTAAATCTCTAATAAAGCAACTGCTGTTTACTTGCTGTCCGACACTTTGGACCCCGAGGACTGCAGCATGCCAAGCTCCTCTGTCCTTCACTATCTCTTGGAATTTGCTCAAATTCATGTCCACCGAGTTGATGATGCTATCTAACCACCCTATCCTCTGCCATCTGATACAAGTGATTTTATTTGGGACATAAACCAAAGCAGTCAACAAACTGTCATCTCAGATAGGGAGGCTCATTTATCCATTAGGTCAAAGTAGAGATAATACATTTCAGGTTCAGAAACAAACACAGTTTTATAGAGGATGTTATCATTTTATGACAAAAGTAAACATATTTAAATATGGGTTAAAGAAATACTGAAAAAAAAAAAAGTATCACAAGGCCACTTGGCATTCAACACCCTTTTAGGAGATCCAAGGAAACACTAGTTTTTCCTTCCTAAGATCTGACACCCGTCTGGGCGTTTAGGAGGCAGCACGGTCCTGTTTCCTGGGGACTCGGCACCTCGAAGTGCTCGCTCCCATCAGAAGGCTCCCGGGTGATGCTATTCTGGGTGGGACACCAAGAAACAGCCCAGAGGAAGGAATCTCAACTCATCTTCCCTCCAAAGGTAACACAGACACAAAGGAACTCAGTACCTAAATACTTTTTGAACTAAAAGTCACTGTGCTGTTTCAAACGTGAGGTCCAGCTCTTTCCACACTGAGCACCACCGACGGGAGAAACCAGAGTGACATCCAGAGGGATTCACAGCAGACCCCGCCCTCACCTTCAGCTTTAGTGTCTTTCTGCAAACACCGCTCCACGGCTTCCACCGCTCTGGGGCTGGTGAAAATGAGTCCCCCGTAACCTTCGGGATGAGACAGCTGCACACCAAACAACGGCAGAGGAATTTTATACGATGGCCAAGTTCAACGTTGCCCAAGATTCCACATCTTCACAAAAGTAGTAGGCAAACTACATGCATCCATGTAGTGGATCTATCCATCCACTCAAGACATGAGAGCTCACTATGTGCCTGGAACTACTCTAGGTCTTTAAGGTCACACAGGTAAATTCATAGCATTTCCCTCAAATAGCTCACAGTCTTGGGGAGGGACGGGTCAGTGTGATGTGGGGTGGCAGGCATAAGGGAGCAGAGGGGATGTGACTCAGCCTGGGCATGGCTGGGGTGTAGGGAGGACCGCAGACTGGACCTGCATCCGTAATACACTGGAATATTCAAGAAGTGATATCAATGCTGAAGCCCCGGTTTCTGAGGATAAAAATGGGGACAAAATCTACTGACCACGTATTCTGAGCCAGGCAGTGGGCTGTCTCACACACACTCCTGCACCGAATGTGTGACAATACCCTGTGACGGGTGGAAAGTCTCGAATTGATCGGATTAAGACACAGAGGTTTGACAGAGAGGCTTGGCGAGGATGAGGAAGCAGCTGAGGTGAGGGGTGCAGCTGTGATCTGAGCACGTGTCTCCACGGTGCCCAAGCCTGAGCACTCACTCACCACACCACCAGAGCTTCAGCTGGAGCTCAGACACCCCCTCAGGAAACAAACTACCTGGGGGAGACAGGCTCCTGTTTCTAGCATTTTTCAGACCTTCAGGGTCCTAGCAACGAGCTCAGATGATGAGCTCTGCTTCCGTTAAAGCTGCTTATGGGGGTCCCTTACGTAGCCCTCACAGCACATAGTCAGGGCAGATGCCAACTATTGAACGAATAATTCAACATTCAGCTCAAACGGAAGGGAGAAAGCAGAGGGGTGCTCCATGACGGGCAGACTCCAATATGCAGAGCATGGGGGTGGTGGGGGGGGGTGCGAAGGAGGGAGCCTGGGGCTCATAGCGGCCTGGGAGCCCAGTGGGCAGGGGTGGGCACACCCACCCCGTGAAGCCCCCGACTCTTGGTCCACGTGTCCAGAATGGAGCCCCTGGGAAGGTTATCTGGTGGCAGGTGCAGTGGTGGAGGCTGCTGGGCACTGAATCTTTAGCTGGAACTATTCCCATGGGGCTTCCCTGGGGCCGCCCCGGCTGTAATCTATCACCCCAACCCGGGGGCAGTAGTCCCAACCCTCCCTCTAATCTGCTGCGGAACCCGGCCAAGGTGCGGGCCTGGGGAGAAACAACAGCTGTTGGGCTCTTTGCTGAGGTCGGGGGGCGTGGCCTGCAGGAGAGGAGGAAGGGGAAGGGTCTGTGCCTCTGACAGCCGGCAGGCAGGGCCTCGCCACGGGCCGCCTCTGGCTCAGGCGGCTTTCTGGAGGGGCTGCTAGAGGCTCGGGCTGAGGATCCAACAGCAGCTGAGACCTGGGGCAGGTGAGTTCACGTCGAGAATGCTCATAAACCGAGTGTTCATCAACGGGTCCTTCCCACTCGGGTTGGGAAGGATGCCATGGAAACCAAAGGTGTCTCATTGGAAAACGATGGTGCTCAGGGGCTGGCGAACCTTACCTTCTCCGACAGACCGGGGAGACACAGAAACTCAAACGATAAAACAGGGATCAAAGTGGCTTCGAGCCCATATAATCCCAGCTCCTGCAAATAAAAGGATACAGCTTTGAGCTGGCAGGGTTTTTTTTGGAAAATAAGGAAAAGGTGCCTGTTTCACAATTTACACTGTGCTCACTCCTCAGCTGTTAGCAGATCGCCCCACCCTTGACCGACTTCAACACAAGCCAGGGCCAGGCGTTCTGGGACTGGGTGTGCCAAGCACTTACCCTGACGTAGGGGTCCTGGCCACAGTCGTCCTCCTTGGGGTCTTTCAGCAAAAGAACCTTCATTATGGCCTGGCAGTCCTTACAGGGTGCTACGGGGCAGGGAAAGGGGATGTTAACTTGATCTCCAAGGCTCTTCCTGAGCAGGGTCAGTGGGCCGGGAGGGCATGGGGCACAGGTAATCAGCAGCAGCTTGGCTGGCCTCTCCCTCCCCCACAATGACTTAGCATTTATGGGCTTGTTCCTTCTGAAGACCCTGTCACCGATAAGGCCTGAGGATAGCAGGCTGGCACTTGATATCACTTGAAAAGGCGGATTAAAGCCACTAGGGAAAGGTAGTGTCCTAGCGGAACACTGGAGACTCACAGAAGAGAAGTGATGCAAATTTTGGGTTGAATCATAATAAACAAGAGAAATGAGTACCTTTTAAGGAAAGGAATAATTGCTTCCATTTCTTGATAAATCTACTCAGTTGCTTTAAGCTCTTTAGGAAATGATTATATTGATTCTTCTCATATGTTTTACAATGTGGTCAAGTACCATGAGAAACCTGGAAAAAAGCCTGTTGATATATATCAAAAGGCGTACATACTTCATACCCTTTCTTCCTATAGTTTCACTTTTAGAATAAATTCTAAGGTGTTACTCATAAATGTGTGCAAAGATTAACATAAAGGTGTTCGTCCTGGTATTTTTTTTTTAATTGACATATAACATAGGGCAAATTTAAGGTGTACAAGTGTGATTTAATACATTTATATGTTGTGACACAATTGCCTCTGTAACATTAGCTAACATCTCTATCACTTCATAAAATTATCATTTCTCTTCTGTGGTAAGAGCAATTAAGATCTAGTCTCTTGGCAGCTTTGAAGTTGATAACACAATATTGTTGATTATAACCACCACGCTATTCATTAGATCCTCAAAACTTAGCTGCAAGTTTGTATCCTGGTATGCTTTATAATTGCAAATAGTTAGAAACAATGTAAATGTCCAACAGGGAGAGAATGGCTAAATAAATCATGGTACAAGTCTACAAAAAATCACTAAAATATCCATAAACAACTTAATTACATGGGTTATTTAATCACAAAATAATGTTAAGTTTAAAAAGGCAGGATACAGAATTGCATAACATGTGTGATCTTACAGATTTTATATATACATATACATGAAAGAATATTCTTTGCTGCTAGGTTAGGGTGATTATTTTCTTCTCTATCTTTTTCTGTATCATCCAATTTTATTTTTACAATAAACATTAAATTCCTCTTGTATCAAAGGAGGAAAAAGCACATTATAACCATCCAAAGCTCTCGAAACAAAAGCCGCCAAAGACCTGCAGAACAAACTCTGCTGGAAACGCAGATTACATCCCACAAGCAGCATTAGACTAGCAATTACTTAATTAATATACAGTGGTTGATAATTGTCAAAGAGAATATATTGTTTGGAGTAGAAATGTGTTAACACTGGGAGCCATTACTAATAAATAATCACTGAACGTATTTCTGGAAACTTATAACATCTATGGGACATCTTAGAAACTCTGGCTCCAAATGAATTGCTTTGTATCTAAGCAACCAGTCCTGGGTGAACTAATAATAATTATGAAGCCAAGTTCAATTACTGCTGCTTTCCAGCAGTTAGCTGGAGAGCCGGGGCGGGGGTGGGGGGGGCGGTGCTTGGGGAAAGAGGCAGCAGCACCCTATCTATCATTTCCTGAAATTACTCACCATGTGTCTAACACAGAAAGCAGAAATCCCCCTTTCCAGGATGCTCACTCTTAGGTGCCAACTTGGCCGGGCTCGTTTTATCCATTTATTCAGCAGTGCCAACCTAGGTGTTGCTGGGCAGGTGATCCACTCGCCATTCGTTGGCTTTAGTAAAAGAGATGATCCTAGGGCATCAGGGAGGGCCTGCTTCAGCCAACAGGAAGGCCTGAAGAGCAGAACTGAGGTTTCCTCGAGGAAGAAGGAATCCCACTGCAGCCGCAGCTGCAGGTAGTGCCTGAGCCCGGCCTGCCCTTCCCGTCGGCTTGCACCGTGGATTCCAGCCTTTCCTCGCCAGCCCCCACAGCTGCACAAAGTGATTCCTTGCACCAAGTCTCCTGATTATATCCCCTACTGTTCTCTCTGCTGAACCCTGGCTGACACACCTCCCAATCTGGGTGTTCAGGGATGTACGTCACTAAGTGGCAGAAGTGAGTGACAGAAGATGAGATGGTTGGATGGCATCACCGACTCGATGGATACGAGTTTGAGCAAACTCCGGAGAGTGAAGCACAGGGAAACCTGGGGTGCTACGGAGTCGCACATGACTTAGTGACTGAACAACAGAAAGGGGCCTGGGGCTTCCCCAGGGGAGAAGGGCAGGCGTGACTCAAGTGCAAGGACCAGGGAGACTCTGGTTCACTGAGAAATGGGGATCTACCGGATCCCCAAATATCCATTCCTCCCTCCCCGTGCACAGACTGGAGCCCTTCATAATGTTGGGCACGTGGATGCCCAGGACAAATACGTGCAGATGGATGTGGTCAGGTGAGGAGGTGCTGGTCCAGAGGATGGAAGTGGAAGTGATGCACACACTTCCGGTCCCGCCTGGACAGGAAGTGCTGTTCCTGCCTCCCTGCTGGGTTGAGGATGGATGCGTTTGGTCAGTAAGAGCTGCAGGGTCTTGCCCTGGGGGTGATGCAAGGAGCAGGACCTCTTTGCATGGCAAAGCCACCACTCAGCCAGAGTGTTTACATCAGAGGAAAGAAACACTCTATCCTGTTCCAGCAAATGTTATCGGTTCTCTGTTAGAGCAGTGGGACCCACATCCTCACCCATGCAGAGCCCAGAATGCTTCCTGGAGGACCTGATGTTCCTGGAGGATCATGTTCAGACTGGAGGCTGTATAGGTTCAAGCCTGAGGGGTGGGGAGAGGCCTGGGGCGGCTGGAGTGTGCAGGGGAGAGTGGGGAGATGGCCTCGTCTGGCCCTGTTAGGGAGTCTGGACTTAGTAGCAATGGAGATGTCTTGTTGATGGAGGTACTGTTCTGCTTGCTCTTTCTCTTCCTTTTTCTCTCTGGGGCAACATAAGGAGGCAAGTGCAGGGTCACTGAACAGGCACAGGACTAAGGGCCAAGGGAGTCGGGTTCTGGTCCCAGCTTGACTGGCCACGACGTGATCTTGTTTTCTCTCCTGTTAAATGGGAATACCCTCTGCCCTCCCAAGGCACGGAGCGACTCACAGGATATAATGAATGACAGCTACCCAGTTGTTGTTATGTAGTCATTAAATCAGGCTTGACTCTTCTGTAACCCCATGGACTGTAGCCCGCCAGGCTCCTCTGTCCATGGCATTCCCCAAGCAAGAATACTGGAATGGGCTGTCATTTCCTTCTTCAGGGGATCTTCCTGACCCAGGGATCGAACCTGAGTCTCCTATATTAGCATGTGGATTTTGTATCACTGGGCCTCCTGGGAATCCTTCAGTTCAGTTCAGTCGGTCAGTCGTGTCCAACTCTTTGTGACCCCATGAATTGCAGCATGCCAGGCCTCCCTGTCCATCACCAACTCCCAGAGTTCACTCAGACTCACGTCCATCAAGTCAGTGATGCCATCCAGCCATCTCATCCTCTGTCATCCCCTTTTCCTCCTGCCCCCAATCCCTCCCAGCATCAAAGTATTTTCCAATGTGTCAGCTCTTCACATGAGGTGGCCAAAGTACTGGAGTTTCAGCTTTAGCATCATTCCTTCCAGAGAAATCCCAGAGCTGATCTCCTTTGGGATGGACTGGTTGGATCTCCTTGCAGTCCAAGGGACTCTCAAGAGTCTTCTCCAACACCACAGTTCAAAAGCATCGATTCTTTGGCGTTCAGTTTTCTTCACAGTCCAACTCTCACATCCATACATGACCACAGGAAAAACCATAGCCTTGACTAGGCGGACCTTAGTCGGCAAAGTAATGTCTCTGCTTTTGAATACACTAGGTTGGTCAAAACTTTTCTTCCAAGGAGTAAGCGTCTCTTAATTTCATGGCTGTATTCACCACCTGCAGTGATTTTGGAGCCCAAAAAAATAAAGTCTGACACTGTTTCCACTGTTTCCCCATCTATTTCCCATGAATTGATGGGACCGGATGCCATGATCTTCGTTTTCTGACTGTTGAGCTTTAAGCCAACTTTTTCACTCTCCTCTTTCACTTTCATCAAGAGGCTTTTGAGTTCCTCTTCACTTTCTGCCATAAGGGTGGTGTCATCTGCATATCTGAGGTTATTGATATTTCTCCCAGCAATCTTGATTCCAGCTTGTGTTTCTTCCAGTCCAGCATTTCTCATGATGTACTCTGCATAGAAGTTAAATAAGCAGGGTGACAATATACAGCCTTGACGGACTCCTTTTCCTATTTGGAACCAGTCTGTTGTTCCATGTCCAGTTCTAACTGTTGCTTCCTCACCTGCATACAGATTTCTCAAGAGGCAGGTCAGGTGGTCTGGTATTCCTATCTCTTTCAGAATTTTCCACAGTTTATTGTGATCCACACAGTCAAAGGCTTTGGCATAGTCAATAAAGCAGAAATAGATGTTTTTCTGGAATTCTCTTGCTTTTTCCATGATCCAGTGGATGTTGGCAATTTGATCTCTGGTTCCTCTGCCTTTTCTAAAACCAGCTTGAACATCAGGGAGTTCACGGTTCACATATTGCTGAAGCCTGGCTTGGAGAATTTTGAGCATTACTTTACTAGCGTGTGAGATGAGTGCAATTGTGCGGTAGTTTGAGCATGCTTTGGCATCGCCTTTCTTTGGGATTGGAAGCCTTAGTTGGATAATAAAAACATGTGAGAGCAAGCCAAATCTACTCACTGCAAATAAGGAAAATATTTCTTCTGGGTTCTACTCTGTGGTTCTCTCGGGTAATAAAACCGACACCTTCTGGGTAATGACTGCTTAGAAATTCCATGAGGTGGGCTGCAGGACTTGAAAAATAAAAATCAAATACTGCCCTTGGCCCTTCTCTGCCATTGTTCTAAGCATCTCTAAGGTAGAACTAAGAGGAGCCACCGCTGAAGCTTCCTGGCCACGCCAGAACCAGTATCTCCAAGTTCACTGAGAAACAGATCAATGGACACGTGCACTCAGTCATGCCAACACACTGGTACTTTTCTTAGTAACTGAAGGTTTAAAGCTGAGACTGTGCAGAGAATTGATTCTCCTTCACATCTACCCTCTCACAACTGACAGGTACCAGTCACTGAACTACTGGGCAAATCCAGCCCAGGGCTGAATCCAAGGGCTCAGAGAAAGGTCCACAGACCCCTTCTCAACAAGGGAGGGGGTGGGACGTCCCTGCTGGGCCAGTGGTTAAGGATCAACGAGAAGCCCGTGCACCGCAGCTAGAGGAAGCCTGTGCGCAGCAATGATGATCCAGAGCAGCCATCAATCAATAAAGTTTAAAACAAAAAACGTTTTTTTCAGTTGACACCTGGCTTCCCTGGTGGCTCAGAGGATAAAGCGTCTGCCTGCAAAGTAGGAGACCTGGGTTCGATCCCTGGGTTGAGTAGATCCCCTGGAGAAGGAAACGGCAACCCACTCCAGTATCCTTGCCTGGAGAATCCCATGGACAGAGGAGCCTGGCGGGCTACAGTCCACGGGGTTGCAGAGTCGGACATGACTGAGCAACTTCACACACCTGCATCGCAGCAACAGGAGGAAGCCTGGAACAGGAAGGGGAGAATGGGGTATATTCTCAGGCTTTTATGCAAGGAGGTTTGTATGTGTGTCACTTTGGACTTTGGCAAGAGGCCTGCTGGTGTGGAAGAATCTTGTGCCAGAGGGGCTGAAACCTGGGTTCTGGTCTACGTGGTCCTTCTCTTGGTCTCTGTTCTTGAATCTGTGAAATAGGCTTGGTCCTCTGAACCAACGGTTTCCCTGGGCCACTTTCTTCCCCATAGTAGATGCTCAACAAATATTTGTTCGCATTGTGGGAAAACAACGCTTTAGATTTACTCAGCAATTTTTGGAGTGTGGGGAATGGCCACTTTTCCTTAAACAGACAGGGAACTGACTTGATTAAGGCCTCTTTGCTGGTAAGAGAGCCACGTCTCAAATCCATACTTTTAACCCATGTCCTGCTGCTTTGAGTATCAGCAATAAAAGCAGCTGCCCTTTCATGTGGCACTTACATGTGTAATTTACGGGGATAAGCATTTTACATGCAAGATCTTAATCCTCATTTAAACCAGCAAGGAAGGGCGTATTATTCCTTTTTTACAGAAAAGGAAACTAAAGCTCTGCAGGTTTGAGTAATGTGCTCAGGCTGCACAACACAGTAGTTGGCAGAGGTCATAATACAATGTAACCCAGTCTGGAGCCCAGGCCTGGTCTCACAAGCATATGCTACCAGCTCTCTGCTCCTTTAAGATAAACTCCAGACTCCGTTATACAGAGTGGAGCATTGATAAGTCAGAAAGAGGAAAACAAATATCAAATATTAGCGCATATATGTGGAATCTAGAAAAATGGTACAGACGAACCTATTTCCAAGGCGGGAAGAGAGGCATAGATGTAGAAAGCAGGCATGTGGACACAGCGGGGAAGGGAGGGTGGGATGAACTGGGAGACTGCGATTCACATATATACATTACCATGTGCAAAACACGTAGCTAGTGGGAGGCTGCTGTACAGCCCAGGGAGCTCAGCTCGGAGCTCTGTGATGACCCAGAGGGGTGGGGCAGTGGGGGCGGGGGCGGGGGCGGTTGCGAGGGAGGCTGCGAAGGGAGGGGATATCTGTATGCATATAGCTGACTCATGCTGTTGTACAGCAGACACTAACACAATATTGTGAAGCAAGTATATTCCAGTAAAAAAAAAAAAGATAAATTCTGAGTTAAGCTAAAGGGGAGCCAGTGGGTTGGCAATCTAGTCTCTGACTGAGTGAAGTTCCCTGGGGCCAGTACTGGACTTTCTTGAAGGACAAAAACCATGGGTAGTCCATTTATTTATATTCACTGCTCTAACTCACACTCTGACCATGAGCTCAACACTGGGGACTAATCCCAAGGCACAAAGAAAGGCTTTTCCCTTCTTATTAAAGAACTAGATACTTATTGAGGATAATTTGCAAACTACAAAACAGTATGTTCCTCAAAACATTAAAAATAGAATTCCTATGATCAAACTGTGGTGGAGAAGACTCTTGAAGAGTTCTCGGACTACAAGATCAAACCAGTAAATCCTAAATGAAATCAACCCTGAATATTCACTGGTAGGACTGATGCTGAAGCTGAAGCTCTATTACTTTGTCCACCTGATGCAAAGAGCCAACTCATTGGAAAAGACCCTGTTGCCGGGAAAGATAGAGGGCAAGAGGAGAAGGGGGCAACAGACTCAGGGACAGCTCATTCCTTTTTTCCAATCACACTTTCCACCTACTCTGCTCATTTTACAGAGAGAAAAAGGAAAGCTATAGACCTCGCTCTCAGAAAGCTGATGTCTTCTCTGGTGACTTTTTTCCCCCAAATAACATTAACAGGCTGCAAACTGGCAGTCTGTGGGGTAAATCTGACTGGTAGATGACTTTTATTTGGCACAATTTTACAAATCATGTTTTTTGGTAAAAGTCCAGCACTCCAGGTTTTCTTGCAAAGTGAGAACTGAGAACACTTTTCCACTTGGCCACAACTTGCAGAGCCGCTGGGTGCAGGCTCTCTAGTTTACCACAGTCCTCTCCACTGTTTTCTCAAAATGGGCTCAGGTCTGTCCTTTAGATATCCCCACAGGCCCTGAAAGTGTTAATTGCTCAGTCATGTCCGGCTTTTTTAGACTCCTCTGTTCGTGGGATTTTGCAGCCAAGAATACTGGAGTGGATTGCTATTTCCTACTCCAGGGGATCTTGGTGACCCCAGGGATCAAATCCAGGTAGAAGGGAGATCCTTTAACTGTCTGAAAGTGAAAGTGAAGTCACTCAGTCGTGCCGGACTCTTTGTGAACCCATGGACTGTAGCCCACCAGGCTCCTTCCATCTATGGAATTTTCTAGGCAAGAGTACAGGAGTGGGTTGCCATTTCCTTCTCCAGGGGTATCTTCCCGACCTGGGGATCGAACCCGGGTATCCCGCATTGTGGGTAGACGCTTTACTGTCTGAGCCCCCAGGAAAGCCCTAAGTGAAAGCGTCAGTCTCTCAGTCGTGTCTGACTCTTTGAGACCCCATGGGCCAGGATCCTCTGTCCATAGAATTCTCCAGGCAAGAATACTGGAATGGATACTCCTTTCCTTCTTCAGGGGGACCTTCCCTACCCAGGGATCCAAACCGAATCTCCTGCACTCAAGCCTGGCTTGCTGCAGTCCATGGGGGTCCCCGAGTTGGAGACAACTTAGCGACTGAACCAACAACAACTTGCTGTAAAGCAGACGAAGCTGATCCGTGAATTTTAAAGAAACCTTCAGATCGAGAAATGCGCTTAAGAATAGTGGGCTAAGGGTAGGTATCAGGATCGCATTCACTGATTACGAACAAGGCTGTGCCACCGACTGTGCTGGGCGACGCCTGCCGGGTTGGGGCATCTGCTCTGGTCCCGGAACCTTCTTTCCCTTCGGTGACCGCGCAGCACGGCCCAGCGCCCACCCAGGCCAGCAGCGACCTAAGGGGTTCCGCTGCCAAATCGACACGCACGGGCAGTGCCGCAGGCGGGTCCCCGTGAGTCCGCGGAACTCTTGTGTCTTGGCCGGTACCGTGCACAAGCGACACCTACCTAGCTGGGCTGACGAGGCGCTGGGCAGGCGCCCACTCCAGGACGGACTCTCAGGGTTTCCGCCTGCAGGCCACCGGGCTGCGGCGCGCAGCGCAGAGCCGGGAGGGCGGTCCCCTCACCTCTTGGCCGGCGTTGCCAGGACGACAGTCCAGGCCCCGCCCCGCGTTACTGGTCACCTGCGCCCGTGGTGGGAGATCCAGGAGCACGCGCCGAAGCTCGCGCATGCGCACTGACACCCAGGCCCGGCGACCTAATGAGATGGGTCAAACCACTGCGCAAAGCGAGGGGGGGGTGAGGAGAACCTTGGAAAGACGAGTCGCTCAATGGAAGCAGTTAGAAAAGGACAAGATAGGACCCCCCAAATTGGACTTGACTTTCGGACTTCACGGCTGTGGGGTTGACGCCGACTCCGCGCCGAGGGTCTTCGTGCCCTCCTACCCGCCCCACCTCGGCTTGAATAGGTGGATCCCCAAGGGCGGGCGCGCGGGGATTGCGTAGGCGCACAGGCGCCGGCAACATGGCGTCCCGGCCGAAGCGGCGTGTTGTGAGCCCCGTGCCCCCGGCTCTGGGCGACGAGGAAGAGGAGGATGAAGTGGAGGAGGAGGACGAAGACGACAGTGACGAAGAAGAAGATGAAGAGGACGAGGTCGTCAATGAGGTGAGACGCCCGTGCGACCCCGGTTTACCTTCTGTCTAGGAAAAAAGCAAACTTTTTGATAACCAAAGCCGTGTGAATGGGTGAGCTGCCTGAAGTGGCGGCTTCCCCCTACCTGAGGGTCTTGAAACAGATCCTGGAGGTGAGGAAAGGCCCTCACACAGGCACCACGTCGGTCTTTGACACACCGCAGCCACAAAGGTGTTTTCAAAAGGCCTACGCAGGCCGGGGCGGCGGAGGGCCCTGAGCCCTCCTATCGCCGCACCACCCTCCTCGGTGACTGTGTTTGGTTCTCAGGCTGAAGCCACAAATCCTCCTGGGTCGTCAAGGCCCCGAGTCCATCCACTGCTCTCCCCGTGGCCTCCGCGCCGGGGGTCCCGGTACCCGCCTCCCTCACGGCGGCCCAGCCGCGTTTCCCGGAGGCCCGCCTCCTCCTCAGCTCTTCGCGCCGCCCGTGTTATTCCTGCTGTGATTTCCCTCACTTGTTCAGGTCTCAGCTAAGTCGACGTATCTTCCTTTCAAACCAGGTCCTGGTGACACGTTCTCATAGAACTGGGTCCTACCATAGAGCCTGGTTCTGGTGAAAGTGAAGTCGCTCAGTCGTGTCCGATTCTTTGCGACCCTATGGACTGTAGCCTACCAGGCTCCCCTGTCCATGGGATTTTCCAGGCAATAGTACTGGAGTGGATTGCCATTTCCTTCTCCAGGGTATCTTCCCAACCCAGGGATTGAACCCGGGTCTCCCACATTGTAGACCAGACGCTTTACCGTCTGAGCCACCAAGCCTGGCTCTAGGGATACTTAATGTTTGTTGTTCGTTAAAAAGCAGAGAGGTTACTTTGCCAACAAAGCTCAGTCGGTAAAGAATCTGCCTGCAGTGCAGATTCTTGCTTGGGGAATTCCATGGACAGAGGAGCCTGGTGGGCTGCAGTCCATGGGATGGCAAAGAGTCGGGCGTGACTGAAAGACTAACACTTTCTTTCAGAGACATTACTTTGCCAGCAACGATTCGTCTAGTCAAAGCTATGGTTTTTCCAGTAGTCACGTATGGATGTGAGAGTTGGACCATAAAGAAGCCTGAGCATGGAAGAATTCATACTTTTGAACTGTGATGCTGGAGAAGACTCTTGAGAGTCCCTTAGACTGCAAGGAGATCCAACCAGTCCATCCTAAAGGAGATCAGTCCTGGGTGTTCATTGGAAGGACTGATGCTGAAGCTGAAGCTCCAATAAGTTGGCCACCTGATGCGAAGAACAGACTCATTTGAAAAGACCCTGATGCTGGGAAAGATTGAAGGCGGGAGAAGGGGACGACAGAGGATGAGATGGTTGGATGGCATCACTGACTCAATGGGCATGAGTTTGAGTGAGCTTTGGGAGTTGGTGATGAACATGGAGGCCCAGCATGCTACAGTCCATGGGGTCACAAAGAGTCAGACACGACTGAGGGACTGAACCGAACTGAATGTTGAATGAGTAATTAAGACTGAATGGTCCTTAAGACGCTAGAATGCCTAATAGGTAGCCAAATGTAACACGTCCAAAGCCAAAGTGGTAACTTATGCTCCTAGACTTTGCCATGTCTGTAAATGTTTTCCAAAAACTGGGGTCCCTTCTTGGTGGGTGTCAAGCCTGCAGACACAGCCAAGCCCAAGATCAGAAGAAGGAGCAATTTATTCTTGGCAGCAAATAAGGAGAACACCGAGGATCTTTCCCAAAGCCGTGTCTCTCCAAACAGCAAAACTGGGGTGGTTTTAAGTTGTCATTGTTCAGTCACTAAGTCATGTCCAACTCTCCGCGACCCCATGGACTGCAGCATGATTCAGTGATGCTACCCAAGCATCCTGTCAGGTTGGTTTATTTTTCTCCCTCAGTTTTTGTCTCATCGCCAACAAAAATTTGTAATGATGGACTAAAGGGTTTAAAACAAAAGACAAGTTACAGCTCAGTTACAGCTCAAGCAGATAGATCTTTTATTAAATAGACACTCCCAAGACACGGGAGCAGGCCTACCCCAGTGGAGTTACTGTAATGATCCCTTTTGGTTTCTCTCTTTTTTTTTTTTTTACTTCCCGTCTCCTCCTCTTGGTTGTGCAGTGGGCAGAATAGGGCTTGTACCCAATACCAGTCAAGAAATGGGATGCAAATGGGCGTACACTCAAGACCAATTGACAGTTGCAAGACAACAGGCTCTATTGTTCATCTCGTCCCATAATCCAGTCTGTTGTAATCAGATGTATATATGTATAGAATATTTTATGAACCCTTAATGGGCTCCTACCTGCCTAAGGTTATTCGAGGAAGCCCCTGTGGTTGGTTTGTATCCACAGTGTGTCTAGGGTACATCAGAAGTTGGAAAAGTCTCTGGTTATTTTGTATCATCTGTGAGCTCCTCTAGGCACTTCTGCGATGGGGTTTAGAGATCAACGTGGATCCTTTTTGGCTGGGCCACCCTTCGCTGCTCATGCCTAACTTCTACCTAACAATTTCATCCTCATCCTTCCTACCTAACAATTTCAGTCTCCCCTTTCCCCTCTTGCCCTCTGTCTTTCCCCTGCATCAGGGTCTTTCCAGTGAGTTGGCTCTTCACATCAGGTGGCCAAAATATTGGAGCTTTAACTTCATCATCAGTTATTCAGTAAATATTCAGAGTTGATTTCCTTCAGGATTGAATGGTTTGATCTGCCTGCAGCCCAGAAGAAGGCAATGGCACCCCACTCCAGTACTCTTGCTTGGAAAATCCCATGGATTGAGGAGTCTGGTAGGCTGCAGTCCATGGGGTCGCTAAGAGTCGGACACGACTGAGCCAACTTCACTTTCACTTTTTACTTTCATGCATTGGAGAAAGAAATGGCAACCCCCTCCAGTGTTCTTTTCTGGAGAGTCTCAGGGACAGCGGAGCCTGGTGGGCTGCTGTCTATGGGGTCGCACAGAGTCAGACACGACTGAAGTGACTTAGCAGCAGCAGCAGCCTGCAGCCCAGGGGACTCTCAAGAGTCTTCTCCAGTACGACAATTCAAAAGCATCAATTCTTCCGTGCTCGGCCTTCTTTATGGTTCAACTCTCACATCCGTACATAACTGGTGGAAAAACTATAAATAGCTTTGACTATACAGACCTTTGACAGCATAGTGATGTCTCTGCTTTTTAATATGCTATCTAGGTTTGTCATAGGTTTCCTTCTAAGGAGCAAGCATCTTTCAATATCGTGGCTGCAGTTACTGTCCGCAGTGATTTGGGAGCCCAAGAAAATAAAAATCTGTCCCTGTTTCCACTTTTTCCCTCTCTATTTACCATGAAGTGATTGGACTGGATGTCATGATCTTAGGTTTTTTAATGTTGAGTTTAAGCCGGTTTTTTCACTCTTCTCTTTCACCCTCATCAAGAGGCTCTTCAGTTTCTTTTCACTTTCTGCCATTTCTGCATATCTGAGGTGGTTGATATTCTGACAGTCTTGATTGAAGCTTGTGAGTCATTCAACCTGGCATTTCGCATGCTGTACTCTTCATAGAAGTTTAATAAGTAAGGTGACAGAATACAGCCTTGACAAACCCTTTCCCAAATTTTAAACCAGCCTGTTGTTCATGTCTGGTTCTAACTGTTGCTTCTTGACCAGCATACAGGTTTCTCAGAAGACAGGTAAGGTGGTCTGGTATTTCTATCTCTTTAAAAATTTTCTACAGTTTGTTGTGATCCGTACAGTCAAAGGCTTTAGCATAGTCAGTGAAGCAGAAGTAGATGTTTTTCTGAGAATTCCCTTGCTTTCTCTATGCCATCGAATGTTGGCAATTTGATCTCTAGTTCCTCTTTTTCTAAACCCAGTCTGTACATCTGGAAGTTCTCAGTTCACTTACTGCTGAAGCCTAGCTTGAAGGATTTTGAGCATAGTCTTTTTAGCATGTGAAATGAGTGCAGTTGTATGCTAATTCGGACATTCTTTGACATTTTGATTGGAATGAACACTGACCTTTTCCGGTCCTGTGGCCACTACAGAGTTTTCCAAATTTGCTGGCATATTGAGTGCAGCACTTTCACACCATGTCTTTCAGGGTTTGAAATAGCTTAACTGGAATTCCATCACCTTCACTAGCTTTGTTTGTAGTGACCTTTCCTAAGGCCCACTTGACTTCTCATTCTAGGATGTCTGTCTCTAGGTGAGTGAGCACACCATTGTGGTTATCTGGGTCATGAAGACCTTTTTTGTGTAGTTCTGTGTATTCTTGCCACCTCTTCTTAGAAGTCTCTTCTGCTTCTGTTAGGTCCATACCTTTTCTGTCCTTTCTCATGCCTGTCCTTGCATGAAATGTTCCCTTGATATCTCCAGTTTTCTTGATGAGATCTCTAGTCTTTCCCATTCTATTGTTTTCCTCTGTTTCTTGGTGTTGTTCACTTAAGAATGCTTTCTTATGTGTCCTTGCTAGTCTCTGGAACTCTGGATTCAGTTGGGATATCTCCTTTTCTGCAATTCCTTTCACTTATTTTCTCAGCTATTTATAAAGCCTCCTCGGACATCCGCTTTGCCTGCTTGCATTTCTTTTTCTTTGGGTTGGTTTTGGTCACTGCTTCCTGTACAGTGTTATGAACCTCCATCCATAGTTCTTCAGGCATTCTGTCTACCAGCTCTAATCCCTTGAATCTATTTGTCACCGCCACTGTATAATCATAAGGGATTTGATTTAAGTCATAGCTGAATGGCCTAGTGCTTTTCCCCACTTTCTTCAATTTAAGCCTGAATTTTGCACTAAAGAGCCCATCATCTGAGCCACAGTCAGTTCCAAGTTTTGTTTTTGCTGACTATATAGAGCTTCTCCATCTTTGGCTGCAAATAATATAATCAATCTGATCTAGGTATTGACCATCTGGTGATGTCCATGTGTGGAGTCGTCTCGTGTTATTGGAAGAGGGTGTTTGCTGTGACCAACATGTCGTCGTGACAAAACTCTGTTAGCCTTTACTCTACTTCACTTTGTACTCCAAGGCCAAACCTGCTAGTTATTATCTCTTGACTTCCTGCTTTTGCATTTCAATCCCCTATGATGAAAAGAACATTTTTTAAGTTAAGGGTACGTGTGTATTCATGAATGGGCTTAAGCAGAGGAGAATTAAGCATAAAATTGAGGCAAAGGTTGGTCAAGTCCCAGCTTTAGTTAATTGAAGTCGGAAGGGTCACCATCTTTATTCCATCCTCCACCTTGTGGGGACTTTAGTTCCTGCAGATCTCAGGTATTATTATGTTTATCTTTTGAGGAGGAACTGGGACTTTACCTTTTCTCCGTTCCTCTGTGTCCTTCAGATAATTAATTACTGAGACCTGTTTGAGGGCAAGCACTGTGGTCAGGCTTAGAATACAAAATGGATGAGGCCAGAATGGCTTATTTTATGTCAAGAAAGCCATTTGTGGTTCTTTATCACCTGGCATGCCCTAACTTGTCTGCTTTTATAAATGGTCCCCAAATCCAGCAGTTGCTCAAGTTCAAAACCTGAAAGTTAGATTTAATTCCTCCCTTATCCTCAAAATCTTGTTGGCTTTATCATCAGTAGCCAGACATTTCTCATCAGTGATTCTGTGCCGGTCACAGGCCACTCTTTCACTATCTCTTGCTTGGACTTCTGTAGTACGTTTTAACTGGCTACATTCTTGTAACCTCCAGTCTCTCCTCCATCCACAGCAGAGAGATCTTTTAAAAATATAGGTCTGGGGACTTTCCTCACTGTCTCGGTTGAGACTCCACCCTTCCACCGCATGGGACCTGAGTTTGATCCCTGGTTGCAGAACTAAGGTCTCCATGCTGCATGGCATGGCTAGAAAAAAAAAATGTAGCTCTGTTCTCCCTTCCTTGCTTTGACTGCTCCAGTGGGTTCCCGTTTCATTTGTAAGAAAATCCAAAGTTCTAATGGTTATTGGACTGAGAGGCAGCTGGTGTGGCAGGATCAGAATAAGGAAGAGAGTGATGGGAAATGAACATGAGTGGGGGAAGTGTGGGTGCAAAGTGAGGACTGTGGTTATGGGGGCTGGTATATAATAATAACTCTACTGACTGGAGGATTTTTGCAGAAATTAACACCTATGGCTGGCAGTTTATATAAGTGAATATTGAAACGTCTTCAGTCAATAATGTTTAGGTAACAAAACATGAATTAATACGTCTCTGGCCAATAATGTGAAAAGCTCCATGGAGCAGGGCTTTCCCCTACAAAACAGCTCTTTACTTTGGCCCCTTCCTTGAACGTGGTCTCATCATTTTTTATTTAGCACTTTTAACTGGCTGTTTAGCTAACTTTGTGTTGTAGAAATCAGTACTTGTGTTAACATGGATAATCAGACTGCCAGTGATTGAAAATTTGTGTAGTAACCATCACTGACGGTAGTGTAAGAAACTAGGCACTTGGATGCAGTGTTGGTGTGATGATAAACTGATGCAGCCTTTTGGGGGGTGCAGTTTGACAAAATCAAAGCTTAAAATATGTAAATCCTCTGATTCAGTGATACTGCTTGTAATTTAACCTCTATTTAGGATCCTTAAAGGCTGATCTTATTTAGCACTTAAAAGCCTTTAAAGTTTTTTCAGAGTGAAGTAGTCCTTTCGTTTATTTATGGAATGTTTCAGTGGCGTTGCTTCCTAGAGTCTGTTTCATGTCACGGCGAGAGATCCGTTTGCCCAGCTCCACAGACCTTTTGGTTGCTTGTACTCAGCACGTTTCCTCCTGCCTCAGGGCCTTAGTACGTGCTGTTCCCTGTGCCTGGAACTCTCTTTACTAGTCTTTAGTCCCCACCTCCAGTGTCACTTCTCTAAGGGAAGCCTTTCCTGAATTTCTGACTCCTATTACTTAAGCTCCTGTAGCCCCATTCACCTATCTGTAGCCTCCAAAGGTGTGATCTATTTCCATGACTGTTTCCTTAATGAAGTCACTCAGTCGTGTCCGACTCTTTGTGGCCCCGTGGACTGTAGCCTACCAGGTTCCTCCGTCCATGGGATTTTCCAGGCAAGGGTACTAGAGTGGGCTGCCATTTCCTCCTCCAGGGGATCTTCCCAGCCCAGGGATCAAACCCGGGTCTCCCGCACTGCAGGGAGACGCTTTACCATCTGAGCCACCAAGGAAGCCCATTTCCTTAATGTCTGTGTTGCCGCCTAAACTGTAAGCTCCACGAGGGTGTGATGTCTGCTTTTCATCTTGAGTGCCTGTCACAGTGCTTGGTGCAGAGTGGAACTCAGTAAACATTTGCCCAGTGAATGAAGCCTGGCCTTGTATCCATGGGCTGAATCAAGCTCCAGGCAATGCCAGGGACTTTTGGAGTGTTTTTTCTTTGTTCACACTTACTGCAGTCAGGTAAGAGTTTCTCTTTTGCTTTACTCAGAACAGACTTTCTTTGCATTAAAACCAGGTCACTCTGAGCACTCTGTTGTTCTCAGGCTTTGGTTTCAGATGAGATGGTGTAAAGGTGCTTTGTTGCCTGTGCAGATGGCAGTCTTGGCGATGTTTGCTTTTTATTTTGAAGCCTAGACAGTTGTAATTCTTTTGGTAACATTTTCTTCTTTTCCTCCTTTCGCTGGCATGTTCTGTAGATGGAGAGAGAGCCAAAAAGAATGGGGGAGGGGGGAAGGTAGGTGGGGGGAAGGTAGGTGGAGGGAAAAAAACAATGGGCAAATGGAAAATAATGCCTGAATTGTCTTAGTGAGTTACGTATGGTGACTGACTGTGTGTGTCATTTATAGGAAGTGAATGTTGAATTTGAAGCTTATTCTATCTCGGATAACAATTATGACGGAATTAAGAAGTTACTACAGCAGGTATGGTCTTTTATTCCCTGCACAGGAGTCTGCTCTTCCGAGAAATTCCAGGCCATTCAATATAAGTTCTGTCAGATTTCAGTTTTACTCTTTTAGAATTCCCGTTCCTGCCTGCCTTCCTTGCCTGGAGGGAAGAATGCCTTTTTCCTTTCCCAGGGCTTCCTCCCCTGTTTGAGCCTCTGTCGCCAGACCTCTTCCCTTGATGAACACACTTAAGTATTCTGTGTTCTGAAATGCCCTCCCTGTCATCTTTTCATTACTTGTGCTGTTACTCAGTTTTTCTTTAATTCATTTCTCAACTTTATGGGGTTGGAGGAATTCTCAGGTAATCCCCGTTTCACTGCTCTGCCATCTGGTGTCACAAGCAGCAGAGGGCTCGGTTCTCTACCTGTCAGAGCCTCCAGGGTCTGTGGCCTGATGTCCCCCGCCCCCTCCCTATCCTTGACCCTCCCCAGCACGTCCTGAATTACCACCGACTGCCTCTTCTCACATCTCTGTGCCTTGACTTCTTTGATTCTCTTCGGCTTTTTCTTTCCTTTTGGGTTGCTTTTATGGGTCATCTTCCTGGTCAACTCATTTGAAATGTCACTATTTTTATTTGCATATGGAAATGAGAAGTTTTATTAGAAGCTATTCTTCGGTTTTAATTTAAAATAATTTTTTTCCTCTCTTAGCTTTTTCTAAAAGCCCCTGTGAACACCGCAGAACTCACAGATCTCTTGATTCAACAGAACCATATCGGGAGTGTGATTAAGGTGAGCAGGACATTGGTGTTTATTCTGATTAAATTAGCTCCGTATCCTAAGTTCCTTCTGATTTACAGCACACAGGCCAGAAACTCAGATTGGAAAGTATTACTGGCTAGCAGGCCATCTCAGCAGTCCAGGGTTATTAAATGCAGTGATCCAGGCAGTGGCAGTGGGTGGTAGGGAGAGAAGTAGGCTGATTCAGAAGAGACTGGGGAGGTGAAATGCGACCGGGCTTAGTGAATGACCGGGTCTGAGAGAGGGGAAAGGAGTCGAAGAGGATTCCGCAGGGTCTGTCTGGAGAACCACAGTCCAAGTGTGGAGGAGGATCAGGTCAGGAAGGGAACATGACTGGGTTTGTACGTCTTGCATTTGATTGCGTGTGATACATGCAAGTGAGCAGTGGGGCAGCTGCTGGAGTCTGGGGTGTTTTCAGCAGATAAACGGTCACTGACGTCATGAGAGGGGCTGAGATTGCTCAGGGAGGGCAGGGATGGACTCTGGCCGCACCAGTGGTAGCTGAGTGAGTGAACTGAGTGGCAGAGCCTGCAAGGCTTGGGAGTGGCAGGAGCGGGAAGGGGGAAGCTTTGAGTGGTGTCATGCAAAGCAGGGGGTGGCGTTTGGAGGAGGAGGGGCAGGCCGGGCCGAGTCCCGCCTCTGTGCACTCTCCGCTGGCTCTGTCAGCTCCGCGGCCTGACGGGCTGCCCCGCAGCTTGGTGTCTGAGACAAAGCAGTCCTGCTTGGCTCATGGAGCTGCACTTGGAACAGAGCTCTGTGCGGGCGGCTCCTGTCACTTCAGTCACAGTAGCTGGAGGGGCTCCAGCGGGGCTGGAGGATTTTCTTGCCAGGTGGCTCACTGCCTTGACTCCACTGGGAGCCCAGCGGGGACCGTGGGCCTCCCTACCCAGGAGAGCCAGCGGAAGTGCAGAGCACCGTGGTACCGAGTCATTTGCAGCATCTGCCTGAGGAGCAGATGTGAAGGTCCGTGCAGGTTCAAGGGGAGGGTGCACAGACCCCCCTTGCTGGGAGGAGTGTCTAGGTCAGTGTCAGACGAGAATGTGGGATCGGAGAAGGGATGGGGACTACCTGTGGACGGCAGTCTGCCCGCTGACCTCACATACGCCCACGTGGCGCTCTGTCCGTGCGGGTGGTGCTGGTTCCTTCAGAGCGGTGGGTGCGCAGGGTGAGGTGTGTACAGCCGGGTCTGGTACTGGCGCGGGCTCTGTACGTGTAGCCGTCTGCATGAAGTCTTTTTTATATCCCCCGCACCCACCTCAGTCTAAGGTTCCACTCTAACATAATCACTGTTGGCCATCTCACTTTGTTTTCAAAGCCAAAATTCTTGAGAAAGATTCTACGTTCAATTTCCACCTCCTCTCCTCCTGAACACCAAACACCTCAATCTGGCTTTTACCCCCGACTCTCCTGACGTCCTGAAACTGATGGGGTCGCTAGTATCTTTGCACAGCAGACACTTTTCAGACCTGCGGCCAGCATGCAGAACCTCTGGCATGCAGAGTCAGGAGCACGAAATGAGTGACACCCCGGAGGCTTCCTCTCATGGGCTCAGTGGGGAGAAGCAGGCCGCCTGCTCTTTCAGCAGGTAGATGTGAGCTCTCGCTGATGAGTGTCCTGAGACCTGAGGGACACCAATGAGAAGCGGTCACTTTATTTTTGAAAAGTTTATTCTCTGGTTGGGGGATTCATCCTTTAATTGAATAATTACACAAATAAATCTAAAGTACAATCAGGGATTCCTTGGCTCCCACAGAGATACCTGAGGTGTCCCAGGGACCAGACTTCTCCTTCTGAGGACAGGGACTGCCAGAACTTTCTGGACCCTGTGGAAGTGGGGGAATTTGGACTGTTCGAGAGAAGGCATTTTTGAGGGTTGTGGAGGGAAGGGGTGGGCTGTGCAGACCGCACGTGCTTGCTCAGCTGGAGACTCGGGGCCCAAGAGGCTCGGGAGAGGTAGGGGGTGGGCTGGGAGGAGGCCGGACTCAGGTCAGGCAGGGCGGCTCCTGCGGGGGAGGCGGGTGGTGGTGGATGAGGCTGGGCTGTGGTGACCAGCAGACCCTGTGCTGCTGCCTGGATGCCCGATGGCCTGTCGAGGAAGAGGGCTGAGCATGTTCCAGAGTGCTTGTTGCTTCTCGAGGAAGCATTTGGCAGGCTTCGCCTTGAGGGAGCCTTTTTCACACTCCCTGCCGTGGGCCTGTGGGTACCAACAGGCTTCGTCGCAGTGGCTGGGGGTCCACCGTCTGCTGTTGCTCTCAGGGGGCCCGGGCGGTCGACACAGCACGTTTCCCTCTGCTGCTTTCCCCTCTCCTCCGAGAGCAGGCATGCCCTTGGGCCTCTCACTGGGACTGGTGGTCTCTCCTGAGCCGCCTTCTCATTTTCTCCTTTGCACCCTCTTGTTTTGTTGAGCCTAAGGCTTCCCTCACTTTGGCACATCATTTGTTTGGGTGACCTAGGCCTTCGCGGCCTCGCCTGAGCCACGCTACCCTTCCATGTTCAGTAGCTGTGTCTTGTTGTAGAGCCTGGTCGCCCCCTTGCCTGAGGTCCCCTCAGTGGCATGGGCCGCTCAGATCCAGGAGCCATGCCGCCTCACCATCCCCAGGTGCCAGGCCCCCCTGCAGCTCGGTCTGCTCTGACTTGGGCCCCGCAGGCAGTTCTACTCTGCTCTCTGTTCCTGCTGAGGCCCTGGCCGCAGGAGGTGCCCTGCACCGCCGACTGCTCCTGTGCCTGGCTGAGCGGCGGTGCTGGGACCCCTTCCCGCAGAACAAGTTCAGGGACACTCGGGGCAAGCCTGGGTCCCTGCCGTCCTTCGGGGGAAGAGCAGCAGCCTCATTTAATTCATTCAGCACATCTTCCCCGAGGACTTAGTCTGTGCCAAACTCTGTGCTGGGGACTGGGGAAGCCGCGAGAGGAGTTCACAGCTTGGACGAGCGGACAGGCAGCAGGTGAGGCAAAGTGTGGCCGACGTGTTGAGGACCGAAGCAGGAGGTCAAAACACGAAAGGGTAGGGTGGCTCAGGAGTCACATACCCCACCCTCGGTGCCGCTTTTGCAGTTTCTCGTTTCCCGTCTCACCCTCTTCTCCTCTCCTGCCCGTGCGCTGAGGCATTGTTCATCTTCACCTGTGGTCATCACTGGCCGGTGCTCTGAAGCATGGGTTTTGGGTGAGACAGTGTTGTGGACGCACAAACAAGCCTGGGCGGCCTCCAGCATCACTTAGGAAAGAGACTAAAATGGTTTCCTTAATGAGGGCTTATCTGTTCTGGACTTAAAATACACTGAGCAGAACGTCTTAAGAGTCAAGAAAGATACTGAGAGCAGAAGATCACCCAGCCTGTGAGAAGAGGACAGAGTCAGGGAGGTGACGGGATGGGAACAGGGCTGCACAGGTTTAGTCCATGAGGCTTTGCTAAGGCATGACAGTAAGACAGAGTTTTCATTTGAAATGTGAGAAGATAAATGCCACCTAGATTCCAGGACTTCGCACTGTACTTCTTCTCAACCAAAGGTAAAATGAGTGTTTTCTTTTTTTTGAAACAGCAAACGGATGTTTCAGAAGACAGCGATGACGATGTGGATGAAGACGAGATTTTTGGTTTCATAAGTCTTTTAAATTTAACTGAAAGAAAGGTTGGTTTCATTGGGTGGCCATTAGAGTGGTTATTCATTAGGGCAGAACCTAAAAAGTTAATTCTATTTAATCCTTGACGAAAGTGTGTTTTATATCAGATAAAGATACTAAATATAAGGACGTGCTCTTGTGAAATCTTACTGTAATCCTTTTTTCAATATAAAGGTATTTTTGTTTCTCTGAATAATCTGTACCCAGTTAAAGTCATTTACTGCCTGTGGTATAGAGAATTGTCCTCTGAGTTTTAAAGAATGGGTTTTCTGATGTTGGTGTGGACACAGCTGTTTTTGCTGTCTCTACAGCTGTTTTCTTTGATTCTGAGTCTTCATTGCTTCCTGAAATTGAGGACACTCACATGTATTTGTATTTTCATTCATATATTGACTCATTGATGGGTTCTAGTTAAAAAAAAAGAACCCAGGGGGTTTACCCTCCTTAGAATAAGATGCAGGCTACACTTTAAATTTTAAGTGAACTTTTCAGATACTTTCGTCTTATGGGACGGACTAGAGTTTCTATCCCAGTATGTCTGAGTTAGTATAACCTTCTCTGACCACTGAGTATGGGCTAGTAAATAACCAGGTGTAGTTACTTTTGAAAAATAATCAACACAATCAGACTTGTAAAGTGAAAGTCGCTCAGTCGTGTCCGACTCTTTGCAACCCTATGGACTATACAGTCCGTGGAATTCTCCAGGCCAGAATGCTGGAGTGGGAAGCCTTTCCCTTCTCCAGGGGAGCTTCCCAACCCAGGGATCAAACCCAGGTCTCCCGCATTGTGGGCAGATTCTTTACCAGCTGAGCCACAAGGGAAGCCCAAGAATACTGGAGTGGGTAGCCTATCCCTTCTCCAGTGGATCTTCCTGACCCAGGAATTGAATCAGGGTCTCCTGCATTGCAGGCAGATTGTTTACCTACCGAACTATCAGGGAAACCCGAAGACTTGTAAGGTTTTTTTTAAAGGCTTTGGCAGGAAACCACACTTATCTATAAGATACTAAAAAGTGATAGCTCTCACGTTTATGTTTTCTCCTGTGGTTGATAGCCTGTGATAGAGTGAGCCTTCTCTTTGCTTTCTAGGGTACCCCTTGTGCTGAGCAAATTAAGGAGTTGATTCTGCGCCTCTGTGAAAAGAATTGTGAGAAGAGCACGGTTGAGGAGTTGGACAGGCTTTTCAACGACACCGCCAGGCCTGTGGGCTTTCTGCTGAGTGAGCGATTCATTAACGTTCCTCCACAGATTGCACTGCCCATGCACCAGCAGCTTCAGTAAGAGCCTGGAAAACGCCTTTTAGCAGGAGGCTTTCCCCCAAGTAGATTCAGAAATGTGACTCCAATGGAATATGTTGGTTTATGCATGTGTTGGGGGAGTGCCTGAGAGATGTATGTGTTACTAATAATAGGCTTTTTAATAGTTTTAATTCCTTAGGACTGTTGTGACAATAGTCTTAATAATCGTAAAGATTTAAATGGTATAAAAATTAGAGTTTCATATACACTTTAACGCCTATTTGACGAGTTTTTCATCCGCTTCAGAGATAGGATTTCTGTTTCACGAATGAAATGTAAATAATTACAATAACAAAACCGTAAAATTCCTAAATTCCATTGGGATATTCTGTGGCGAATGCAACCATGGCCTGATACTGCCTCTCGAGCTACTCAGGGTTTGTTATTGTTTTGCTTTAATGCAGCAGCTTTAAGTTTACAAGAATATTTTAACTGTACGGAGAGATAGGAATTGATATTGCCTGTGCTTTGACATAGAGGAGGATGAAATTACAGGTGGACACCCAGGCTTTACAGAGTATTATTTCTCAGAGGTCAGGGTACATCTTTGTGATTTCCCTGGAAATGGTTGGTGCAAATGTGACTGTGGTTTGAAACCTTCTGGTTTTCCATTTTTCCTTTCTACAGTTGCTTTTTAGCTTTGTCCTTTCTCCCTTGCCCCTCCCCTTAGCTGCTCCTCATGCTGTACTTGTGGCGCCTGCCTGTTTGACTTGTCTTTTTTCTGATCAGCTGGAGCTCACGTTTGTTTGATTTCATAGGAGGATCAACTTTCTCCTGATCCTGTGAAAGAAAGCCGATGTGGGTTGTTTTGAGTTTCTTTACATTTTTGTTTAGCCAGACATACGGGGCTGCTGCTGCTGCTAAGTCGCTTCAGTCGTGTCCGACTGTGCGACCCCATAGACGGCAGCCCACCAGGCTCCCCCGTCCCTGGGATTCTCCAGGCAAGACCACTGGAGTGGGTTGCCATTTCCTTCTTCATGCATGAAGGTGAAAAGAGAAAGTGAAGTCGCTCAGTCATGTCTGACTCTTAGTGACCCCATGGACTGCAGCCTACCAGGCTCCTCCGTCCATGGGATTTTCCAGGCAAGAGTACTGGAGTGGGGTGCCATTGCCTTCTCCACATACGGGGTTATGTATTATTTAAAGGAAGGAAGGAAAGAGTTAAGGTTTCATTGCTGTCTCATTGATGTCGTAGTTCAGGGCATCTGTCTGGCCATTTCTGGCAGGCTGGAAATAAGTCCCAGGTGCCAGTGAATGGAGACTGTAGAGGTCACCTGCTGTTGAGATCACCATGATGGCATCGGTCATGGCTGTGTGCCCTTGTGTGTTTCAGTTAAATGTTTTAGAAAATCCAGATTCTTAGGTATTTTTAACAGAGCAGTGATGTTGTGTGAACTTGAGACTCATCTGTTAAGTTGCTGTGTATCTACAACTCAAGAGTGCTAATCTGCAAGTCACCATACGATTTATTATAAAAGACGCTGCCGTAGTCAACTGAAGTGTATCCGGCTGCTTTAGAAGCATCCAGATCTAACGTTTGTCGGTTAAGCCTATGTCACCACAGAACTCCGTGAAGAGGTCTCAGTGGTTTTCTCTGTGCGCTGGTTTGTCCACGGATCTTGTCCGGCCCAGCAGGCAAACCTTGTGTCTGTGTGTGTGCCTCGCAGGAAAGAATTAGCAGAGGCACGCAGAACTAACAAGCCGTGTGGGAAGTGTCACTTCTACCTTCTGATTAGCAAGACGTTTGTGGAAGCAGGAAAAAGCAATTCCAAGAAGAAACGGAGCAACCAAAAGAAAGAAGCGTTAATGTTTGCAAATGCGGAAGAAGAATTTTTCTACGAGGTAAGACTGTCCTGTTCCATCTCTTTGTTTAAATGTAAATAAGGATTTTCTTAATAATAATCAGGATTTTTTGCTCTCTCACTTTATGCTGAAGTTTATATGTGGCCATTCTGTTTTTAAACCTCCGTATCTACATCGCCTTGGAGCTAATAACAGTGGGGAGGAGGTGATTATCAAGCCGATTACGCTGATGGTTGGCCATTTACAGTGTGCTTAGTAGGAGGTCTTCATTCTCCCACCGCTCTGGAAGGTGGGCCTTAGCCTGGTGCACAGGTGGGGCCGTGGAGCCACTGCCTGGTGGGTGTGGAAGGTGGGGTGGGCCCTGTGCCCCTGCTGCTGGCTCCCATGCTGCCCTGTGCCCTGGGACCTAGAGGTCATGCCCCTGGCAGGACTCTCCCTGTAAGCTTGTGCCCATGATGGACAGATGCCACAGCATATACTTCCTCATGCTGCCTGCCTCTCAAAAATGTTAAGTCTCTGAGGAGGACATATTTTCCTGGATTGGATGATATCACTTATTTTAAAAGGCGTCCACTGAAGACAAAAGCACTGTAGATTCAGCTGTCCTTGTTTTTCGGGAAGTACATAGGTGAAAATTGTTTAAAATGTGTGCCTCAGCACTTGAGGTAGGCCATGGCAGGGGCGAATGTGCGGGTGTTCTAAGATGGGTTGGTCACGCAGACTTACTGTCCTCACATGAAGCTTTATGCCAAGGAAGCAGCTGGGACAGTGCTAAGACTAGTCTCACGGTTCTTCTCATTAACTGTCAAATGTTATGTCTTAATTTCACTTGTGTATCCCAAGATTATTTTGAGAATCAAATGGGCTTGTGAATATGAGTGACTTCAGAATTATAAAGGTGAAAGAAGGTGAAATTGAGTCGCTCAGTCGTGTCCAACTCTATGCGACCCCATGGTGTAGCCCTCCAGGCTCCTTTGTCCATGGGGTTTTCCAGGCAAGAATTCTGAGGTGGGTTGCCATTCCCTTCTCCAGGGGATCTTCCCAACCCAAGAATTGAACCCAAGTCTCCTACACTGCAGGCAGATTGTTTACCCTCTGAGCCACGAGGGAAGCCAGGGCATTATCACTCAGCTGCTTGTTCACCTCCTAGAAGTAGGACGCGTCTACCCACTCTCTTCATGCAGGTTAGAAATCTCCTTGGGGAGTGCTTTGTAACTTCTACCTGACTGTCCCATTTGAGCTTCCTTTTCATTGTCAGCCTTATTACATTTACTGCACTATTGTATTTCTTGTTATTGATTAAATGAGTTTTGCCTTCAGCTTGTGTGAATTTTAAATTTATGGTCCTTTGGTTTAGAAGGCAATCCTGAAGTTCAACTACTCAGTGCAGGAGGAGAGCGACACGTGTCTGGGAGGCCGATGGTCCTTTGATGATGTACCAATGAAGCCCCTGCGAACTGTGATGTTAATTCCAGGCGACAAAATGAATGAAATCATGGAAAAACTGAAAGAACATCTCTCTGTCTAACCCATCTCCCGTGGACCGTGGCGGGCTGGCTTCTGCAGAGTTACCGGAAGACTTGATGGAGGCTTCCTGAAAAACTCACGACTTTATTCAGATGAAGGTCCTACAAAAAGTTGGGTTCTGTCAGCCGTGTCTGCGACACATTTACAAAATATCTTTGCTTTTTTTAAATTTTGGTCAAATTAAGAACGGTTAAGAACTTTTCCAATAAGAAGAAAAACCACGGGGTAGTAATTTAAGGAACTCAATAAAAACTTCTATTTTTAGTTTTTAAATAACACACAGAACGTTCTTCCTTTCAGGGCTCCGTGTGGGCCGTGGCGCCTCGTTGGTGCTGCCCCGGTGGGCCGGCTGCCGCGCCGCCTCTGGGGCAGGTATTGCACATGGGGCTTCGTGGACGCTCCGCATCGTCACTGCACACTGCACCTCTGTTCAGTAGTTTCCGGGCACTTGTCACACATCTGCTCCTTTTTCGTTGCTGAAATAGGCGATAGGTGATCCATGACTTGCTGTAGAATATCCTTACTTTCACTGGGAGGCAGATTACTGAAATAGTATTGTGGTGCCAGTTGCATAAATCTGTTAAAAACAAAAAATTATTAGTGGTGAGAGATTACCAAGCAAACATGACTGGACCCTTCCCAGGCCTGGAGGGTGTGCCTCCAGAATCTCGATTAGTCTGAACTTCTCAGTCACTCAGTCTGCCTTTGTAGGATGAGTACTTTGTGGTTCTCGTAGGACCAGTCCAGCTGCATTTCTAGGAGAAGCTGGGTTCTCTCTGTCACTAACCACTGGGGAGACTGGTTTTTCCCCCAAGGCCTTCACAGTTCTGCAGCAGGTCAGATCAGGTGCTCGGGAGAACTCGGTGTGTGACGGAGGGAGTGTGTTTGCATCTCTTACTAACAGCACACTTTCCAGCTGCTGAAGCTGGACACACCTGTAGTTGCTCCTGGCTCCTGGCTGGAAAGATCAGCTGCCCGAGCGGGAGTGGCAAATTCCCAGTGGGCCCGCACCTGCGGCGGCTGTGAGACAGTCCATCCACACCGCTCTCCCTGCAGGCTGTTCACTGTGCAACCAGCGACCTTCCCGATGGAAGACGTTACTCTGGCTTAAAACCCTCTGACTGCCTTATACCGCACTTAGGATCAACTCCAAACCCTCTCTGTGGTCCGTAAGCCCTCTACCTCTCGTACCCACCTGCTCCCAGCCTCGCCTCCGTCCTGCCTTTTCGCGCTTGCTTCAGTCTCAGTGCTCACTGTCGTGAGAGGTGGCCAGGCTCACTGCAAGGTCTGCACCTGCGGGCTCTGCCTCCTCAGCGTGCCATGCTTGGCCCTGTGTTTCTAGACTGCATTCTCTCTCTCTGCTGTAACCTGAGGCACGGGCCTTTCTTAGTCATCTACAGAGACCTGCCTTTACTAGCTATGCTCCACACAAACTTAGATTAGCAGTCGTATAAGCTACTTCTACTGAATGTAAGGAAACCCATCTGCCACGTGCGCATCAAGTAGGAATCAAAGAGAGAGCCCTTTCGCTCCACTTGCACTCACAGCTCGGGCGCGATCTCGGAGGCGGTCCTGATGTAGTTGTTGCTGGCGATGCTGAATTTGTGGAAGAGGACCCACTCGGGCATTCTCCCAGCGACGGAGTAGCAGGAGCGCGGGTGCAGCTGTGCGACCTGCTTGTGCGTGAGCATCAGGTAGTTGCCCGCCCCGTCCACGTCCCGAGCGATCTGAGAGGCGGTGGCACGGAGGAGGAAAGGCGGCGTGTGAATGCAGAAATGCATACGGCAAAAATACCGTGTTAAAAATTCCAAACTACTCCATAGAGAATAAACTACTGATTCACTACACATCTTCCATTTTCAGATACAGAAAGTAAGACGTATACATGTTTTGCCCAAAACTTAAGAGCCAGCGATAAGGATGTGGACTAATTTCATCAGTTTCAGGGCAGCATGCCAAAACAGCATGGGTGCAAAGGTGAAGGTTCTGGTCAAGAAATAAAGCTGTTTCCTGCCGTGTCGTGGACTGCACACAGACGTCCAGTGCTTTACACCTGACGTTTTGGCTCATTTAATTCCTCACCATAACCCTGTGACATCTGTTTCCATACAGATGAGGAAATCCATGCTCAAATGCCACAGTGCTGCTCACTGTGATGTGAAGGATGCGTGCATTTCTGTAACAGGCTTTATTAATAGTTCAGAGCAGCTGCCTTAGGCAGCCTTTGCTCCAGGAAAGAAACCGACGGGATGCTGTCTACCTGTCGGGCGCCACATCACCAGTCAAGTGGGAACAGCCAGGTGCCGTGAGGAACTGCAACTGACGTTCAGCCAGAGTGCTGTAAGAGCTCCCTCTGATGAGAAAGATCTGTCCTTTCAGACAAAGGGAACCGTCTAGCTTAGCTCTTCACTCCCTTGAGGGGACGTATTTAAATACTGAACATTGAGTAACGTATACGGGTTTTCACACCAATAAAATAATCACCCTAAGTGAGACTTCTGACAGGATGTCCTGAATATGTGAGATTTTTGTAAAGACCGCACCGCAGGTGGCCTTATCCATTCTTACCTGCATAAAGTAACCAGACAGAAGAGCTTTCTTTATGTTCAGAGTGTTCTCCTTTGAGCCGAAGGCAGGTTCTGTGTAGGGAAGCTCGATCCGCTTGATGATTTCTAAGAGTTCAGCTCGGATGACCTCTGCTGTCCTGAGTGCTGAGCAGTTGAGGAAGTAATCGTGACACCACTTTTCCACACAGTCTAGGAAGGAACCAACAAAAGGCTGCTGAGACGTGACCTGTCACAGCCGAGAGCCCAGGCTGGACACGCTCTTATCTCTGCGTCCTCTGTCTCCTAAAAAGGTTGTCCCGTGAGCCGGTGGCGGCAAGGACAGAGGCCTCTGGTGGCTCTGCCAGGCGCAGAGAGGGTGCAGGACCTGGAGCGGCTGCAGGGACTCCGAGATCCTGCCAGCTGTGTGAAGTGCAGGGTCCTAGCACTGACCCTTAATCTGGATCGCGAGGGGCAGGAGAGACTGTCTTAAAGATCAACATTTTGTCCAGCGTGTGCACGGCCAGGATGTACGTGGCCACAACATTTAATCAGGCTAGGAGGGAAAAGCTTACAGTACACATCTCTGCTCCATGAAAATATCTCACATGTCTTAGTAAGGAAAGGATCACTACTAGGCTGACTTGGGAATCAATGCTGCAGTTAAGCTCGCCTGCCCGAGTTCCAAGTTTTATTGACACATTAAAAGTCAGTCCCCTCCAACAGTGTGAAGTCCTCTTTCTCTCCAGCTGGGATGACAGAAGCTGGACCCGGTTGTGCCTTGACCTGGGAGCGCACGTGGCCTGGCACGGGGACTGCAGACCTTCGGCGCTGTCCTGTCCAAGTCATCCGGCCTACCTGGAGCCGTGAAAGCACGCACTTGGTCACGTGATGACCAAGTCATCCGGCCTGCTCGCCAAAGATGCTGCCAAATTCCCTGGGTACCTCGCTGACAACTGTTTCTTCTTAGCGTTAAAAACTCACTCCCTGCTCCGTACCGTTCTGCCGTTCTGACTGCTGTCACGTTTTTCGCTTTACTTCAAGTACTTTTTCACACCCTCGTTGGAGCAGAGGAGGCAAGAGAAGCATCATGGAGGACAAAGGTGGGCCTGGTAACCCTCCTGGAAGCCAGTTCTCTGGCCGCCTCTGCATCAGTGCTCCGCCCTCTTGGCCTCTGAGATCCCCTTCCTGTCTTTAAGGCTGGAACAGTCTCCCGTGGAGGAGTTTGCCTTTCCGTTACCCCTGTAAGTGGGAACATAACCCACCGTGGTTCAGACACAACCTGTCCTCTGCTGCATGTTTTCCACGGGCTACTCTACTCCCTGAACACCCCTCCTCTCTCATCCCCTCCTCGGCCAAGCTCAGTCTCCCTCAGCTCACCCACCCCTTCGTTACCACTACCTGGAGCTGGGGGTGGTGTGTGTGTGTGTGTTTTGTTTTGAGTGATCACATTCTCCATCTAGCAGTGAACCTGCCATGTCAGAAGCAGCACAAGACGCAGCTCTGGCTGCTGGCCACCTGGAGATGGCAGTTCTTTCCTTCTCCCCGGGCCCAAGAGGGCAGGGCCGTGCCGGGCAAGTCCAGGTCTCCCGTCCCTGTGGCCCCAGCAGGCTCGCTCTGGAGGCTGTGGGCTGGGTGCCGGGGTGTGTGGACACAGGGCCCCGTCTGCGGGAGCAGGAGGGTGTCTTTACGGTTAAACCTGTGGGTGCACAAGGGGGGCATGGAGCGCCGTGCTGCTCAGGTGACCCAGGGGCTCGGGGGAGAGAGGATGTTTGCTGAATCATAACGCGGCTTTGTTCTGGGAAGGAGAGGATGACTAGGAGGTGATTTCTGAGAACACCGAGCCTTCACTTACGCTCACTGGTGGCGTTGAGATTCGTGTCCTGGTAGGCCTTGTAGATGTTGATGAGGGTGAAGTGATCTCCATCGGGATGTAAGAACGTCTTCCAGGAAGACAGGGCGGCCTCCTCAGCTCCGTGGGACAGGTGCGAAAAGCAATTAGGAGCTTTAAGACATGAAAAGTCAGAAGGTTGGCGATAATGAGCATTCCCTTCAGCACAGCAGGCGGAGGGGGGCTCACTGCCGCGTGCAGCCCTGCCCGTCTTCTGGGAATAACGTGTTTTCCTTGTTTACTTAGAAATCAGAGACGCTCAGGGTGAGCTGTCATCATGCGCGTGTTCCTATTAGCCTTACTCAGGGCTGCTTGGCACAGCGGACACCCTGCCTGTATTACAGCCGGAGCCGGGGGACCTGGGGCCTCAGAGGCCCAGGGACAGGACCGGAACCCAGGTTCTGATGCAGCAGAGCCTCTGATTTGCTCTGCCAGTAAAGGAATCTATTCAGACCTATAAACCAAGGCGAATGAGGTGGGAGGAGACAGGAAACACACGCGAGATCGGCAGGGGTAAGAACACTTCCGGTGACGAGTGCCTCTTGGTTGGTACCCGTTACTGCAGCAAAAGCAAGCTTGGTGTGCTGTCACCTGTCTGATCTAAGAAACCCTCTGGGTTTTTACTTAGGTATTTTTCATATTAAGATAATTCTTACCCTTTTCTACCTTTTCAATCTGTTTGAATTGGAATATTCCGTTCCCATGTCAGTGGATCTCATTCAAATCTATACCTGCTGCAGTACAAAAGGACTGGACTACCTGTCACCATGGCAGCGATGGTGAGCATTTCATCGACACAGTCAAATTCACAGGATGCTAAGATGGACTTGGAGAGTTGTGGATCAAGAGGGAACTCTGACATGATGATTCCGAACTCAGATAGATTTCCATCGTTGTCCAGTGCTGCCAGGTAATCTAAGTCTTCCAGAGCCTGCATCAGACTCTCTGGTGCTGGGGAAGACAAAATTGACAATTAGAAAGTCTCATACCACCAAGATGGGGCAACAGGTACTGGATTTGCCCTCCCACACAGAACAAACAATAAGCAAAACATGGGAATCAACAGTCTGCGAGGCAGAGACCACCAGGCAGTGAACGGCAGTGATTCCTGAGAGGGGCCATCACTCAGGGAGCTTCACTGCCCTGAGTTTCCCGGCTGTGGTGGGAGGAGGGGAGCTGGGGGAGCTGCCAGGTTCCCCACATCATGGAGGTGGTGCTGAGGGTCCCTGGAGACTCGGGGGGGGGGGGGCGTGGGTCAGAGTTTGCAGGTCAGCTTCCTGAGAGGAGAGCGCTCTGCAGGAGGACTCAGGTGGACGAGGGCCCCTCGCTCAGTCAGCAGGGCCCATAGGAGAAACCACTCCAGGCCAGGAGGGACAGGATCTGTGCCTGGTGCACCCATGCGGTCTCCGACAGGCCCATTCCCACCAGCCAGGCTGCAAAGCTTCACGGTTCATGGGGCTCTGGGGAGGAAATAATAACTACGCTCCCCACCGCCCCCCACCCCATAAGCGCGGTTCTAGTGCCACCTACATAATCCTGAAATCAACCCCTGAAAGGATCATCCTGCAGCCCAGGGCAAGCTCGAGAATACTTATAGGAATATGAAATGTCCAATATCCAATGCAGTGAGACGGACTGTGTCTGGCATCCAATAAAAAACACGTGGTAGGAAAATGTGATCCCACAATAAAGAGAAAAACGCACCAATCGAAGCTGACCCGGAACTCACACAGATGACAGCAACAGCAGACAAGGAAGCGAAAGAGCTACTTGCCATTTGTGCAGTTAGAGACCCTGAGGCAAGGGTGAGGCCTTGAGAAGTCCCAGTCCCAGGGAAGTAAGCAGATGGGCTCCTTAGAAAAAGTATTTAGTCCAAGGTGCCATCAGCAAGCCCTGAAATCAAAAGTAACACCTGACCTGCCCGAGAAGGTTCAAGAGGCAGCAGCAGCAGAAATAAGCATCTTGGATTAAACAGGGCAGGAGGGGCTGGGAGTGCAAACTTAACTACTGAGAGCTGTTTAGAAACCAGCTTCCATAAGTCAGCAAAGCTGCTTCATCGTAAGTTACAGGATCTCTGGGAACTGTCCCTGTGAGGATCTGGCTGGACAGCCAGCCTCTGTCCCCGGAGGGCACTGCTCCTCGTTTTTATACCCTGGAGTTGAGTTGGCTGCACACAGGGTGACTGGTGGAAATAACATCATGACTCTGCTCCCGGTCCTAACAGCAGCGGAAGAGAGGAAGTTCTTGGGGGTTTCATTATGCTAGAAAGAGCAAGTTAATGAATGCAGATGATACAGGTGAAGGAGCACTCATAAAAATAACTGCATAAGGTTTGCTAATATTACATTCTACGTTTTAAGCCAGCTCCCTGGTACAGCCCATAAAATTGTAGGTAAAAGCAAAAGGGTTTAGATGAGGATTCTTTATGGTAGTGCTGTTTAAGTGTAATCCACGGTAAATAATGCTAACAAATGGAATGTAGATGTTTAGTGCCAGGCCTCTTCTTTACAACACTGCAAAATCACGCTGCTCTACTCCAAAGGCAATTTCAATATGAACAAAACATCGCCACTGTACTCCCTGCGGGATAGCTCACTGCGAGGTCACACGCCTGCCCCACAGCCATCACTCAGAGTCACCTGGAGGGCTACTGACACACTCTTTCCTGCATCCTCTTCCCACGGAAGCCCAAATGCCAGGCTCCAACATGGAATCTGCGTTTTCATGCCACAGCACCTGCAGAAAGGCTGCTCACAGAAAGGCTGTTTGTCTAGAATAAGGGTTGAGCCCACAGCCAGATGGAGGGCTCAGCACTGATCCGAAGCAAGAGCGCAGGTCCGATGGGTCCAGGGCTCTGCTGTGTCATTTCCAGAACCAACAGCCTCACGTGGCATCTTTCCTATGGCCTTGAAAAGTCTGCCAAGATTTTCGATGTCAAATAGCAGAGTGTTCCCTTCCCTGTCATGGGGACCTCCACCCAGGTGCTCAGCAGGGGAGAGAAGAATGCAGAGCTGGAGACAGGAAGCTGCGTGCCTGTGCCGTTCAGCCTCTGCCCTCGAGGGTCCCAGAGGCAAGGCTTGGGGTCACAGGACACCCCACGTCCTTACCGCAACCCGCTTGGGCTGATGCTAGCCTGAGTGGCCGAATGTCACGCAACTGGTAACGAGGGCCAGGGCGCTGGGGTGCCTGCAATCCTGGCCGCCTCTGGCCCAGTGTGCCGAGGACAGCCCCGTTTCCCTCCCTCCCCAAGCTCGAGGAAGGCTGGCATTCCCGTTCAGCCTCCACCAGCTGGGCCCAAAAACAGAGTCGCTGGGCCCACAAAGAGCTGAACGGGTTCCGAGGGCTGCAGGTGCTTCCCTTCTGTGTCTTCTAAGCTCTCACTCAGATTTTCTTTTCATTCTGAAAAATGACCTCCTCTCGCTCCCGAGAGCCTCACGACACTGGCTCTCGTGGGTTTCAGCACCTTCGTGCCTCTTCTCCACCCTCCTCCCCGCCGTCTAGGAACAGCAGTCAGCTCTGTGTGGCCTCAGGCAGATGACATGTGGCCTCTGTGCATTCAAAAACCGAGGTGGGGCCTCCTGCCAGCGCTGGGGTCGAATCCTGGCTATCTGGGGGCAACCCGCAGCACGCTCCCTGCCGGGGATGGAGGGATTCACGCCAGGCTCCCTCCCACGGCCCATTTCCCCTCCGATCTCTTCACACAGACCGTTATGTTTTAGCCCCTTTGTAAACTCCAGAGCAGAATCTTGCGTTTCCCGTGATGACCCACCACTTCTCGGGTGCACTCACCAAGCAGGCTCCTCGAAGAGAAAACTGCGGAGCATCTTGACTCCCTGATTCAGAGGCTGAGAAGTCCCAGCCTCAGCCCCACAGGCCAAGGGTCTGGACGCCATCTTCGGGGCCCTGACCCGATCCTGCCCTTTCCTCCTTCCCCCGTCTCTGAGACGGCCCTGTCTCGTCCCAAATGCCACGTCCGGCAAGTCTGCATTTGGGTCCACTCTTCACAGATGGTTCCAATGCCAGTCGTCTGGCCGCCAGCAAAACGAGCTCTGAGGCCAGATACCAAGGTGACGTCTGGCGTGGGCCTGGGCTCAGCGAGCTTGTCCCCGCCCGTGCTGACGGCGCTCCCCTGCCCTCCCAGAGGGAAGAGGCCTAGGACCACCTCAAGTGGTCGGCTGGCCCTGGACTCCCTGACCCTGATCAACAGGGACTGCGTCCTCCACTCACCATGGAGGTCAGTCCTCAGCACCAGCTTAGAAAATGAGGAATTTTTTTTTTTTTAAGAGAGCTGTGCCAAGGGACCCTGGGGGAGGGCATGGCAACCCACTCCAGTGTTCTTGCCTGGAGAATCCCCACGGACCGAGGAGCCTGGCGGGCTGTAGTTCATGGGGTCACAGAGTCGGACACGACTGAGTGACTAAGCACGCACGCACACACAGGCCAAGGGAACTGGATGAAGAGCCTAGTGACGCCAAATCCGCCTCACGTGGCCGCGAGTCCTGCAGAGGCGGCTATGCTGCATCTGCGCGTTTCATTTACGAGCGGCATTAAAGGCAGCAGCTGCAACCATCATCTTTTTTTTCCCCCTTTCAAAACGATGAGTCAGAGTTAATCCACGGTTGTATTTCCCCAAAGCAAAGCAGAAACAGTTATGTGCATACTGCCAGGAGACAAGAATAAATCGTTTCCCTCACCCATTTGTTCCCCGCTCTCGGCTCTAAGCCCCAGGCACAGAGTGAGCGGCAGAGGGTGACCACTGAGAAACACAGCAGTTCCTCTGCACTCTGGCTGTGCTGTGCCATTTGCTTTTTAAAATCTTGGACGTTACAAGGCCTGCTCTTCTCTCGTCATGCTGGTCCACCAAGTAACTACTGGCTTGAAAACAAGATGCCCAGGCAATCAACATGAAAGAAAAAGTGAAGCCACTCAGTCGTGTCCGGCTCTTTGCGACCCCATGGACTATAGCCCACCAGTCTCCTCAGTCCATGGAATTTTCCAGGCAAGAGTACTGGAGTGGGTTGCCATTTCCTCCTCCAGGGGATCTTCCCGACCCAGGGATTGAACCTGGGTCCCCCCTGCACTGCAGGCAGATGCTTTACCGTCTGAGCCACCAGGGAAGCCCAGCATAAGCAATTTTCAAAAATAAAACCTGTTTCTTCAGGGGGTGGTGTCTGGAGTGATGACTGGCTGGCTGGCAACAGATGCCCTGGAGTCTCCAGGGAGAGACTGGAGAGATGGATGTGAGTGACCCACCCCCGCCTTCCAGACTCCCTTTCCCTCAGGGACCAGAGCGAGACCCAAGGGCAGGGGGCTTCACCATTTTCGAGGTAAGGGCTCATGGCTAAAGGAATCCTGGTTTCCCAGCCTTTCTGGACCTCATCACTCACCCCCCAGGGCCCCAGCCCGTCCCCTCCAACCGCCGCTATAGAAGACAAACGCATTCTGAGTTCACTCGCTTGCATTTGCTTGCTTACGTTTTACAACCTTCCTGTGACGGCGTCTTTCCTCTGAGCTACCATCTCAAGGTATGTTTATCACTAATGTACCTATCACTTCAGCTAGTAAGGAAGGGCCCAGGCCTAATGAACCTCTTCTCAGATGGGGAAGCTCTGTGCCAAACCAAGCTGGCTGATAGCCTCAGGGTCAAGCCTCAGGCTTGGGACTGCATGGCTGTTATCCCAGTAACGTGCTCATTCTCCCAAGAACCTGAATGCCACGGCCTCCTTTACATGCGTTCAATGTAGGCCTCTCTCTCCTGCATGCCTGAGCTTCTGCTGGAGAACAGCGACCCTTTCCCTGCAAGAACAGACGGCTCCGAGGGAGAAGATGCTACAGAGAAGGAAGGAGGTCTGTCTTGGACGAGACAAGGCGCTCACCCGGTCCCTCTCCTCCTGGAGATCCACTGCTCCTCTAGGGAGAAGTCTATTGAAAACCTTAGATTCCAAGGGTGCCCAAAGTAACTGGTCTTCCAAGTCTTTACTGGCAGAGTTTCAACATTAAACCCCCTATGGTTCTAGGGTAGGTCTCAGCGCCACCCCGGCTTCCACTGGCCTGGCCACCTGTCTCCCTGTGTCCAATGGCAGACAATTCCAGTGTCAGGACGGGTATTTCCCAGAGGGTGCCTTTTTTTTTTTTTTTTTTTTTACAAAATTTTCAGATGACTTCGGAGAATGTTTACCTTTAGTGGAGACAATGCTTTAGGACAAATCAAAGCCCCAGGCTGCTTGCTCTGCCAGGGGGCCACCCGCTCTTAGGACGGGGGTGGGCAGGAGCTAAGCGGGCAGGGCTGCAGCCGGGTGCCCTGCCGGCCCGCGCCCGTGCCTACCGGGTCTGTTCATGAAGTCACAGTGGCCCAGGCCCGCGATGTCCACTCTCTTCATGAAGAGCACCGTGCTCGTGAGGTTGGCTTCCTGCATCTCTGCTGGCTTCAGCAGCCGCATGTCCCTGGAGGCAAATTCTTCGGAGTACAGACAGAAGAGTTTTCCTGGAAGAAACCGGGCAAAGGCGGGGCTGACGCATCTGGGGTGCCAGCAGACGGGAACCGCCGTGCGTGGCTCCGGGGCCCGCGGGGCTACCTGAGGGAGAGGCGCCGAGGAGCTGCTTGCGGGTCTCGGCCTGGCTCTGGCTGATGGGCTGCGTGACGAGTGAGTCTGCTCTGATCCTGGGGTTGTACACCTTTGAACGGAAGGACAGCGGCTTGAGCATCGGCTCACTCAAGACCCCACGGGCCGGTCACCCGGAAGTGACTGCTGTTTGCAGCACCTGACTTCATGAACTGCTCTGCTACTGACTCGTTCATTTTGTACGACATTTGCTATTGCTTCACTTGCCTTGAGATGGAAACTGCAAGGGCTTTGATAAATGGATTGAAGGGCTGTCTGCTTTCAGTGTGGCTTCTGTGAATATGAGGGCTCTGCATCGTCTGCTGAAACACGGATGCTGCTTCTCAAAGCGCCACGCTGCCCGATGGGGACAGATACTCACGTGCCCCATGGACAAAAGGATGATCCTCTGACAATGCTGCGTTTCCTCAAGCTTCTAGTCAAATGGACTGTGACCCCCCCCAAGGGTCTCACCTCTATAACGCACGCTGGGCCTTCCCGGTCCAATAGGCTAATATAAAGCTACAGATGGCACTGACAGTGATTCTTCTCAGGGGTAAGTTGAAAGGTTAAGTGATAAGCCTGGGTTCTCTGAATGGTGGATAAATGCTGTAAGGTCAAGCCAAACGGGTTCCGAGGAAACCTTCCAATGGCTGGAATGGCTCTGTCATAGTAATCACGGATACTTAGGAGACCTGTAGTCTCCTGGGGGGATAAAACTGACACAGCACCTCCTAACAGTAAATGGAGCAACACTCAGGGTAGGTTCTTTTCAGTTTTTTTCAGTTTACAGGCTAGGACTTCCGAAACCCCACTGTCTGAGAGCTTGAGCCATCCTATTCCCGTTTTTCCTAATTTTTAAGGGCAGTGATTAAAAGCATACATTTTTAAATTTAGGATGGAACTTTACCATGTCAACAATAAAGCCAAAATTTTCTTAAATAAAAGTCAGTGTACTTGAACCTAATCTCTAGTAAATTACCTGGGAGAAGATGCTAATTACTTTGATAAAGAGGCCACCAAAAACCTAAGACATGTATGGAAGCAAAGATTAGTTCGGGAGTCAAGTAATTTGCTTTAGTAGTTGTGTTTCCTTAAAACTTTTTCCGTTAGCACCTCAATCAGTTTAACTTTCCAGACTTCCAGCCTGCTAATGAAAGGCAGTTGCCTATGCTCAAGACTCTGGTTACTGCACGCAACAGCGCTTCTCTGCACACATGGCCAAACAGAGAAGTCCCCAGATCGCAAAATGACAGGAACCCAAGACAATGGTCAGCAGTCTGATAACTGCCCTGCTCAGTTTAGGCAATTTACCTGCTCAATAATAATTACCTTTCTTCTCTCCACACCCACATCAATAACAAACTTGACTGTGTTGCTACAGATCAAAGATTCTCCGGAGCTAGCCGTCAACACCACTCGTCTCTGATAAACCGGGCATCTTTTTTCCGTTTCATCGTTTGGCTTGAACAGTGCACATTTCTCTTTTGGATACAAAGGAACAACTACCAGCTCTCCAAGATCTGGATTTAAGTTAGATCCTTCTTGGCAGACAATTTCATAGGCTTTTTCAATATCCTAAAGTAAAACAAGAACATCATCCATGAGAGTAAAGTACATTATAAACAACTTTGTCCATATTACACAGAACTACAGGCAAAGCCAAGGACCTACTGAGTAGCACAGGGAACTCTGCTCAACGTCATGTGGCAGCCTGGATGGGAGGGGAGTTCAGGGGAGAATGGATACACGGATTTGTATGGCTAAGTCCCTTTTCTGTCCACCTGAAACTATCACAATTTTGTTAATCGGCTATACTCCAATACAAAATAAAAGTTAAAAAAATAAATAAAATGTTTTTAAAAATTTGGCAAAAGCTGCATAATGTATTCACGGAAAGAAATACTTGTCTATAGGTATCGTCAAATAAGAAAGGAAGATATAACTGTGTAAGAACATTTCTTTGGGGAAGTTAAATATAATTTATAAACGATCTCATTGCTTTTAGTCCAAAATGGCTTTCCTTTTGTGAAATGTACTGTCTTTGCCTTCATGCGTTTCTCTAGCTTAAGGCAGTTTCTCACCTCTGTTAACAATGACAGGGAAACAAAAGTTATTTTCAGATCGGTGAGAATGCACCACTGTGCTCTGATGGTGGCAGGACTAAGCTGTAAAGCAATCTCTAGGTTTCCAATAGAAGCAAATATACATACACGTCCCATAATCAGGACCTTAATCTGGGTCATTTTCAGAACGGCATTTAACATTAGCTTTTAGCATTTTAAAAATAGCAGAAATGCAATGAAGCAGGCAGGAAATAATCACTGTTATTTATACGTTTGCAAGATTCAGGAATTTAGAAATACTCTTTAAAAACATTTCATTATCAAATACATTGAAAAAGAGTAAATTATGTGCCCTAAAACTATAAATAAGTATATTACTGCAAAATGCTCAAAAAGCAAGACACTTTACACAGTACTTTTCTATTGAACTCTTCTCAAACCACAACCCGATTTCTACAACCTCACATAGGAAAGATGCCACAATGTAATTCTTACACCTTTTAAATTTGTTTCCAAAATTTGTTTTTTTTTTAAGGGTCTAACTACCAGATGGAGGAAGTCAGTCAGTTCAATCGTCTGACTCTTTGCGAACCCATGAACTGCAGCATGCCAGGCCTCCCTGTCTATAACCAACTCCCGCAGTTTACTCAAACTCATGTCCATTGAGTTAGTGATGCCATCCCACCATCTCATCCTCTCATCCCCTTCTCCTCCTGCCTTCAATCTTTCCCAGCATCAGGGTCTTTTCAAATGAGTCAGTTCTTTGCATCAGGTGACCAAAGTATTGGAGTTTTAGCTTCAACAGGAAGCCCCATTTCATTTTATTAGATTAGATTTCACCAAAAGTCTAACAATGCCTTCTGTGACTTTTATAAAGATTTGAGGCCCCTGCCCAGCGCTCCAGCTCATCTTTCCTTCCCTCCACACCACCTGTCAGATGGGACTTAACTAACTCAAGGGCTTCACAGGTGGACATATCTGCCTGGAAAGCAGCAAGAGCTGGGGTGACCTATTACCCCAGAGACCCCGGGGAAGCAGGGCAGAGGCGTGGCCCACACCGCCGTCACCTGGGCACCTCCTGCTCACACTTCCCTTTCCTATGGAGCGGGTCTACTTGGGGCACGTTTGTTTTTTTTGTTAACCAAGCAAAGAGCAGGACTACTGACTGTAAAGAATGAAAGCTTGCCAGCTGGAATAATCAGAATAAAGCTATTTATTCCAATTTTTTTTTTTTATCATTCTAATCATGTCACATTTTCAGCGAAGCAAGCTTAGAGACTTGCAGAGAGGAGAGTGAGTCCTCGATCTGCAGCTTCCTGCACGCGGCTGCTGCCCAGGCCTCACAGGGACCTGGGTACGTTCCTCTTGGTGGGGAGGTGGCAACCTTGGTGCACACAGCTACCTGAGCTGGAGGAGGAGGCTGCATTCCAGCAGCGCACTCACAAGTGTCCGACCAAATAAACCTTCAAACTGCACTGCAACAGTTCTCTCACTCTCTGAGAATCGAGGCCTGTCATTTTTCATTTGCTTCCAGCTGCTAGAACTTCAGTTATAACAGGGTTCTAATGTTGAATTTTGTTCCAGATGGGGAAGAAAAAGAATTTTAAAAAATCTTCAAAAAGAAATCTAAAGCAGAGCAAAATAGAAACATTACTGTATCTACTTTAGATTCCTCAAGCTCAGAGGACAGAAAGCTTGGAGGTCATATCTTCAGAATTTTTAAAAAGTGCCTAAGACACTCATCCAGTGCATCAAACTGTTTACTCACTTCCTTCTTGTTCAAGGTGTGCAGAGCATTTACATCCGCAGGGCTTTCCCATGACACCTGCAACAACTGTGGAAGACGCAGCCCCCTGAGCTGAAGGAAGACATCCGGCCCCAGAGGAAAGGGCCTTGACCAGATGGGATATTTTCCAGGAAAACCTTCCACCTAAGAGCACCTTCCTGTGACAGCTTCAAGTTAAATGACCATCTGGCTAGACGGTCTCATTTGTCTTTATTTTTGTTTTCCAGTTAATCTACTTCATTTTTTCTTCAAATTAAAAAATGGTAGAGTGGTTAGGAGCAACACCCTGGAAACATGCAGGTCTCCGTGTCTCGACTGAGCCCAAGACACAGGGAGTGCCTGGCTCTCGGGTGTTAACTCACAGCATGTGAGGGAAGACGGGAGGCATCTGACGTTTCTGAACCAAAACATCTGAGGGTGTCTCTGCACTTTAGAATGGATTTCTTAAGAGGAAAAAAAAACAACAAGTAGTACACTTCTGTTAAGACTGCTTGGCTTTGATTTCATATGACATTTGGTTTGCTGCGGCAGATTCTAAAGTAGTATACTGAAATCAAGAAAGATTCAAACAGCAAAGGGAAAGATGGTCAATAGCTATTAACATGGATTTCAGGGCAAGACAAGATTTTCCAAAAGACAAATTCTGAGACTATAAGCAGAGTATGTTATGCCAGTTTATCCTGACATAAGGAGTTAAAAAGAAAAAAGAAAAGTCCATCAGGATACTGAGCTGTGTTCAGCTTGTTAGGGAATAGATGGAGAAAAGAAAACCAGGTAACAGCTGTGGGATTTGGGGCTGGGCTGCGAGGAAGATCGCTGGCTCCCAGAGAAGGCATGCTCTAGCTGCAGGACAGCTGTCCTGCCGCCCACTGGCCGCCTGCTGGACGAGGAGACCCCCCCGAGACCCCCGTGCTCCACTCGGCCACAGCAGCAGCCGCTGCCAGGACGAATGAGTCCTCACGCTCAGATGCTCAGAACTGCAAGCTCTGCCCCGAGCCTTCCCTGCACTGCCACGGGCGTGACTTTAAGACTGCAGGAAGCATAGTTTCTTAAAGAGACGTCTTTCCCATCTGACTTCCAGGAAGATTCTATACCCTTCTAAGCCCTGTGGATTTTACAGCTTCTACTATCCTATGTAAAAATGCATCTTCTGAAGTCTGACAATTAAAAAGTCATTATGGCATTACTTATAGCTTCTATTAAAGAATCAAATACTACCCCCAACTCTGTTATGAGCTTTATTCAAAAATCCATGTGAGAATTTTTGGTTACTCTGAAGATGACTACTCACCCTATCAGTCTTAATTATACTGCCCCCATCCCCAGCATTGAGACATATGCCTTCTCTTCACCTGGCAACTCTAACTTTCAAATGTCTTAGACTCTTTAATTCCGCCCTTCCTCCCTTCCTGAGGCTTTACCCAGTTACACTGAAAACGTCTGTTCTCAGAAATCCTTTCCGTCTCCTTAATCATTGTATTTCTTCCCTCAGGACTTTCTCGAATATCTCGAATCATGCAGGATTAGGGAATGATAATAGAATACATCACTGTAGCAGGCAGATTTACTACTCAAGAAACTGTATAATCTATACATGAAAAACATAAGTATGCTGTAGTTTATCATGTACTGGATATTCTGAATTATTTTCTTTACAGAAACAGATAAAATTTACATTGTGAGAAAACTGTCTAAAGGTCTCAAAGCTCAGTCATCCTTCGTGCTGTGACTATGAAGCAGAATCAACACTCCTGAAGGCGTTTCAGAAAGCGTGTGCACACTTAAGGCTCTGATGGAGAGACGAGGTGCTTGTCTTTGTTCAGCTGGTGGCTCAGCCAGTAGCAAGCAGCTTCCTTTTGGTTTCTGTTTAATCACTGGAATCGTCATAGTCTAAAAGGCATGGCTTTTACTGGGAGTGAAATGACGGGCAGGGAGGAAAAGGCCTGGCAGTCAGTCTCTAAGAAGAAAGTCTAACTCTTAAAAGAGTCCGGAGATTTTTAGATCTGGCTCTCACGACAGTGGGAGAGAGAGAAGCAGGGTCAGGGTTAACTGCGTTCAGACAAATGCAACCCCAAGTGGACCCTGACTGTCTGAAAGCAGTGACAGACGCGCAGGTGTCCATTTCCAGTTGTGCTTTTGGAAAGGCAGCTTCAAGTGAAGTGTTTGCTCATTCATCTTTTTAAGAAAAGTACAGTGAGACAGCCCTCTGGGTGTGCCGTGAACTCTAGTGCTCTGCCTAATTCTCCGCTGACTGTTTAGGAACACTTTTTTGCTTCCTGATTCTCTGCCAAGCGCTTAGGATGTGTTCTGCATCTCCAGCACCTGTTCCTGCCATAAGGCGGGCAGCCGCACCAGCGTGTCCCCTCTGCTGAGAGGGCTCACGGTGAGCCTCTGGGGCGGCCCAGAATCCCGCCCGCCAGGGGGCAGGAAGTCAGCTCTGGAGATCACCCCACAAGCTCCTCAGACTCCCCCTTCCCCCTCCTCGCTCTGTGCTTCCTGCTTTTAGAAGCATTTCCCTGTTCACCTTTCAAGCACAGGCTTTATTTACTCTTTATCGAACCTTCTTCCGAAGTATAGAGTAATGAGGTATGGTGGAACCAAATATTTAAACAGCTAATTAGCAATGTGAAATCTGTAGGTTATTCAAATCTTCGCAGCAAGGTTCAAAGGCTCCCAATAAGTAACCTTATTGCTCTGGTAGGTTAGAGTATTACTTACTTACTTGTTCACAGGCCAGAAAGACAACGATGTCACCCTTCTCACCCGAGTGGTGAATTTCAAAGATAAGGCGTAAAATAGATTCAAAAGACTCCTTCTGAGCCCCACTAAGGTACACAACCTCCACGGGGTGCTTGTTTTTCACTTGGATGAGAGGCACGTTTCCATAGTAAGAACTGAGCTTGTTGATCAGGTGAGGTGAGGAGTTAATTATGAGCTTCAGTTCCGGTCTTGCTAGTAACACATCTTTAAGAAGTCCAAGTAACACGTCAGTTGCGATGCTTCTTTCATGAATATCATCTAAGATGATGACCCCATAGCTACCCAAAAAAGGATTGGACATCATTTCTCTTTGCAACATATCATCAGTACAATACCTACAAAAAGGAAATATTAACGTTAGAATGCTCTCATGAAAAAGATCATACAAGAAACTCCTGACATAAGCCACAACGATGCCTGTCTAGTATCCTTCTGTCTAAATCGAGAGCTTAAAATCTTTATTGGGGCCAAGATTCCTTTAAGCTGATAAAATCTACAAACCTTCAAAACTGAAAAATACATATAAACAAAAATTTTAAGCGTAGTTTGCATACGTTCACTGACCCTCTAAAGACCATCACTGAACCTTAGGTTAGAGACCTCTGCCTTAAATGTTTATTACAGATACTAGCAAGAGCTACATTGAACATTTGCCCTGAGCTTTTTAAACAAAAAAGTAACCTAGCAAAATAACTCCTGTCAGGTAAGAGTTTTCCCCTCTTCCATCAACGGAAGGACGTCGAGTGGGAGCACACACTGTTCAGTGGAGCACACACATGTACACGGATGACCGTCTTGGCTCAGGTTCTTGGCCCGGTGGGTCCAGGAGAAGGACTCTGTTGGTGGCACTTTTTGGGAGATGACATCACCAAGGTGTGAGCATCACCGTGTTTGAAATGTCACCCAAATAATACTCACACAAAAGCACCTAAAAAGTAATCACCTATTTGAGGGCAGCATGCAAACTGAGAAGTATTCCTAGAGGAGGAAGGGGTCAGTAGTGATTTTAATGGAATTTTCCAGTTCTTGGGAGGTTTTTAAAAAATAATCACAAATACCTATTCATCATCCAGAACCATACAAACATCATCTTTCTGACAGTGTTCACCTATCTACCTGTATTATTCCTTGAGGAAGCCAATCCATAAGCTTTATACCAATGTAAGGTATTTATTTTATTTGTCCCTGTCTACGGCAGGTCTGAAACGGCTATTCTGAGAAAGCCCTGCTTGCAAGGGTGCACCTTGGCTGGCATTTGGGAACTTAGATTTGGGGAGTGTTCTCACATTCCCAGAACTGAGGCTTACTGTCTGTAATATGGTCCAACCTGCTTTCCTTCTGGCAGTCCGGAATTTTAGAATACAGCAGGAGGCAGAGTGCCTATGTGACCAGCGCCCAGCACAGGCCCCTGGCACAGAGTCCCTGATGAGTTCCCCTGACAGGACAGCATTTCACACTCGTCATCACAGCTCACAGCTGGAGGGACGAAGCATGTGCTAAGCAGTCCATGGGGAGGGGCTCCTGGACACCCAGCCTGGTTCCTGCGGGCTGCGCCCCCGGCACCACTCCCCTCTGCTGACTCTATCCTTCAGTTCAGTTCAGGTCAGTCGCTCAGTTGTGTCCGACTCTTTGTGACCCCATGGACTGCAACATGCCAGGCCTCCCTGTCCATCACCAACTCCTGGAGTTTACTCAAACTCATGTCCATTGAGTCAGTGATGCCATCCAGCCATCTCATCCTCTGTTACCCCCTGCTTCTCCCAGCTTTAATCTTTCCCAGCATCAGGGTCTTTTACAAGGTCAGTTCTCTGTATCAGGTGGCCAAAGTATTGGAGTTTCAGCTTCAACATCAGTTCTTCCAATGAATATTCAAGACTGATTTCCTTTAGGATGGACTGGTTGGATCTCCCTGCAGTCCAAGGGACTCGCAAGGGTCTTCTCCAACACAAAAGCATCGATTCTTTGGCACTCAGCTTTCTTTATAGTCCAACTCTCATATCATTACATGACTACTGGAAAAACCATAGCTTTGACTAGACGGACCTCTGTTGGCAAAGTAATGTCTCTGCTTTTTAATATGCTGTCGAGGTTGTATCCTTACACTGCAGTAAATCTGAGCTGTGGATCAACTACATACGGGATCCCATGAGTCTTCCTAGCAAACCATCAGACATAGGGGTGGCCTTGGAGACTCTGACACAATCCTCAATTAATCCACTTCAGGGAAGAAAGAAAAAGGAGAAAACATTAAGTTTCTAGTGTGTGCCAGGCATTATGCTGGTACGATAGTTCTCATTTAACCTTTAGAGTAAACCTTCAAGATAGACACTACTATCCCATTATTTGTAAAAGAGGAACCTGAGGTTCAGACAGGTTCAGTATCCTGCACATGGTCATAACGTAAGGGAGAGGGTCAACTTAAGCCTGAATATTACATCTCACGCCATCATCGAATTATAAAGATCATGACCGTGGCCACCATGGATTCGTATAAAGCCCACGTTCCCCCTTTCTGCACCTCTATGGAATCAGACGTGTGCTTTCTGCCCTTCTCCTATACTTGTTCTCATTCTGTGTCTGTCTTACCAAACAAGCAGTGATAAGTTGCTGATTATTCCTTTTCTCAAACTTAAGAAATAAAATATATTAAATACTACAGTACTATACTTCATGCAAAATAAAAACAGAGTTGCATCCAAAGTCTAGCTGTCAGGTTTGTGCTGAGATTAATTAGTCTGATACAGTGATATAAGTGCTACTGGTTCTTGTTTAACACAAGCTATTTTAGTCTATGCTACTTCCTTAACATCAGAAATGAAATCCCTATCCCCTTCTCAGCAAAACTCATCTAAGCACTGATCTGACAGGAAGAAATGCTCCTTCTCTGCCAGACAGAGGTATGTATGTGATAGAAAAACGTCCAGGCTTAATCAAAAAGGGAGAGGTTGTGACTCACCTAAACTACGAGACTCAGCAAGCTAGACCTGGCCTTTCGGATGACTGTAAGGAGATCTGACCAGTCCATCCTAAAGGAGATCAGTCCTGGGTGTTCACTGGAAGGACTGATGTTGAAGCTGAAACTCCAATATTTTGGCCACACGATGCGAAGAGCTGACTCATTTGAAAAGACCCTGATGTTGGGAAAGATTGAAGGCAGGAGGAGAAGGTGACGACAGAGGATGAGATGGTTGGATGGCATCACCAACTAAATGGACATGAGTTTGGGTAAACTCCAGGAGTTGGTGATGGACAGGGAGGCCTGGCGTGCTGCAGTTCATGGGGTCATAAAGAGTCGGACACAACTGAATGACTGAACTGAACTGAACTGAAGGGAATACTAAGGATCAATCCTAAAACTTCCCACACAAACCTCCAGCTTTCTATTTAAGACAGAGACCTATTTCTTACCTTATATTAATAAGATCATGTGTACAGTGCTTAAGAAAATGCTGTCCCTGATGACCATGTAAAAAGATAGATACATCTTGGAAATGTCATTTATACCTTAAATTCTTAAGACTAAATTTCCAAAAGCTAAGAGCATAATATAGGAAAGTTTAATTAATTTTTAAAATTATATTTATTGAATTTGACCTTACAAATGTGAATAATTAAAAAAAAACTGTGTTCTAGAGGGTTCTTATTTGAAATTTATGTATCACTTCCACAAGATATTGTGATATCTATTAATAGTTCAAAGACTATTTTAGGCATATGATATTCAGGTATCCACTGGTTTGAAAAAAGCCAGGAAAAAAGCTTAAAGAAAAACTACACTGTTTTATATAGAATCCAGAAAAATGGCAGTGGCATAAAGATTATATTTACTAACTGCCTATTATGTGCCCAACAGATTAGATGCCAAGGAAGTACAAAGAAAATGGAAAAGACAGTGTCTAATACAGAATACTCCATCCATGGTCAACAGTCACCCTTCAGCTCAGTTCAGTCCAGTCACCCTTAGAGCCTCTTATTTAAATAGCTTCTCAGTCTGAACTTATCAATAACTATGGTGAGCATGCGTCTTCCAGGCAATGAACGTGGCTGGAGTTTACCTCTTTAGTCACCCAGATCGCTAACACGGGCACCGTGCTCCCACGCACCAGGCATGCACAGCAGCTCCCTGAGTTTTCACAACCCCTGAGCACGTGTGGCAACTACCGCGGCTCAGGGATGAGGAAGCGGAAGCAGAGAGGTGGGGCAAGGCAAGGCAACAGGTGCGCGTCTCTGAAATCAGCAGAGACGCTCATTTCACAGCCACGTCACCTGCTCTTCGGAGCACAGAGCAACAGGAAGAAAAGAAAGGATGACTTTCTTTTATCAACACAGGGCTTTTCACTAGCTCTGGCCCCTTTGCTTGCAGCTCAAACTCTGTGAGCAACAAATCAGAGTATCTGCTGACTCTGCACTGGCTGGGGCATGTCAGGGTGGAAAGTGCAGCGTCCCAGCAAGCGTGCCCGGGAAGTGAAGAGGAAAGACGAGACGGCTGGGCAGCCCGGCAGATGCGGAAGCCACCAGAACCTGCCGCGGTCGCTAGTTCCCCTCTGCCTTCTAAGGTGTGCTGCGGGTCAGCTCCTCCACAACTTCTGAAGGCTATTCTCTGCATTAAGAAAGGAAAGCTACACGCAGAAAGAGCTAAAAAAACTGTCAACAGAAACTGTAGTCCTGCCTTTGGCTGTAAGGATTGAATGCCTCAGTCCTACAGGATTTTCCCCGTAAAGCATGAAAGCCAAGTCCCTGCCCATAACAGATGTTTAAAAGATGAGGTGTGGCTCTGACCTGCCCTGACAACATTACTGGGTTACTCCATAAGTGTTTCATCTTTGCTGCTGCTGCTGCTGCTGCTAAGTCGCTTCAGTCGTGTCTGGCTCTGTGTGACCCTATAGACAGCAGCCCACCAGGCTCTGCCGTCCCTGGGATTCTCCAGGCAAGAACAATGGAGTGGGTTGCCATTTCCTCCTCCAATGCATGAAAGTGAAAAGTGAAAGTGAAGTCGCTCAGTTGTGTCCAACTCATAGTGACCCCATGGACTGCAGCCCACCAGGCTCCTTCATCCATGGGATTTTCCAGGCAAGAGTACTGGAGTGGGCTGCCATTGCCTTCTCCGGTTTATCTGTATGCCTTTCTAATATATATATAAATATGCACTCTTGATCTATATTAATAAGATAAAAACACCAAAATATTTCATGTTAAAAGGGACCACATCCAAGAGTCCTTTTCATAAGGTTTCCAAAGTTGCTGCTGCTGCTGCTAAGTTGCTTTAGTTGTGTCCGACTCTGTGCGACCCCTGAGACGGCGGCCCACCAGGCTCCCTCGTCCCTGGGATTTGCCAGGCAAGAGTACTGGAGTGGGTTGCCATTGCCTTCTCCTCCAAAGCTGAGATGGCATTAAAGATAAAAACGTATCTATTAAGTGTAAACTAGTCAGAACTGTCCTTTAATTAAAAGTATGACCACTTGAAAGGCCACTTTAAAATATAAACGATGAAAAATGAATCTGCTGAGTGTGGGATCCTTCACCCTTTGAAGGGTGCATGTCCTGCCCAACTCCTCAACTTGTCTGTGAGTTCCCCAAAGCAGGGAGGTTTGTACGTTTACCATTTGTATAATAAACAGTTTATAAACACACACTAACACAATGACTTGGGGACATCATGGCGCTAGTAAGAGAAGGTTATGTATCTTCGAGAAGTTCAAGTCCCAGGGCTCTTGATGGAAAGGTCCCCTATGGTTTAACACCGGCCTGAGGATTGATGTCTTCTACTTTTGAAGGTAAACGTTTGCGGGAAAGCAGCTTACTGCAAACCGAGTGAGTTCTACAGGCATTCTGGGAGTGAGAAGCACTCTACCAGGGTCCACAGCAGCCAGCGGGGACCAGCGCTAGTCTTCCTTCCCATCATCAAGGGTGCTGCATACCCTCCACGGGACCAGTACGTCAGGCGCTGGGGGTACAAGTGAGCAGAGACCAGCCCTGCCCACGGTCCTCTGCCGGGCTGTGCAATGCCAGGGGATGCCGCAGCATCGCAGCATCCCTGCCAGGCCAGCAGAGGGCGTTCCCAGGGGTGTGCCCTGGCGCGCTGCTGTGCCCACAACAGAGTGAGAGACGGGCAGACACACTGCTCCCGAGACCCGTGTCTCAGCCCCCGGGCGGGCGGGCAGCGCCTGGGGCAGCTGAGGCCCTTGGGACGCCTCATCTTTCCACGAGGGCTGCAATGGAAACTGCCTGAGAAACTGGCCCAGAGCAGGGTTTTTTTTCCACTTTTCTTTTTCCCTCTAAACTCTTGGAACCTGCTGTGTAAAGGAAATCTCACAGTGAAGCTAAAGACAGATAAAAGGATTTTTTCTCCCCCTCACAACTTGTGGGAGCTACTGACAAGGGTCCCTGGAATCCGGAAGCACCTGAAAAGTAGAGTTTCGAAAACACTGACCCACACTGCCACCATGAAGGGCTGATATGGCATTTTACAGACTCCAGCAGAGAGCTTTCTAATTTACATTAAGGGAGGATTGAGGAAGTCTTCACAGAGCGGGTGACCTCTGCACAGGGCCATTCATGAAATCGGCCCGGCCTGGAAGAGGCACGGACACTCCAGGCGGACGGAAGACGGTATCGAGGCCCATGGACTCGGAGAACCACGTGTCACTGTGGCTGGCACTGGGCAGCTCCTACAGACCCACCAGAGCTGGAGCTCCGGAAGTTCTCTGCGGCCAGCCAAGACAAGTCAGAGCTTTTTGCTGAGGACTGTGGGGACATACGGAAGAAGTTTACAGACGGGGGATCTCTGATGGTGTCAGGCTGGTGACAGAGAGACGAGTTACTGTTATACAAGTTACAGGTGCTTAAAGCAGAGAACACAAAGAACACGCTCTTCTGGGACTGCAGAAGACGAGCCAGGAGCCGCACCAGGCACAGCACGAGGAAGCCCCCCACACCAACCTCAGGATGGTTTCACTGGTACAGCAGTTCTCAAAAGGAATCACGTAGCCGACTTCATGACCAATGTTAACATCCATCTCGTCTGCCACGCGGAGGGCGAGCTGGACCGCCATGGGCTTGTGGACCTGTGTGCACACCACGCCCCCGTGCTGGTAGTGGATGGAAAGGCAGTACTCAGCACACCACTGCGGAACCTTCAACAGGACAAATGAGATAGGGTCAGCCCCACGAGCACAACGACAAAACACAAGGGTTCGTCTCACACGGGATTTTTCCTTCCACCAGTGGGCTGTGCAACATCGCATGAAGCTGAACAACCTGTATTTGCGCATCAAGTTATTACTAGAAAATAAAGTTAGGAATAAACAGCAGTTAGCACGGACTGTGAAAGTTAGACCCTCAGATGAAAAAAGGAAAATTAAAAAAGATAAAAGGCAAAGTAAAAAAAATTGTTAACCTCAGCTGTTATGTAAAGACTAATATATTTAAGATTATTATTTTCTTTCTGGTTAAAAGAAAGCACCATCAAAGATATGGCTTTTGGTACCAACTCTAATGCTTTAAGCAATATAAATATTAAATATCATTTAGAAGAAAAATAGTCATTCAAAATTATAACATTTACATTTAAATCTAAATGATCATAACAAAATAACCAGATAAGCCTACTTTAACTTTCCCTGGCAATAAAACCTAAAATACACTGGCATTTATCAACTAAATATGATGAAAAATGAGCTCAGTGAGATAACCAACCAATCTTTTCAGATTTAGAGTCAGTTATAAGATGGCCAAGTTATTTCTTTTCAAATCCTTGTACTGAAATGTATAATAGTTCAATTAATTCTATCAAGTTTATCTCTGTAAGAATCATTATAGTAGAAAGCACTAATTCATTTGTATGTACAATCTTTTTAAAAATTTTCTTCTACGTATTACAAATTTAGAACTGTATACGTATATATGAACCTGTATCTCACACACATGTATGTGTGTGTAGCCATCTTGGGCACTGTCAGTAAGTTATACTTGGTTTCATGTATTTTTAAAATAAATCATTCTGAGTGCTTTTTAACAGATTCAAGGTATTTAAGAGTTTTGACATTTTAAATTATCTTCAGATTTGCTATTTACTGGGGATTCCCTGGTGGCTCAGAGGGTAAAGCGTCTGCCTACAATGCGGGAGACCTGGGTTCAATACCTGCATTTGATCCCTGGGTCGGGAAGATCCCCTGGAGAAGGAAAAGGCAACCCACTCCAGTACTCTTGCCTGGAAAATCCCATGGACGGAAAAGCCTGGTAGGCTACAGTCCATAGGGTCGCAAAGAGTCGGACACGACTGAGCAGCTTCACTTGCTATTTACTAGACCCACTGTGAGATTCCTAGATTTTACTACTCACTATAACTTGAAAAATAAACATGACTTACCAGAAATCAAGTAACTGCAAAATGAATCAAGTAACCTGCAGATTCCTGATGACTGAAAGTGTAAATGCAGTTCCTCTATTTTAAGACAGGTGTCAGCCTTGTCAACAGGCTGAAAACTAATCAGCAATCACTTACTCAATACCAGCTTTGTCTAACTCTTTGTGACTGTATAGTCCATGGCATTCTCCAGGGCAGAATACTGGAGTGGGTAGCCTTTCCCTTCTCCAGGGGATCTTCCCAACCCAGGGATCACACCCAGGTCTGCCACATTGCAGGTGGATACTTTATCAGCTGGGCCACCAGGAAAGCCCAAGAATACTGGAGTGGGTAGCCTATCCCTTCTCCAGCGGATCTTCCCGACCCAGGAATCGAACTGGGGTCTTCTGCATTGCAGGTGGATTTTTAACCAACTGAGCTACGAGGGAAGCACTTGTTCCACTAAAGATGAGACATTTAACACACTACCCTCAGCAGAGCTGGCATCAAGGCACACCACAGGAATGGACAAGGCACTCAAGTGGACTCAAGTCAGGAGTTCTAGACTTGACCTGCCACTAGCTTCTGATTTGGAAATATCGATTTTACAAGCTTCCACTCTCTTTCCTGTAAAACGAGGTAAATGGTTGAGAGTCACCCCTCAACGTCTGAGCTCCTGTGCCATTTTCTCCACTGGTGGTGGAGATTTCCATTTACTCCTATACACAAAGTCTGCAAGATTAGACTATGACAGGATGCTTGCAATGCCGTAAACATCATACAGGCCTGGCCGTGCAATAAATATAAACCATCCAACGGTCCTTACTGTCCTTTATGCCTCCCCCACAGTAGAGCAAATTATTTCATCTATGAGGCAAAGAATATCATTCAGAAATGGGACAGCTCTTCTAAGCATCAGTTAAAATAGCCAGCAGAAAGGCTGGACACACACGTGTTGGGCTTACTGTGGGGACTACTCTGCTGACACAGCCAAGCTGAGAGTTTGAGCCCAAATTACAACTGCAGAGCTCCTCTCCGGGCAGCTCTGACTGCAGACCATGTACCGCCGCTTTCGGCAACGGTCACACGCGGATGACAGCAGTGATGCAAACACAAACTGAAAGGCTCGTCTCTCAACAAAGAGGAGAGACACGTGAGATCGCCTCTCCCGATTATTACGACTTCCGAGCTTTGGCAGACCTTCCGAATCACTCTAAGCAAGCAAAGGTGCCCCGGGAAGTCTGGGGCCGTGGCAGACTCCTGAGTCTCAGCTGAAAGAAATGACGGTTTGGCAAGTGCTGGAAGTGTGAGCATTTCCTAACCTCAGGGATTTCAGGCACTGGGATTTCGGCTTCACAGGCACTCTTGCATTCTTGGCGCTCATAACAAATAGCATACCATGCCGTGCCCCGATTCTGAATCTCCTCCAGGAGTGACAGCTTCTCCACCCCGACAGTCCCTCCCCTCCTCACGGGTAGCATGTGTGCCTCTCGGAGATTCCGTGTTGCTCTCCAGTTTCTCTTTGGAAGATGTCCTTCCCCTCCCCTCCCCTCTGGCATCGCGAATATACTTTAGTTCTTAGTGAAAGTTGCGCAACTTTACAACCATCTTGGTAACAAACAAGGTAGGAAACTGTTCTTTTATAACTGAAAAAAAAAAACCCCAACAACCAAAACCAACCTATTCACAAATTTACCTGGGAGTTCTGGCAATAGACATCACTCACATTTATGTGTGTGGTCTAGAATTTTTCCCTCCTAGAAAAATACCAGGACTTCAAATATTTTCATTCTGAACTCACCTAACGATTTTTTCACATTCTCTCGATCCAGTTAATTTTTTTTAACCTTTGGAGTGGCATGCGGGATCTTCCTCTCCCGGCCAGGGATTAAACCGGTGCCCCTTGCAGAGGAGGCGTGAAGTCTTAACCACTGGATGGCCAGGGAAGCCCCCTCAACCTAGCTTTAAAGGCATTTTCTAGGCTGTGTGATGGGCCCACGTGGTGAAGCCCGCCTCGACCTGCTCTGGGTGCACAATCAAGGCTGGAGTGGAGCGGGCCCTTGGCTCGTATGCCCTCCCTGCAAGCAGGTCGCAGGACCCTAGCCAGTCTGCCGCTACAAGAGCAGGTAAGGGAGTCCTCCGAGAACCCAGAGTTTAACCTAGATCACGGCTTCACCGTCTGGGCTCCGCAACTGGAGCTCTCCAAGTTGCACCAATTTGGAAAATGAAGCAGCCAAGACTCTCCATCCCCCACCCCGGGCGACAGGCACGAGGCTGGCTGCTGAGCTCCGGGAAGCGGCGGCCGGCCTTCTAGCTGGGCTCATCCGGATCCGAACCAGGAGGACAGCCGCCTGAGTCACACTGGTGTGGCGCCTCCTGCCCCTCCAGCCACGACGAGAGACTGTGCCCCTCCTCTGGCAGATACATGAGTAAAGGACATGAGACAAAAGGGATCCAGGAGGCCCAGTACCACCACAATTAAACGCATTCTAGTCCCAAGGCCCCAAGCCCTCCTTGAGTACCTCTGGTCTGCCCCAGGTGGCTAGGTCCTCTTCTGGGCCACCCAGGGTACAGCTGTGCTGAGGTCCCAGGCACTCACTTTCATTTAAGCACCAGAGTCACGGAACCCAAAGTCAAAAGGAACCGTGTTATCGTTGTTCAGTTGCTAAGTTGTCTCATGACTCTTTGTGACCCTGTGGACTGTAGCCTGCCAGATACCTCTGTAGTATATTCAAAAGCAGAGACATTACTTTGCCGACTAAGGTCCGTCTAGTCAAGGTGATGGTTTTTCCTGTGGTCATGTGTGGATGTGAGAGTTGGACTGTGAAGAAGGCTGAGCGCCGAAGAATTGATGCGCTTGAACTGTGGTGTTGGAGAAGACTCTTGAGAGTCCCTTGGACTGCAAGGAGATCCAACCAGTCCATTCTGAAGGAGATCAACCCTGGGATTTCTTTGGAAGGAATGATGCTAAAGCTGAAGCTCTGGTACTTTGGCCACCTCATGTGAAGAGTTGACTCATTGGAAAAGACTCTGATGCTGGGAGGGATTGGGGGCAGGAGGAGAAGGGGATGACCGAGGATGAGATGGCTGGATGGCATCAAGGACTTGATGGACATGAGTCTGAGTGAACTCCAGGAGATGGTAATGGACAGGGAGGCCTGGCGTGCTGCGATTCATGGGGTCACAAAGAGCTGGACACGACTGAGCGACTGAACTGAACTGACTGATGATGGAATTCTCCAGGCAAGAATACTGCAGTGGGTTGCCATTTCCTCCTCCAGGGGGATCTTCCCGACCCAGGAATCATACCCGTGTCTCCTGCATTGCAGGCACCACTGAGCCACCTGAGGAGCCTGAAAGGAATTTTAAGGACCAGCAATTCACTCCAAGGCATGAATCGCTACAACATTCCTGCAAGCTGCCTAACCTGCCCACATGAACCAGGAGGTCAGAACACACTCCTGAGAGAGGGTCCCCTTCTGGAATAAGTGTCACACATCCCTGAATACCATGATCTGTACACATCTTGTGTGAACACAGCTAGACTCCACCAGCAGAAAACGGGGATAAGTTACAGGTGTTAAAAGGTGAAGTTGTTACAAGTGAACACGTTCTATAGCATCCAGCATCTTAATTTAGGCTAAATCTCAGGTATGTCCTGCTCATTCAGCTCACTAACTCATCCATGTCATGGGAAATTTCAGGACAAGTAAAATAAGACAGCTCCAAAAATATTTCACTCTCTTTCAGGCTTTTTCATAAACTTGCTCCCCGAAAAAGGTAATAAGAAAAGCTCTCTAAATGCATGAAACGTTGTCCTCTTTTCCAGAGAGCAGTCACTAAATAGCCTTCCATCCCACCTGCTCCGAAGAGAGATGGAATTTTTAAGATCCAGCAGAACACCCGTGGTCCTCTTTGAAAGGCTTGAGGCTAAAGTCAGACTTTTCTTTGAAAGGTTTAAAATGCTAAGGAAAAAGAAAATAGTCTTGGAAGCTCTTTAAAAAAAAATAACCAAGTTGTTTCCATAATTAAGAAGACAACCGATGCTTTCATTATCTAAATTGGTTTAGAAGAGGCCCACAGTCTCATTTGAGTACTACTTTTGATTTCTCCCACTCTGAAGATACATACTGCCTTCACACTTAACAGAAACCAGCATGACTTATTACAATGATCAAGAAGTTAAAGATGGCAAGAGAAACCACTGCTAGGTAGTAACACATCACAGGATAACAATTCTTGCCCTTTAAAAACACACATTCTAAAAGAAAACTCAAGTATGTATTAAATTTTCCTTTAAACGACCGTGTAGGTTAGCAGTTCTGAAACTAAATTTCGGGTGTTATGAGACTGAACGAGCAATCGTGAATAAGCAGCGCTCAGTTTCTCACAGTCAGAGAAGCAAGTTACAGACATGGAAACGGGAAAGGCTCAGACGAGTGCGGGACAGCTGAATTGGAATCAGAAGCACCAGTAGGAACCCAGGGTTTTTAAGAAGAGAGAGACAGAAATACAGATAAAACAAAAGTATGGAAAGGGAAAGAAATACAGAGAAGTAAAGAGAAACAGAAAGAGAGAAGTCGAAAGAGCTAGAGAGAAAGAGAAACAGCTTCGGAGCTAGAAAGACAGAGGTGTGAGCACACACACCTCACATGTTAATTTCCTCACTCTGCTCATGAAGCGGGCCTGAGAGCAATGATAAGCCAACAGCATCCCACTTTCGACACATCTTGGGCTTCCCTTCCGGTTCAGCTGGTAAAGAATCTGCCTGCAATGCGGGAGATGTGGGCTCAAAAGATCCCCTGGAGAAGGGAAAGGCTACCCACACCAGCATTCTGGCTGGAGAAATTCCATGGGCTGTATAGCCCATGGGATTGCAAAAAGAGATATGACTGAGTGACTTTCACTTCACTTCACTTCACTAGGTTTTTAAATATAATTCTCCACTAAAAGGAACCACCAGGGCTCTTAGAGGAAAATGGCTTTTTGTAAGACTGGAACAAGGAACATACTAGATGAGCCTGTAACACCTTCTTGGGCTGCAAAGCAGAGACATGCTCAGAGAATGATGTCAAAAGGACACAGAAGTCATCTCAAATGTGGCCCGTGTTCCACATTAGGAACAACCTGAGCAACAAAGTAAATGGGCTTTGTAATGAACCCACAGAATAAGAACTCATGAGTCCACCCTGACATAAATAAATGAATAAATAATGAAGGCTAAAGAGCTCAGTTTTACAGAAGAATTCCAAACGTTAAAGGGAGGAGGAATCTTGGAATTAGAACAATCACCGTTTGGTTACTACCGCGTAATAATGTCAAAGGTAAGAATCACGCCAGGATGCTGAAGCTGGCAGGTGGATGTGTGATGAGAAGCAGACTGGACACAGTCTCCTAGCATCTCCCCAAATATTGTAAATGATAGGGGGGAAATCATAACCTTACAAAAGATATCAAGACAGTCACCACCTTGTCAAGTTACCAGATTTAATGTCATTGCTACTGCTGTTGCTAAGTCGCTTCAGTCGTGTCCGACTCTGTGCGACCCCATAGACGGCAGCCCGCCAGGCTCCCCTGTCCCATGGGAAAACTCGTCTGTCCCCTGCTGTGAGGTCCTGAGGAAGACACACAGCTCTTCTGTGCTCTTACCGCCACAAATGCAGAACTGGAGTCTAACCCAAAGGAAACACCAGACAGATCCAAACTGAGGGATGTTGTGCAAAACACCTACTACCTTGTACTTTGCAAAAATGTCGTGGTTGCGAAGGACAAGGAAGGACTGAGCAGCTGCTTCAGATCAAAGGTGATGAAGCAGAAAGGACAAGGAGATGCAGTGTAACCGAGGGTTGGATTCTGAACTAGAATTTTTTTTAAATTACAAAGTAACTTAGTGGAAAAAACTGATGAAATTTGAATATTAAAAGTTAGATTTTGGTAATTATATTGTGGCTAGCCCTGTTTTTAGTAGGTACTGCTGAAGCATTTGGAAGTAAAGGGTATGATATTGTCAACTTACTCTTAAAAGGCTCAGAATAAAATCATGTGTGTGTGTGTAGAGACAGGACGATGAAGCAAATCTGGTAAAATGTCAACTGTGGTGGAATCTGAGTAAACTGTATGTGGAAAAATCTTTGGACTATTTTGCAACTTTGCATAAGTCTAAAATTATTGCAAATTAAAACTCTAAATCATTTTTTTAATTGCCACTTGTTCACAGAAACCAGGAAAGTTATACTCCTTCTGTGCTAATCATTAGCTTCTTAAGACAAACTGAAATCATTCATTGCAGCAACAACTCATCATAATAAAGGGAAAATCATAATACACCTTGGATATTGGCGGTTACAAACTCAATTAAAGGGGAAAAAAAACCACCTGTGATTCATTTCACCTCTCTTCAAGCTCCATTTAGGACAAGGCAGGCTCAGAGGTAGTAAAACCTTGAAACAGCACAGTGTAAAGAGTTCTTAGAATGCCAAGACAGTCATGTGACATTCATTAGACAAATGATCACATCCCTCTGGGCCAGAGTTTCATCATCTGGAAAATGAAGGGGCTCTATCAGATTATTTCTACTCTAATTTGTACATCATGAAAATCTGTAAATTCATTTCATAATAAAAATACTTATTGCTTGCTTTACAAAATATAGATCTCACTCAAACCTCGAGTTCAAATATAACAACAACAAACTGGCCAACAAGTTGTCACTAGCTTTCTGTGCCAATTGTTTCCTCCTCTTTCCTTCATCCCAGGCAAGAATACTGGAGCGGGTTCCCTTTTCCTCCTCTGGAGGACCTTCCTGGCTCAGCGATTGAACCTGTGTCTTCTGCCTAGGCAGGGGGATTCTTTACCACTGAGCCACCAGGGAAGCCCTCTGTTATTTCTCAGAGTTTGGAAAACAAAGATTTCCTTGTGTTTTTAACTTTCCATAGCTTGACCAATGTCACCAACAAGCGTATCCGTGCATTCTGAGTATCAGACTGCTAGACATGTAAACACGGCAGTTAATTTCAAAACTTACTGTGGGCCAGTAACATCTTTTAAAATACAATATGCATGACAGAATACTTTTTTTTACAACAAAATAATTTGAATAGATTCTTCTACTAAAACATGTAAACACGGCAGTTAATTCTGAAACTTACCGTGGGCCAGTAACATCTTTTAAAATACAATATGCATGACAGAATACTTTTTTTTACAACAAAATAATTTGAATAGATTCTTCTACTAAAGAAAGTTCAGTGGTACAATAAACACGATTAATATCCTCATAAGTATTAACTTTTATTCAGCCGGCTTTCATAAAGGAAATCAGGTTAAATAACTTATCTGAGGAACCTGAATTGCTAAGGTTCCCTTCTGTTTCGTCTTTCAGTTTAGACAATATCATTCTTACAACAGGACACTAGGCTGTGATGCTATAATTATTTCAGCACTAAAAAAGTACAATGTACAGAGCTAACTGGTTTTTTGCAGGGGCTACTCACCTGAGAGCTCTTGCCACACTTAGCGTCTCCCGAAACGATCACAACTTGACTCTGAAGCAGCTTCTCCATAAAGGAGTATTTTTCCTTCCATATTGGAAGGTCTTCTCTTTCTTTCAGAAGTTTATAGTAACGTGATGAATACGGCAAGCCATCGAAAGGGTTAAGTTCCAAATCCTCACACGCCAGAATTCCCTCCTCATCCCCGTCACTGGAATCCAGGGACTCGGGGAAATAGCGTTTTTCGGAGGAGGAGTTAGGACATTCCAGGGTTGCTGCTTCCATCTTGTCCAAGGGAGCTTAAGCCGCCGGCATTCTCCCGCAACAACCCACTGCAAACAGAGCCGTCTCTGTACACAAACTCAGACGTCCCAACCTGCGGGACTGCAGGCCAAGGCCCTAGCCAGCTGAATTCCTCCGGTCTGCATCTGCTGTCTGCGGCGCTGGCTGCTGTGCTCCAGCACTCCTCTGCGCATTCAGGGATGGTCGATAAAGCTAGACGCAAACTAAACAAGAAGGAAAGTCAGGTACACAGACATATGAGGTGCTCAGAAGAAAAAGCAATAGGCATTCCAAAACAAAAGCTTGATTTTTTCTGTTAATGGGTTACTGTCTGGCACTTCTGCTGTCTGTTTAAAAGGCCAGGAATAATGCAGACTCGCTCTTCAGGTCTGGTTGGTGGCCGTTTCTCCCTGGCCAGTTTGAGCACGAGCCCACCCGGGACCTGATTCTCCCTGCTGACCCCTGTCCCAGGTCCCGGCATCTTGATTGACAGCGGAATCGGGAGCAACAGGCAGACATTGTGAGTGTGAGGCTCCATCACGTGGTCACTAATCCCACCACAAAGGAGATGGCAGACCCTCTAACTGTTGAGGGCCTGGCGAGTGTTCCCCCACACTGGCTTCAGAAACTCCACTATTTATTTATTTAGTTTAAAAGAGTATTAAATTTTCTTTTTCATTTTACATTTGCCTGTGCTAATTTACAAAGCCAAGTGAGTGAATTTATTATATTTTCCCATCTGAGGCTATGCTAGCTTTGGTTAATGAGGTCTTTTATTTGTTTAACTACACCAGAAATCTCAAGCATATTTCTTGAGATCCCTGGGTCTTAAGCCCAACATGTTAGATTTAAGAGGCAACAAATTACAACACGTAATTTAAATGAAGAAGAGAAAAACTGCCTAAGAAAGGGTAAAATTTACACTAGGAATAGTCTGTATGTGTCAGGGAAGGGATCCTTCCTTTTCCAATCACTGGTGGTTTTTAAAAAATTCAATCAGTAGTGCTGGAAATAAGCACCTTTTCACATTAACCAAGGGGAAACTAAAAGGAAAGAAAAACTCAAGTAAAAAAGAATGCAGAATAAAATACCTTTCATGGTATCTTGTCACTCAGATCACTCTTTTTATGGCACCTCATTTATCAGAATTATTGCTCGAGATTGTCAGAGTTAGTAGTCTCAAACGGCTAGCTTCTAACCATAAGTAATGAAAACAAAATACTTCTCCACTGGTCAAGTCAGGCTCCAGGGAAACAGTCAGTCACTCAGGAAACAATCTGGAGTGCCTTCCAGGGCTTAAACTAATAAACGGGGCACTGGTCACACACATAAGGATACTCTGGGGGTAGGATGAAGACTGGTACAGAACTTTTAAAAAGTCACAGATCACAAGAGGGAGAAACTGATCTCCACGGTGGGGAAGGAACATGCTGGCTCTATGAGGGTAGAGTTCTTCAAAACTCGTTCTGAAAGCCACTGTTTAAAAATTACAATGGAACTGTCAAGGTGTGATAATACAAATGTAATACGCATTAACTCCACAATTCCGCGCTGAGACCAGAGCCACAGAAAATCTCCAAAAGCACGACAGCCTGAGATCACAGGACAAGCTGACTTTGCGACGGTGCCCAAGAATCAGAAACCTCAACTACTTAAGAGAAGTCAGTGCTTAGTTTTATGTTCAGCTTTTGTTTCGTTCTGATTAGAATCCCTTCCAAGGGATCTCATCTTATATGTAAATTAAATTACTGTTACTATGACTGAAGACTGCCTCAGGTACTATTTCCGAATTGTTTTCAGTTCAGTCGCTCAGTCATGTCTGACTCTTTGCCACCCCATGGTCGCAGATTGTTTTATCTTTTAAAAAAAAAAAAAAGCAGCACTATTAGTATTACCAAACACGTGTCTTTGAAATGTTTCTCTTCCAGTGCTCCCTAAAAGTGTAATCATCTTGTAATTAAAGTCTTACTTAGAAAGTACTGACCACGTTGAATCCTCGGGAACAGTCACGGTTTCTGAATAGGCATCTTTCTAGAAGAAAGCTAAGGCTGACCTAGCCTCTTTTCACACAAACCATGTGTACAGATACACATCACCTACTTATCTGTTCTGGTGGCTCAGAGATGACCCACAGAGCGGTGGACTCCACTTCCTCTCCCTGTGAATCTGAGCTGGCCCCGTGACTCGCTGTGACCACAAGAATGCAGTGAGGTGATGCTGGACTACTTCCTAGGCGTTCAATTGCTTGAAAACACTCTCCCTTGGAGCCAGCTGTCGCTCTGTGAGGTGGAGAAGCCACTAGGAGGAGAGCGAAGCCGGGCGTCTGCTGACAGAAGGCACGGCCTGCCAACCACATGGGCGCGTGGTGGAAGGCGCCCCACCCCGGCACGGCCTCCAGATGACCACAGGCCCGGCCGACAGGACGTCTGCACAAGGAGCGGCCACAGGGGCCCAGTCACCCGGAGAACCACGGGACGGGCCACCAAGTTCCAGCAGCAGAAAACCAGACTTCTGCCGGCTAAACGGAGCACACTCGGGATTTAACTGTTTCTTCATGACTCAAGGTCCGTCGGAGAAGACTTGAGAGTCCCTTGGACTGCAGGGAAATCAAACCAGTCCATCCTAAAGGAGATCAGTCCTGGGTGTTCAATGGAAGGACTGATGCTGAAGCTGAAACTCCAATACTTTGGTCACCTGACTAGAAGAGCTGACTCACTGGAAAAGACCCTGATGCTGGGAAAGATTGGAGGCAGGAGGAGAAGGGGATGACAGAGGATGACATGGTTGGATGGCATCACGGACTCAATGGACATGAATCTGAGTAAACTCCGGGAGTTGGTGATGGACAGGGAGGCCTGGCGTGCTGTGGTCTATGGGGTCGCGAAGAGTCAGACACGACTGAGCGACTGAACTGAACTGAACTGAACAAGGGCACCAACGCACTGGTTCCTGTAAGAGAATGAGGTTTCCAGATTTCCCTGAAGTGATGGGGGACAGAGGCCAGACGCGGCCACAGAGCCCTCCTTCCCCGGGGATGTGGCCTCCACGTCACACAGTCGCTCCCATCTGCTTCTCTAACTACTCTCCTACACAGTGCTTAGAACCAGACAGCCTTGTTGCACAGAAATGCCTATGAAGGCTGAGTCCACAAAGGGCTCTACGCTGACCCCATCGAGTCTGAAGGGTAAAGTGGTGAAGCCCGCGACACCTATTTGCAGCTCTCTCGGGACCTGGTTTTCTTTCTTTTGGTCTATCTTTATTTATTTGGGCTTCCCTGATAGCTCAGTTGGTAAAGAATCCACATGCAATGCAGGAGACCCCAGTTTGATTCCTGGGTCAGGAAGATTCTCTGGAGAAGGGAAAGGTTACCCACTCCTGTATTCTTGGGTTTCCCTGTGGCTCAGCTGGATAAGAATCCACCTGCAATGCAGGAGACCTGGGTTCAATCCCTGGGTCAGGAAGATCCCCTGGAGAAGGGAAAGGCTACCCACTCCAGTGCTCTGGCCTGGAGAATCCCATGGAATGCGTAGTCCATGGGGTCGCAATGAGTTGAACATGACTGACCGACTTTTACTTTATTTAATTGGAGGGTAACGGGCTTTACGATGTTGTGCTTCTGCCGTACAACAACACGAGTCAGCTGTGAGCATACGTATGTCCCTTCCCTCTCGAGACTCCCCACCCCCTCATCCCTTCCCTCTCAGTCGTCACAGAGCATCAGGCTGGGCTCCCTGCGCTGTGCAGCAGCTTCCCACTGGCTATTTACACAGGTGGTAGATAAGCGTCACGGCTGCTCTTCCGATTTGTCCCACTCTCTCCTTCCCCTGCTGTGTCCACAAGACCCTTTTACTGTCCTACAGACTGAGTTCCCAGTTTGGAGGGATGAGTGGCTGAGTTTTGACTCCACCAGCTCAAAAGACAGACACACACAGCTCTCCTCACCGATTCAGCAACTGACGGGACCCGTGCTGATCACTTTCTCCTCGTCACTGTTGTTTAATCGCTCAGCTGTGTCCGACTCTTCACCACCCCATGGACTGTGGCCCGCCAGGCTCCTCTGTCCTTGGGATTTCCCTTCTCCGGGGTATCTTCCTGACCCAGGGAATGAACCCGAGTCTCCAGCATTGGCAGGTGGGCTCTTTACTACTGAGCCACCAAGGAAGCCCCCCTTTCCCCCAGATGTGCTTAAATACACACAAGGGATTCGTGTCCTGGCCTTGGGCGATTTAATAGTAGCAACCTAAATAAGGGAAAACGAGTAATACAGGCTACATGTCACTCAAAAGTAAAATCTGTCCTGTTATCAATATAAACTACATTCTATGACAAGAATTTTAAATCTGAAAGCAAACTGGCATTTGCCCATTTTCAAAGCTATCCTACATGAGACTGTAGATCACATAATTTGTCAAAGACTGCTCTCGAAAGTGCATCTATTACAACTCTTAAATGAGCATTTATGAAAATAATACATTATCCAGCATAACACGAAACCACCTTACCGAGAATCAGAAGTTAACACGTGGCTAACGAGCTACATATTAGCCATTTATGTTTTGGCTCTGGGCCAGTAATTCTAGAAACGTAAATGGAGTCCATAGACAAGGATAAAGCTTTCAAGGGACTAAGTCAAATAACGTGGTGAAATTTGTCCTGAATAACTGTTTCACTGTTTGATGCTCCTCATCTGCACTTTCCCCACCATGTTCAACTGAATATCAATGGGTTCTTCACACCTACCAAACCCTCACCTGTACAATTTCAGCAACTGCACAGGTCTGGCGACCCCCCAACAGTTACTCTCTGGACCTCTTCTCTCTGTAAAAGGCCTGGTAAGGTCTCATCCTGTTTCACGGCTCTAATGCCACCGTATGTGGCGGTCTCCCTGTTTATATGTCCCGTCAAGCCTCTCTCCCTGAACTCCAGTCTCGTGCATTCAACTACCTACTAGTCATCTCCAATGTGGATATTTAGCAGGCATTTCACACTTTATGTACCCAAAGCTAAGCGCTGACATCTGCCCCAAAGCCATACACCTGGTCCGCTCATCTTCCTTTCAACTGCTCAGACCCCCAAATCTGAACGTATTCTTCATTTTTTTAAAAATCTCAAATCCCATCTCTGATCCGTCAATGGACTTGCTGGAGAGAACAGCAGCATCCAAAGATGTGCGTGTCCAAAGGCCTGGGATCTTCAATATGTACTCTGCTTGACAAGAGGGCTGCAGATGTGATCAAGTTGAGGACCTTGGCCAAGGGAGATCGTGCTGGTGGGTCCGAGCTAATCGCAGGGTCTGAAAATCAGAGACCCCTTCTCAGGTTTAGTCCGAGGGGACATGACCAAGGACGAAGGGTTGGGGAGATGCGATGCTGTTGGCTCTGAGGATGGAGGGCGGGCTTGTGAGCCATAATGCGGTGACCTCTAGAAGCTGGGAAACCAAGGAAAGGAATTCTCTCCTAGAGTGCCTAGAAAGCACCACAGCCCTGCCTGATTTTAAACCAGTGATGAGCATTTAAAAACATGTATTTTAATTTTTATTTCTTTATTTGGCTGTGCTGGGTCTCAGTCGCAGCACGTGGATCTCTAGTTGAGACTTGCAGCATCAACTCTTATTTGGGGCCTGTGGGATCCAGTTCCCTGGTCAGGGCTCCAAACCGAGCCCCCTGCATTGAAAGTACAGAGTCTTAGCCACTGGACCACCAGGGAAATCCCAAACCATGATGAACTAACTTCTAACCGAAGCAAATTACGATAATAAAAAAATTACCACTAAATTTGCAGTAATTTGTTACAGGAGCAACAGTTAACTAATACATCTGGAAATGCCCGTTCTACCTTCAAAATATATCAAAACCCCCATAACGTCCACCATGAACAGCCAGTCTGAGCCACTAACCTCTCATCTGGATTACTGCGACATCCTCGTGACTGGTCTTGGTTCCACCCTTAGTCTCTTGCAGTCAAAGTGATCCTGGTAAAGTCTACTTAGGTCTCCTCTGCTCAAAAAATTTCTCGTGATTTAGAAACTTCACCTTACTCCAAGGAAAAACCACAGTCCTTAACGGGACCTGCAAGGCCTGTGGGAACCAGAGGCATCACCTCCCTGCCCCAGTATCCCTGGCTTGCTCTCTCACTCACACTTCTCTGCTCAGGCGGCCCCCTCACTGGTCCTCAAACACACAGCACATGCCTGCCTCAGGGCCTGCTCTGCTCTCTGCCCAAAACGCTCCTTTCCTCCGAAACCCAAATGGCCAGCTCCCTTATTCCCTAAAGACCTTCACAGAATGTCAACTCTGCCACGGGGGGCTTCCCTGCCACAGGTCTGCCCTGTCTGAACAGCCACGCTCCTGTGCCCCAAACCCACTCCCCCAGCTCCTCAGCCTGCCCTGTTTCCTCTTTACATCTGTTTATTGTTGGAGCCCTCCGCCGAACGCAAGCACCTCGAGTTGGGGAGGTGTCTTTTTCTCCCCACCTTTAAGGCAGAATTGGCACATGGAAAGCATTCAACAGATACTTGCTGAATGAATGAATGATGTTGCTAGCACATCAGGGTACTGCTGTTCAACTATCCGGGTTGCGCTCTGTTCGGTCAGTGACCAAGCTCTTCGAAACTTCACCGCGTTCTGTCCCTTCCATCTCGCCTCTGATCCCAGACACCCGTGGCCACCTGCCTTTCTCCCCAGGCTCTCCACTGCAGCCTCTCGTGCACAGATCTGCACTTGCATTATATTATTCCACTTACAGCTCCAGTTAGCTGGCTACCGCTGCATCAATAGAGCTGAAACACTTCTGTTGGGAACTCACTATGTTTCTGGATTTCAGTGACTTTTTTGCCCCCGAATATGGCACAGAATAGACCCTTGCTGTTTTTAAAGGTTACGGCCTGAGAGTCTGGTGAATTAGCACATCCATCAACTGAAATATCTGCGAGCTTAAGTTCTCACATGAACCACGCACAGAAATCACAAATTAGCTCCTTTTTCAACATTTCTTAGAGCTGCTTTTTTCTTGATGACTTGAGTGGTTGTGTAGAAAATCACAGAGGTGCACTGAGATCCACACAACAGCGCGCCTCAAGCACAGCCAGCAGACCCCCCGATCTTTCGGGTCACTTGTAAACAACCAATGTGAGGAGGCCACGTCCCTAAGGATTAGGGAACTACTGAACCATCTGTACTACACACTATCTTTCCTTTCAGTCTCTCTACTCGAACCGCTATTGAGCTATATCCTCTTTGGCAGTTTCCACAGCCTGAACCCAGATACAGTGGGTACTTGATTAGCAATCAGAGGGTGATTCAACCTCTGTCCCTTGGGGATTCTACGCTTTTAAGACTGACATCAGATTGTGTTTTATTACAGGTGTTATTCTCAATCTAATAGGTTTTCTCTATTCTCAAGCCTTCTCATCTTCCATGCCTGCATTTTCATGTCTTCCATTTTCTTATTCAACCAATATTTGAGTGTCTACTAAGTATCTGGCCTGTGAACATGCGAGTGATATGTGAACAGGCAGGGCTGGGTCCTGTCCTCACGGGGCTTACAGTCTAGCTGAAAACGAAGGTGGGGGGTCAAACAAAGACTCTTAATCTTGTAGTTAAATAAGGAAGACCTCCCTGGTAGCTCAGATGGTAAAGAATCTGCCTGCAGTGCGGGAGACCCGGGTTCAGTCTCTGGGTCGGGAAGATCCTCTGGAGAAGAGAATGGGTACCCACTCCAGTGTTCTTGTCTGGAGAATCCCATGGACAGAGAAGCCTGGTGGGCCACAGTCCATGGGGTTGCAAAAAGTCGGACATGACTAAGTGACTAACACTTTCACCTTCTTTCCAGTAAGTAAAAGAAGGAAGAATGACAGGTATGCAACAGAAAAAAGAAAAGATCCAGGGGCAGGCGCATTCATAGATGAGACAAGAGCCCAATCAGGAAAGACTGGATAAGCCATTACTAAAACTATTAAGTTTTATTTTAAATGTCATGGGTCTAACTCAGTCATTTCTTGATTAAAATTTTTATCTTTTAAACATTTTGCTTTTCTTTACAATTTTGTTAAATCTAACGTGTTACTCAATTTTCTAAATATTACCTATGATTTTTCTAATATCTACCTTCAATTTTCTTCATTACTACTGCATGACAAGTTCTAGGAGAGCTGGAGCCAACTGAATGTAAATGGCAAAATGGAATGGATATTGGAATTATGAGCAAGCTTACCAAACAGGGCAGTAAGTTCAGTTCAGTTCAGTTACTCAGTCATGTCCGACTCTTTGCAACCCCATGAATCGCAGCCCGCCAGGCCTCCCTGTCCATCACCAACTCCCAGAGTTCACTCAAACTCAACATCCATCGAGTCAGTGATACCATCCAGCCATCTCATCCTCTGTTGTCCCCTTCTCCTCCTGCCCCCAATCCCTCCCAGCATCAGAGTCTTTTCCAATGAGTCAACTCTTCGCATGAGGTGGCCAAAGTATTGGAGTTTCAGCTTTAGCATCATTCCTTCCAAAGAAATCCCAGGGCAGATCTTCAGAATGGACTGGTTGGATCTCCTTGCAGTCCAAGGGAAGTAAGAGAAACCAGCAAATCCCATTCAAGTGAAAAATTATCAGAAATATTAAAAACTAAACACCACTTCTTGACTATTTAAAATTATTTTCACAAAGGTCTGTGAAAACAGGTCTTTTCTACGATCTAATTCACAGCCTATCCTTTTTCCTCTCCACTGCTTAGGAAAAGTGTTCTGGGAAAAACACACTTACACAAACACCTTGCCTTTTAAAAAATTATTTTCATGTAACTTCCAAATTTGTTTTGACACTATTTATGTGACCAATGCATTTTTCTTGAAGAATTTGTGCTAATTTTTATTGGAAGTTTTAAAAATAGTTTAATAACTATTTAAAGTCTCTTCATATTCTGCAGAAGAGGAAATTATTTATTATTCGAATGTTTGCAAACAGGATCAAATGGAGAGTCAGGAATTTGTTAGAAATCCTAGAGGATGTCCCTGGTGGTTCAGTGGTTAAGAGTACACCTTGCAATGCGGGGGACATGGGTTCGATCCCTGGTTCTGGAAGATCCCACATGTTGCAGAGCAACTAAGTCCAAGTACCACAATCACTGAGCCTGTGCTCTGGGGCTCTTGAGCCGCTAGTGAAGGCCAAGTGCCCAGAGCCCGAGTTCTGCAACAAGAGAAGCCACCACAAGGAGAAGCCTGTGCCCAACAGAGAGCAGACCCTGCAGCTAGAGAAAAGCCCCCGCACACAGCCACAAAGACCCAGCACAGCCAACATAAATAAAGAAGTCTTTCTAACGGATGTGAATCTGAGCAAACTCCAGGAGACAGGGAAGGACAGGGAAGCCTGGTGTGCTGCAGTCCATGGGGTCGCAAAGAGTCAGACACGACTTGGCGAATGAACGCCCAACAAGGGGAGCAACTTAGTAAAAGGAAACATCTGTCTACGTGGAATCTTTGGAACAACGCTGGAACACTAACGCAAACTCAGCACGTGTGCTCGACACATTCACTCAGGTTTTCACGTGGCTTCCTCCAGCTCCAGGTTTATGATAGACTTCCTAAGGTCAAGATCCACTTCTGAGTCATCTCTGCAGAGTCTACACCGTAACATAGGCCTTTGCAAAGATTATGTGACCAATACATATTAGCTGAAATAATAAACAATATACTCGTGAACCATGATGACAAGGTTTAGAACAAAGGAAGATTAATGAGGCCCTGCAAGTGAGTAACGACTGTCCTCAGGATAGAGAGCTGTTATTTCTTTGGAGAACAGGATCATTAGTTCCCTATTCCACACCAACTCTGTTCAAAGTGCTTGATTGTGACAAGATAAGGAGCTTGCATCGCAGTGTAAATTAACTGGCTGCTTCCTTCCCTGAAGAAGTCTTGCTATTTCCCTGAACTAAACAGTATGACTAGGGCCACAGTCTATTTACATTCTGGCACCAGCTCCTAATCTCACTGCAAACCAGTAAGAGTCTGTGGACTGACATTGGTCTGCACACTGCAGACTTTGAAAACAAAGGTCCTATCCAACCACCGAAGCTGAACTAGCACTATGGACAGCAATAATGATAATGAGGATGATTCTACCAATTAGCCTTTACGGAGTGCTTACTGGGCGCCAGATGCTAGAAGTACTTAAGCACTTTATATGGATTATTTCATTTAAACTCTTAAGGACCCCATGAGGGTTTACTTTATTATTTCCGTTTTTTTTTTTTAATGAGGAAATTTAAGCCTTCAGAAGCTTAGTTAATTCACTCAGCTTCGAGCTGCTCAGCTGGGGTAGAGCAGGTGCTGAAGTCCTGCAGTCTGCTCTCAGCTTCGCCCCAGGTATGTGTCCCAGGTACGGGTCCAGTGTGTGCTCAACTGTGTCGCACCACGCTGCTCCCTGACTGCGTTAAAGAACTACAGCAGGCTCCCGCAGCAACACTGTGGGGTAGAGAACCACTTGATGTTACAGGAGGTATCAGGCAGGGTGGCCGGGAAAACATACCGTATGATGACGGTTCTTTCATGGAAAGGAAAACATAGCTGTAATCACCCATACTGAGAGCTGCCATCAAATATCTAATATGAAAACTTTATTTTCCAGGTGTACTCTATTTTAATCAAAAGCAATGGACTTAACATAACTGGGCTTTTAAGAAGATTACTCCTTTGCTTTCCTTTGTTTTAATTGGCTCAGAGCTCCCCCAAAGCACATCCTATTGTATACTGTCATCCTGCTTATTTAACTTATATGCAGAGTGAAAGTGAAGTCGCTCACTTGTGTCCAACTCTTTGCGACCCCATGGAGTGTCAGAGTACAGCATGTGAAATGCCAGGCTGGATGAAGCATAAGCTGGAATCAAGATAGCTGGGAGAAACACCAATAACCTCAGATATGTAGGTGACACCAGCCTTAGGGCAGAAAGTGAAGAAGAATTCAAGAGCCTCTTGATGAAAGTGAAAGAAGAGAGTGAAAAAGCTGTCTTAAAACTCAACATTGAAAAAATGAAGAACATGGCATCAGGTCCAATCACTTCATGGGAAACAGACAGGGAAACAATGGAAACAGTGACAGACTTTTATTTTCTTGGGCTCCAAAATCACTGTGGATGGTGACTGCAGCCATGAAATTAAAAGATGCTTACTCCTTGGAAGAAAAGCTATGACAGACCTAGACAGCATATTAAAAAGCAGAGACATTACTTTGCTGACAAAGGTCTGTATAGTCAAAGCTATGGTTTTTCCAGCAGTCATGTAGAGATGTGAGAGCTGAACAATAAAAAAGGCTGAGCACCAAAGAACTGATGCTTTTGAACTGTGATGTTGGAGAAGATTCCTGAGAGTCCCTTGGACAGCAAGGAGATCAAACCTGTAAGTCTAAAGGAAATCAACCCTGAATATTCACTGGAAGGACTGATGCTGAAGTTAAAGCTCTAATACTTGGGCCACCTGATTCGAAGAGCTGACTCATCAGAAAAGACCCTGATGCTGGGAAAGATTGAAGGCGGGAGGAGAATGAGATGACAGAGGATGAGATGGTTGGATGGCATCACCAACTCAATGGACATGAGTTTGAGCAAGCTCTGGGAGTTGGTGACGGACAGGGAAGCCTGGCAGGCTACAGTCCATGGGGTTGATAAGAGTCAGACGCAACCAAGCGATATCTCAATAACAACAATAATATACCAAACACAGCTTGAATTATCAATCCTGCACAATTTTTTTTTAAGAATTCTACATTCTACTGGCAATTTGCACATAAAGACTTCCCAAGCTCAGTCAATGTCTGTGTAGCATAATAACATATTACTCCCTACATGTAAGTCTATAAATCAAGGGTTTTGTTAGAATTTCAAATGGCTGGGCCACTCAGTGCTTTTTAACACTATTTTGATGATTATTTTTACTGGATAATATTCTAAAAACTAACACGTGAGTAAAAGCAAAGTTAATAAAGTATGCTAAAATATTAATTTGACTTATTTATGCAGTCTAGTTAGATATCTGAACAAATGCATGAGCCAATCAAAGTTGAAAACTAAAAATAGGCTATTGCCAGTCTCCCTAAGGAATTCACCGTATTTATTTTACCTACAACATACACAAAATGAACTTTCATACAACTTCTTTATCAAAGACAGTATTGCTTGGGGCATTATCATACCTCCTGAAGTTATATTTTACTTGAATCGTTGCTCTAAATGGAGATTGTGAAAAACAAAAAATATGAGGAACCTTTTTCACAGAGTGTATGTGTGCGTGTTCAGTCAGTCGTGTCTGACTCTCCACGACCCCATGGACTGTAGCCTGCCAGGCTCCTCTGTCCGCGGGATTCTCCAGGCAAGAATGCTAGAGTGGGCTGCCATTTCCTCCTCCGTGCTAACAGAGTCATGGGTAGCCATTCTGCACCAACTTTATTAAAACAAGAATCAATGGATACACTACGCTGCGCACTCTAAGGCAGGTGGAGGAAAATAGCATCATTCCAGGGAGCGCCAACACACGGGCCTGGGAGAGCAGGGCTTCTGGTCTGTCCGTCTCTCCAGATTTTCTGGCCCCTCCTCTCCAGCCTCTGCCCCAGAGTTTTATCCCCAGCCGTCTTCTCACCGCACATAACCTCCCCGGAGAATCTCACTCACATTTTAACTTCAATCACTGAGTGCTTCGGCCGAGTTTCTATCTTCATCTCAGACTTCTTTCTACAGTTCCAGACCCACACGTCCAAGTAACACTTACGGGACGTCCCAACTTAGATAACAGGCAATTTCAGGGTGAACGTTCAAAACTGAACTTGTCATCTACCCCACTTCTCACACCTCTGAGAAACAAAAGGCTTCTTTCACGTTCCAGATTCAGCAACTGACAGAACAGTGTCGTCAGCAGGAAGTCATCCCTGGCTTCTTCCCCACCTCCACCTCCAGCATCTCCAAGGCTGCTGATTTCACCTCGCTCAGCAGCCCCTCCTCCTGATTCCCAACACCATCACCACCAGAGCCTTAGTTATCTTATTTCTTCACAGAATTGCTGCAAAATCTCCAGTTTTGCTTTTCTGCCTCTATCTGTGGCTCTCCATCAACGTGACATCATTCACAAGCTGCCAGAGACCTCTGTCAAATGCAAAACTGGTCACGTCACTGACTCAAGTGCCTTTTATTACCTTCAAGACAAAAGCCTCACTCCCAGGTTCTTTCTGACTTAGTCTGTATTTGCCCCTCCAGCTTTCCAGTATGTTCTCTCTGCTCCAGCCACAATCCTATCCCCTGTACCTCTGCCCAGTCTCTTCCTCTGCCTGGGTGGTCCCCTTGCCCTCACAGACAATCCATCAAGTCATTTCCTAGTCCCTCCTGGAGAAGAAATCCAGGTCCCAGGAAGTACCTAACACATTACAGGTGCTCACCAAATATTTGCTGTGTGTACGCTGGAGTTAATGACAACCCTTTACATTTAATAAATTCTTTGCAATATACAAGGAATTTTCATTCACATCTATAATCACATTTGACAACCACTGCAGGTTTTATCATCCCGAGTTATCAATGAGGAAATAATGGCCCCTGACTTTCCCAAGATGGAAGAGCAGGAATTAATGCAATCATCCCTGACTAAAGGCTTGTCTTCTATTATTATCCTACTTAATTATCAGGTACACACTGAAAACCCACTATGAGCTTAAAGGAATACAGAAGCAGCCTAGGTCATGGACTTAGCTCTTAAATGTTTAATCTCATCAGAGGCACAAGACCCATACACACAAAAAATGAGAAAATTCTACAAGATAGTATAGTATATATATAAAATAGATAACCAATAGGGATCTACCATATACACAGAGAACTATATTCAATATCTTATAAATACTGGAAAGAATCTTTAAGGTAAAAGAATCTGAAAAGGAACATATATATATATATATAATATATATGGCTAAATCACTGTACTATATACCTGAAACTAACACGATATCATAAATTATACCTCAAAAAAAAAAAAATTCTAAGAAGAAAAAAGAAAGTATAGTGTAGCGTAGGGCTAAGTGCCAAAGTGCACAGTGACCCTGGGGGGAACAGAAGTGCACTCAGTGGGCACTCACCTATCCTGGGGGCTTCCTGGGGCTCAGGGGGTAAAACATCCCTCTGCCAATGCAGCAGATGCAGAAGACGCGGGTTTGACTCCTGGGTTGGGAAGTTCCCCTGGAGAAAGGAATGGCAAGCCGCTCCAGTATTCTTGCCTGGAAAATCCCATAGACAGGGGAGCCTGGCAGGCTGCAGTCCAGGGGGTCGAAGCCTTGGACATGACTGAGCGACGGCATGAACACACGCGCACCCACCCTGGGAAGGCTCTCCAGATAGCAGATGGGGGAGTGGGCAGCGTGGCTCTGTAGCCATTACACCATGAATGATTAAAAGGGCTAACAGAGAGGCATTTTTTAAGTCCAACAATTTGAGTGCAGACCATGACAGGTCTGGAGGACAGAAAGGAAACAGCAAAAATGGAAATATAATTGTTTTCTGCCTTTGACCAAATTCCTTCTGAGTTTTAGAAAGTAACAGAGGGAAGAGTTCCCTCACTATGGAAAAACAGAAATCCAGAAACAAAAATGAAAACTTCCTCTGACTTATGAGAGTAAGTTTATGAAACAGAAGTATATTCATCTGCTTTATTTCCTTTCTTTCCTTTTGAAATCATCCTACTTGAATTAAACCATGTTAACTTCCTAAAGGAATTACTTTTACTTTGAATTCTGATGTGGACAAGAGATTTAAACAAGAAGAAGAAAGGCCACTTCTGTCTCTTAATTGCTACCTTGTTATTTCCTGGGACAGTGCTTTGGCTTGCTACATGTAGTTGAGCATTAGCAAAGTAAACAATAATGTAATTATTCCCTCCAGTGAAGAGCTGGGAAACTTTTCCGAACATGACAGTGAAAACAAATAGAAAAAGTAGTACAAAATACCCAAAGGGACAACCAATACCTTTACCATTCATTTCAACCTCCAGCCGCTAGCAACCGACCTCAGGCCATCCCCTCCAGTAATAAAGCACGGTCCCTTTATCTAGAGCAGTTTCTTTAAAGCTCTTCTCAATCATTCAACAGACATTTAACAAGTACATTGTTACTGGAGAAAAAGAAACTGAATACCAACCCCTGCCTTGGACATTTTTGTACGTATCCCTTCCTCATCTTCACCCCCTTCTTTAGTCATTTGTTCCACAGGTACACAATCCCCTAAAACAAATGCTGTTTTTCAGTTGCTCATGTCACCTATTACCTAAAATATGTCAATGCAAGATTGCCTCAATGTCAAGCTCATAGTTATCGATAAAATCATTCATCTATACAACAAAATATTTATCAATATATATCTCCATTTTATAACACAGTTATCCTCTGGTAAAAAAAGAAAAAAGTCTGCATATAACTATTAAATTATCGCGCCCTTGTTACATCGAGATCTACAATTTTGGTTCTTCTTTTTAAATACAAGTGCCTAATCCTTTACTGTACGGGAAAATTTAACCCTACCTCCTCTTTTCTGTTAATAAAAGCCAAGCTTTAATCGTTATCTTCTCACTTTGACTATGACATCATCAATGAACATCATTACGTTTGTTTCTCCAGTGAAAAGACCAATTCATAACTTGGATAATGATGTGAAAACTAGAACTTGAAAAGACTGTACTACAGAAGAACTGTTGATCTTAGAGCCTTTCTATCTAAAAACCCATTCCACATCTCTAAGTAGTAAGAACAGGTAGTCAAGGCACCATGAAGTGTTTACCTTCCAACTTGAATTTATTACTTTAATATTGTAGCTGTTGAATTACAGGTTCTGTATATATCACACCGCTTGTCAATATCCACTAAACATAAACCTTGTGGCTTTGACAATGAATCTGAAAAAGTCCCCAAATAGTCTGAGAGGGGAGAGCCCAATTTGGTGGAATATAATAAATGTCCCTTTCCATCACAGAATACCTGCTTCTCAGGTTCAATTAACCTCTGAAAGTAATTCTCCTTGATGTCCTTGTCATCTGCAGGGTAGGAAAGAATGAGCAGTCACTAACGTGACCCCAAAACGCTCTCTTCTTTTCATTCCCCTCAAGTCCTGTCTAGGGCAGCAGGAGGAACTGATGGAGGGGCCAAAATCTTCAGACCGGAGCACTGCACGGATCATGCCTTTCCTCCCACCTGCACGTGCATTCCCCTTCTTTTCCTTCTCTCCTCTCCTTAGGGTTGCTCTTCTTGACCTCTACAGCACCCTCCCCGTGGTCTGAATTTTTACAGCCTACCAGATAAAACGCCCGGTGATCCCCAATGCTTCCTGAAAGCACTACCTGCATCGATGTTTTCAAAACCACTCTTAGGAGAAAAAAAAGACTATGGTGTGGGATCTTGCTACAAAAAAAGGTTACGGTGTGTTTCACTGCCCTACCAAGCTTTGGTACAGAACATGCGAGCTTGGTGCCCACAACTTGGAGCGAAAACCAGGAGCTCTGAAACAAATACACACACACACACACACTTGGTGATACAACTTGGAGCGAAAACCAGGAGCCCTGAAACACACACGCACACGGTGCTACAACTTGGAGCGAAAACCAGGAGCTCTGACACACACACACACAAACACACACACACAATACTAAAACCCGGAAAGATCCGACTGGGGCCCACGGCCCGAAAGGTGACACTCGGTGCTACAACTTGGAGCGAAAACCAGGAGCTCTGAAACACACACACACACACACACACACACACACACACACACACACACACACACAATACTAAAACCCGGAAAGATCCGACTGGGGCCCACGGCCCGAAAGGTGACACTCGGGATGACAGTGCAATGTGCGCAGCGGAGGCGCCTTCTCCCCGCTTTTCGGGACCCGGGCGACGCGCTCGGCCCACTGCCGACCACTTGCTCCCATCTGCTAAGAAGCGCTGCCTGCCAAAGTGACACGAGTGGCCGAAGTCCGGCCCCGGGCCGGCCGGGCGCACCCTCCCCACCCGTGGCCGGCCCCCAGCCTCGCGGCCCGGGGGCCCGCAGGGAGGGCGGGTCCGCTCCGCGCGCCCGGACGCGGCTCCGCGAGGCTGGGGGGCGGCTCGGGGCGGGGGGGCGTCTCCTCCCGGGCGTTTCACCAGTCGGGGCGCGGTGGTCCAGGGCCGACCCGGCGGGCCCGCAACAGGTGCGCCCGGGCCGCCCCCACCCCGGCCTCCCGCCGCCGCGGCCCGGCCTTTACCTGCGGTCTGCGGACGGAGGCCCGGGCGCGGCCGCCCTTCCCCGCCGAGCTCGCCGGACGCGCGGACTGACGAACGGACGCCTCGGATCGGCGACGGAGGGCCCACGGGGCCCCACCCGAAGGCCCCGCCTGGGACGCGAGGGCCGCCGCGGTGGGGCGCGACCGCCCGACCAAGCCGCCCCGGGGCAGCGCGCCTTCCGCCCGCGGGCGCCCTCCGCCCGCCGCGCTCGCTGGCCCCCTGGAGACAAGCGGGCCCTCGCGCTCGTTCGCGTTTCCTGGCGTCTTTTGGTCCCTCCCTCTCGCCGTCCTTCCTGCTCCTCCTCCTCCCCCCACCCCGCCCTCCGGGTTGTCAGGGCAACCGAAGCGACGCCGGCCCCCGGGAGGAGAGGCGTTAGAAGGGGCTTGCGGCGCCGGGGGCTCGGCCGGTAGGAGCCCGGGAGCAGCTTCCTCTATGGAGCTCCAGAGTAAGGGGGCCGGGGCCGGGGCCAGGGCGGGCCTCCCGCGGAACGGGTGTGGGCGCCCTGCGCGAGGCTCCGCAGGCTTTTTAAAAACGCTTTTGACTTGGATATACGGTCTCCCTTTCGAGAGTCGAGAAAGGGGCTAAATCCCGCGGAGTGTGATCGTCGGGAGCCGGAGGGCCGTGTGAGCTCGGGAATGTGGGCTGGCTGAGGCAGCGCCCCCAGGGTATTGCTTCCTAAAATGACCGCCCCCACAAGCAAATCCATTTCTTGTTACTATTGCTGTCATTATTATTGGAGCTTCCCTAGTGGCTCAGATGGTAAAGAATCCTCCTGCAATGCGGGAGACAGAGGTTCGATTCCTGGGTTGGGAAGATCCCCTGGAGGAGGGCATGGCAACCCACTCCGTTATTCTTGCCTGGAGAATTCCATGGACAGAGGAGCCTGGCGGGAATACAGTCCACAGGGTCGCAGAGTCAGACACGACTGAAGCGGCTTGGCATGGTACAGTCCTCACTGTTTTGTTTGGTACTTTGATTCATTGACCATAAGTAGCCGTTCTGCTTCTAAAATGTCAGCAGTTGAACCTGCAAGGAGGCTAGCTCTTGTACTTATTAGAAGATACGGCATCCTCTTCGCAGTAGTCGGAGATTTGAAGGAGAGAAAAATTTTGAGCTTTGTGCAGGAGTGTTTAATTCGTTGCTAGAGGTTCTCCGAGGTAGGCTTGGACACACAAAAAGGAAAAAAAAGTTACGATTTCTCTTTCTGTTTCCCACTTCGTTTGACAAACGGTGAGCAGTCTGGAATTATCCGATCTAACACAAGCTTTAACTTACTGTGTTTTTGATTGTTGTTCAATGTTCTGTGCTTAGTCGTTCAGTCGTGTCTGACTCTTGCAACCCCATGGACTGTAACCTACCAGGCTCCTCTGTCCATGGGATTCTCTAGGCAAGAATGCTGGAGTGGGTTGCCATGCCCTCCTCCAGGTTATCTTTCCAACCCAGGGATACAACCCAGGGCTCCCACATTGCAGGCGGATTCTTTACCATCTGAGCCACCAGGGAAGCCCATCGATTGTTGTTGTTATTACTACTGCTACTACTACTACTATCCAAACCTCTCTAGGGACACAGAGCTCCATCCTTCTTTCCCAAGCTGTTTTATTGCTCCTTTTGTTCTTAAAATAAGAACAGTGTTTCCTATGGAGACTAGAAAGACCTGGAACTTTTATAGGAGGATGCAGTTTGACTCTGAAAACCAAGTTGTCTTTTCTTGCACAATTTCAGAAATGAAAGTACTTAGACCATGTCCATTCTCTGGGGTATATGCTGATGTTGTTAAAGGTCGTTAGTTTCCAAGGAGGTTTCTAAAGAGTTTTTCCTTTCTTTTAACTCCCTTGCTGAGCAGAAAACTTATAAGTTGAGAATTATAGTTTGAGTGGATTTTATCCACTATTCTATCACTCACACTTGTAACTCTCTGGATTTTGTGTGTTATCTAACCTGTTGAAAGAAATTTAACTTACAACAATGTTAGAATTTTTGTATCATTTCAAATTAATGCTAGGGTGTGTATGTTCTCTCTTTGCTGCTGCTAAGTCACTTCAGTCGTGTCCGACTCTATACGACCCCATAGACGGCAGCCCACCAGGCTCCCCCGTCCCTGGGATTCTCCAGGCAAGAACACTGGAGTGGGTTGCCATTTCCTTTTCCAATGCACGAAAGTGAAAAGTGAAAATGAAGTCGCTCAGTCGTGTCCGACCCTCAGCGACCCCATGGACTGCAGCCCTCCAGGCTCCTCCATCTATGGGATTTTCCAGACGAGAGTACTAGAGTGGGGTGCCATTATAAAGTGAAGTGAAATATCTCTCTTAAAAATGCCAACTTTATTTCTTCAAATTTATGTTACTGTTTAACTGTGTAAACTAAAAATTTCAAGTATGGTATTGAATTTGGTATTTCCAATTTCAATACCAATATCAATTTCAAATTCCAATACCAATTTCCATGGTATTTCCATGGTATTCTCTATGTTCTAAATACTCTCCTGGGGTGGAGGATTGAACAGTGAATAAAACCCTGTTAGCTTTGGTTATCCCTGGGAAACTGAGCAGATACTTGCCCAAGAACTTCTGAAAACCTCCCTGGGGTCTGAGATTAGGGGAAAGGGAATGCGCAGAAGGCTTCCGGCAGAATAATCCAACAAAGAGTGTGGGAAAGGGGTTCCAGACAGGTCCCTGAGACCAGAGAGAGCAGTGTGGGTGTAAGGTTCAGAGGTCAAAGATCAGTAGAGCTGTAACTGAGAAGACTAAGGGATGGAGGGGAGAAGGAAGAAAAGCGACAAGGCTGGAAAAGTGAGTAGGAACTGGATCCTGGAGACTTTGTAAAATTGTGAGAAATTTATTACCTCTATGAATGACACATCCGATTTATATCTGATCACAGATATATCTGATCACATTGGGTTTTAAGGTGGAAAATATTTGTTAAATAATCTTTTATGCCTGGGACACAACTGTAAATTTCTTTACATACTCTCAAATGCTGTCACCAGTTTAATTTTAGATAATTCAAACAATGACCATTTACCTTAGAGAATTCTTTAGCAGCCTAATAAGCATCATTTTGGGTGAATGTTAATTTATTTGCTGTTAATACATATTTTAAAGGACAAGATTAGATGGTCTTTAGGTCCTTTTTAACTTCAAGAAATGTACCCTACCAGATTCCACCTGAGACTCAAGTTACTATTTTATTCTCTCAAAGATATTGGAAAATACTATGGCTGTGATATTAACAAATACTACAATTATACTGTTATCAGTATTATATTAACAATATAGTATGTTGTTATGCCAATATTATCTGGCATATTTTAAGCCTGGTGTGTACATGATACCATTTGTTATGGGGGGTTTCAAGTAGCATTTTACTGGTGTCGTTGAATATAGCACCAGTAAATTGATTTAAAAGGAGGCACCTTCTTCATTGCCTTTAAGGATTAAACATGTACCTAAGGACAACACCAAAGAACTGCTAGAAATAACCCCCAAGTCAGTCTTACCCATTCTGTTTCCACACACTTAAGTTTCTATTACTTTTAGGAGTGACCTTTATTGACTGAGTCATTAAAATCCCATAAACATAAGCACTTCAAATCCCACAGCTGGATCACACTCTGGCAATAAGCAGAGGGTGACTGGGGCTACCACTGTTTTGCAGAATGATAGTAAGTCAATGATCCAAGAAATGACTCCTAGGGGAAAGGGGCAAATTAAATCAGCTTACAACCCTGGGCTGTTCAGAATGGTTTTGGCTCTTGGCTTACATATTTACATCTTTAATTATTTTCTTCCTAAACTAACAACACTGTTGGAAAGATAACCCATGTATGAAATAACATGAAAAATGCACCTCAAATTCCTATTTTTTTTTTAATTTTATTTTTACTTTATTTTGTTTTACAATACTGTATTGGTTTCTTTTTGGCTGTGCTGGGTCTTCATTGCTATGCACCGGCTTTTGCCAGTGGCAGCTAGTGTGGGCCGCTCTCCAGTCCAAGTTCTTCTCATCGTGGTGGTTTCTCTTGTGGAGCACAGGCTCTGGGTGCGCCAGCTCAGTAGTTGTGGTGCATGGGCTTAGATACCCTGCAGCATGTGGAATCTGCCCCGACCAGGGCTTGAACCTGTGCCCCCTGCATTGGGAGCTGGATTCTTACCCACTGTGCCACCAGTGAAAGTGAAAGCCGCTCAGTTGTGTCCGACTCTTTGCGACCCCATGGACTATACAGTCCATGGAATTCTCCAGGCCAGAATGCTGGAGTGAGTAGCCTTTCCCTTCTCCAGGGCATCTTTTCAACCCAGGGATTGAACCCAGGTGTCTTGCCTTTCAGGCGCATTCTACCAGCTGAGCCACAAGGGAAGCCCAGGAATACTGGAGTGGGGAGCCTATCCTTCTCCAGTGGATCTTCCCAACCCAGGAATTGAACTGGGGTCTCCTACATTGCAGGCAGATTCTTTACTAACTGAGCTCGCCAGCAGGGAAGTCCCCAATTCCTTTTTTTTCTTTTTCTTTTTAAGAGAAGATTTATGTTCAACAGTACTATCTCTTCCCTAATATTTTAGTAAGTGGCAATGCCAAGGAGTAGCTTTGCAGGTCTTTAAACTTTCCTTTCATGATCTTCCCTAGCCCACTAAATCACCCTAAATAAGCACATACTCTGAATTTTAAAATGTGTATATTTATCAAGTGCAGCATCAAGATACACCCTTAGCTCCCGCTTACAACCATATTGCCACCTGCCCTCTGAACTCTCCCTAAATAAAAAATGCTGGGCCTAGTTCAGGCCAGGCAGCAGTTTCTTGAGAGACACCTCCCTTTTCAAAGGAATCCTAAATGGGATTCTAGGTTACTCCAATGACTAAGAGCCTGAGACGTAGCCTTAAAGGGGTGAAGACCTATTTCTCCAAACCAGTTTTCCCACTGGTCTGCCCCATCTATGGGTAGGATTTCACCATCTTCCCAACTACTCCAGCTGGAAGTCTGAGTGTCATCCTGAGCTCCTCCCTTTTACTCAGCACCCCTCCCACTCATCCCACCCACCAGCGTGCCTGTCTATTCCACCTTACACACACCCTAACTGTGGCTTTCTCTGCAGTCATCACCCATATTCCAAGCCACCATCTTGCCTAACCTGTGATGGGAGTCTCTGCTGATTTCTGCATTTCCTCTCCCTACCTGTGCTCACCTGGGGGCCAGAGTAAGCTTTTCAAAATGCACAGGTCATGCCACTCCCCTGCCAAAAGCCTCCCCCAAGAGTTCTTATCCAACTGCCTCTGCAACCCACCGCGTATGGGATCTTGGGCACACTGTGCTTCAGCCCAGCAGCCTGTTCGTCCCTTCAGCGTCCCAGGCTCCTTTGGGACTGCGGGCCTTTGCACAGGCTCTTCCCACGATGGGGGCGCTCTCCCTCCTGCTTGGCCCCACTCAGTGTCTTCTGCTTTCAGCTGAAATGTCAGTCCGTGCTTCGTGTTCAGGTGTTCAGTCGTGTCCGACTCTGCGACCACATGGACTGTAGCCAGGCTCCTCTGTCCACGGGATTTCCCAGGCAAGAATACTGGAGTGGGTGGCCATTTCCCTCTCCAGGGGATCTTCCCGACCCAGGGATCGAACCCCTGACTCCTGTGTCTCCTGCATTGTAGGCGAATTCTTCACCGCTGAGCAGTCAGGGATGCCCCATGTCACTCCTTGAGTGCTTTTCTCTGATTCTCCAAAGAGGGTCAGGCCACCTCCCTATGTTACTCCTGTCTCTGCAATGATCAGAATCTGTAATTCTCTGGTTAATTTTCGCAATCTGTGTTCTCCACTGGGCTGTAGGGTGGCTGAAGAGGGCCCAGTCTACCATTCTGCTTCCGACACTTAACATGGAATAGGCCCCGAACAAGCATTTATTGAGTGGATGGCACTGCTGTAACACCTGGGTGCCTTATTTAATTTTATTTCCTTAAGAGTGTTGCGATGTGCTTCAAAGGAAAGCCATTTTACTCTGTAACAGAAAGGGCTGTGCACCAATGAAATCTGAATTGCCTCTTGTGTTATATGCTTTGGGTAAAGTTCATTTAAATCAGGAGCTTGTAAATGTCAGGTGAATTACAAGTATGGCATTTCTTTTTCTTCACTAGTTTAAAAGGGGGTCTTTTAAGTATATCATTCTATCCAGTAAAATTAAGGAAATAAGAAGGCAATCTTATTTGAGGGGACTGAAAGACTGCCAGTTCATAGGTTCAACAAAATCTTTGCACTGCCAAGGAGAACTTATTCATTAATTATCTGAGAGACTGCAGAGTATTTAAGAGCAATAAATTAGTGAAACCCAGGAGTGTTTTTTAAAAGTCTGTGTAACAATTTTTTGTCAAGTAGTCTTAGTCTCTTACAGAGTGAAACAAGTCAGAAAGAAAAACACTAATACAGTATATTAATGTGTATACATGGAATTTAGAAAGATGGTAACGACGACCCTATATTCAAGATAGCAAAAGAGACACGGATGTATAGAACAGTCTTTTGGACTCTGGGAAAGGCGAGGGTGGGATGGTTTGAGAGAATAGCACTGAAGCATGTATATTACCATATGTGAAATAGATTACCAGTCCAGGTCCGATGTATGAGACAGGGCGCTCAGGACCCGTGCACTGGGATGACCCTGAGGGATGGGATGGGGAGGAAGGTGGGAGAGGGGTTCAGGATGGGGGACACATGTACACCTATGGCTGATTCATGTCAATGTATGGCAAAAACCGCTACAGTATTGTAAAGTAATTAGCCTGCAATTAAATAATTTTTTTAAAAAAGAATATTAATTCTATCAGATTGCAATTCAAAAGTTACCATTGAGAAATAAAGGCTTATTTAAATCAACTTTAAAACTTACAGAAATTCAAAGCAACAGGTTTTAAATAGCTATAAAATCCCCGTCAAAATGCTGACATTCATTGCCACCCTGACCTCAGGGTGCTCAGCCCGCCCGCAGGGAGGGGCAGACCGACTGGATGGGCGCAGCTGTGGGTCAGCAGAAGCTCAGCACTATCCTCCAACCAAGTCTGTACCCGATACCTTGGATTCCACCTCCGCTTGCTGGGGAAAGAAAGCGCTGTTACCACTTGCTTGGTCTGGGGAATCTGCCCAAACACGCGCAAGAAACTAAACTAAACCGACCAGTTTACTGGAGGGCTTGTGCCTGAGCATCACCCAAGAGTGGCCTGGATGAGTCATTAAGTACAGAAGGTGGTGCAAACTTGTTCACAAATAAACAATTCACACCAGTGTTCTGTGCATTTCCCTGCTCACTGGGCTGGGGCAAAACTGGAGATGCTTATCCTGGGACCCTGCCCAAGTCTCGGGACATTTCTGACCTGAGCAGCAGAAAGAAAGGAGACATCCCTTGCTTTTAAATTCCTTTAGCTGAAACTCCAATACTTTGGCCACCTGATGCGAAGAACTGACTCATTTGAAAAGACCCTGATGCTGGGAAAGATTGAGGGCAGGAGGAGAAGGGGACGACAGAGGATAAGATGGTTGGATGGCATCACCAACTCAATGGACATGGATTTGGGTGGACTCCGGGAGTTGGTGATAGATAGGGAGGCCTGGCGTGCTGCAGTCCATGGGGTCACAAAGAGTTGGACATGACTGAGCGACGGAACTGAACTGAACTGAGCAGTAACTTGCCCCCTTCCAGGCTGTCAGAGACGCCTTCCTGGTCTCACCTTCTTGGGAGAGCTCTCTCATTCTCATGCTCTCCTGCCTCCTTGTTTCTGCCTGGAGCCCACTCACTGCCCATCCGTGTGTCTGTCCTTAAAAGCATCTCGCCAACGTTACCATCTCTTAAAACACATTGCCTCTCTGTTTACCCTCCTCCAACCCAAATCAGAGTTAATTTCTCCCTCATAGGTACTGTCTGCACTTTATTACTACTTTATTATTCTAACGTGTCGTGACTGATACATATTTGTATGTTCAGCTCTCCCATTAGAAGTTACCTTGAAGTGGGGACTTCCCTGGTGGCCCAGTGGTTAAGGATCTGCCTTTCAGTGCAGGAGATGTGGGTTCAATCCTTGGTCAGGAAACTAAGATCCCAAATGCCTTGAGGCAACTAAGCCCTCACATTGCAGCTGGAGAAGTGCCCCAGGGAAGACCGAGCACAGACAACAAAAGAAAGTTAACTTGAAATGGATTAAGGGCTTAAATGTAAGACCTGAATTGTAAAGCTCCTACCAGAAAACATAGGGAAAGAGCTCCTCAGCATCGATCTTGGCAATGGTTTTTTGGATATGACGCTGAAAGCACAAGCAGCAAAAGCAAAAAATCGACACGTGGGACAACATCAAAGGAATAGTCTTCTATACAGCAGAGGAGACAGTCAGCAAGACGGAAAGGCAGCCTACAGAATGGGAGAGGATGTTTGCAAACCATTTCTCGGTGAGGGACTGATCATCTCAAACACATTAGGAACTCATACAACTCAATAGCAGGAAAACAATCCATTTTAAAAATGGATAGGAGACCCAAAGAGACATTTTTTCCAAAGAAGAGACATGCAAAAGGTCAACAGATACGTGAAGAAGTGTTCAACATCACTGATCATCAGGGAAACGTGAATCAGAACCACAAGGAGATGCCACCTTACACCTGTCAGAATGGCTGTTATCAAAAAGATAGAGGTTTAAGTGTAGGCAAGGATGTGGAGAAAAGGAACCCCGGTCCACTGTGATTATCCTCTTAATAACACAGGTCAGCCCTATTCATTATGAGAGGGGGCTGCACAAGTGCCTGAATAGCGGAGGGTGAGAATCATTGGCTGTCTTGGAGGCTGGATATCACAGAAATTGTATCAGTTGTATTACTCCGTTTAAAGGCTTTTTATATTTTATATTTATTTTCATATTTTTATATTTGTATTTTCTCTGGCTTCCCTGATAGCTCAGTTGGTAAAGAATCCACACCTGGAATGCAGGAGACCCTGGTTCAATTCCTGAGTCGGAAAGATCCTCTGGAGAGGGGATAGGCTACTCACTCTAGTATTCTTGGGCTTCCCTTGTGGCTCAGCTGGTAAAGAATCTGCCTACAAGATGGGAGACCTGGTTTCAATCCCTGGGTTGGAAAGATCTCCTGGAGAAGGGAAAGGCTATCTACTCCAGTGTTCTCCAGTGTTCTGGCTTGGAGAATTCCAGGGACTGTATAGTCCATGGGGTCACAAGAGTTGGACACGACTGAGTGGCTTCCACATTTTCTCCATTATGCATTCGTTTTCTCTTTCATCTTTCTGCTTATATCTTTACTTCCATTATTTCAATGTACTGTTCTTTTTTAAAAGATTTTTTTGTGATAGATTCTTGCATCAGTGCTTTCAGCCTTCTTTTTAAAATAAATGCATTTAAGGCTATGAATTTCCCTCTGAGCCCAATTTTTTTTTTGTAAAATTGTTTTGTAATATACGTACATATAAGAAAGCAGACAACGTTAAATCTGCAGGTTGATGAATTATCACAAAGTAAACACACTCTGTTACGAGCACCCAGATCAGGAAAGGGACTACCACTAGTTGTTTAAGTCTGAGTCTCGTAGTATTGCCATCTATTTCAAAGATCATATCTGATCATTTCAACACCTGAATCACTTGTAGGATTGTTTCTTTTTTCTCTTGTTGCTAAATACTCAGCCATTTGGTCATGTATCCTGGGATTCCTGGTAATTTTTGATTGAATCCTTGACATTCTTTGTGAAAAATCATAGAGGTTTGGGTAGGCATTATCTATAGAGAACTTTCGGAGAAGGCAATGGCACCCCACTCCAGTACTCTTGCCTAGAGAATCCCATGGATGGAGGAGCCTGGTGGGCTGCAGTCCATGGGGTTGCTAAGAGTCGGACATGACTGAGCAACTTCACTTTCACTTTTCACTTTCATGCATTGGAGAAGGAAATGGCAACCCACTCCAGTGTTCTTGCCTGGAGAATCCCAGGGATGGGGGAGCCTGGTGGGCTGCCATCTATGGGGTCGCACAGAGTTGGACACGACTGAAGCGACTTAGCAGTAGCAGCATAGAGAACTTTATTTACTTTTGGTTGGCATTTAGGTTACAAATAAATTACCTTGCCTCAGTTGAGGATACTCTGTTTTCAGTTTGCCCTTATTTCTAGGATGTAGCCCTCCATTTCAGGGACATTAGCTGAAAATCTGGAGTTTTCACGAATGTCCTTCCTTTTCAGCAGGTCTTATACTGCATTTCTTGATCGCTAGCACCATGATATTGCCAAAATCTCTGTTTATTCATGGTCAGCAACTTCCCCAGGGAGGAGTTGCTGGGCTCATTTCTCCGTGTCCCCTTTTCACCCATTAAGCCCATTAAGCCTTGGTTGTTTTGGCAGTCTTCAGCTCCAGTGTTTTTGTGTGACTGTTGCAAGTGTTACTTTCTATTTGTCTTGCCCCAGCTGTGAATCAACCACAGGGACTGTAGGGGGAATGTAGGGCCAGTTTCAATGTTCTTTTCTTCTCTTGGGGAGCTTGGGCCCTGATCTTGTCTATGTTCTTGGACCTTACAGCCTTCGTATAGCTGTTTTTAAATATACTATCCAGTTTTTGTTCTTTGTGGAAGTATTACTGTGATACCTGCTAGAAGACTAAATTGATAATTAAAAACTTAACAGAAGATCCTCAAAGACATTTAATTCAAAAGACTTAATCAGGGCTTTCAATAAATTTTTCATAGCCTTCTATTTCTTAAAAGAAAAAGATCTGAAAGCATATGTAAAATTTAATTTATTACACCCGGCAGTATTTCCTGCCTTTTAATCATTCAATACGTAGTTCGCAATTTATACATAATATCCATGTCTTCTAGTTTGTGATCAAATTGTATGAATCCTAGTTAATAAAGATAACTTTAAACTTCAGTAGATGATATTTTTGGGCTAAGTCCTTGAAGATTAAAAGAAACTTTTATGACTATTTTATGCCCATTGCAGAGAAAGCACTTTTGATGGTTAAAAAATTATATATACCGAAAACAAGCTGAGGCCAAAGATAACTAATGGAGTAGTTTCTCCAGGGGAAAGCAGTATCTGCTATCTATTAACGTCTTATCTGCTAATTTGGTTGAAAATGTGCTCAGGTAATTCCTGGAGTTGGTTAAAGGTATTGCTTAAGCCTTCTTGAATCTACTTAGATGGTGGTGGTCTTTTCTCTCTCTGTTGACTGGCTTCCTCTCTATTCTGTGCATATTTTGGGATAAGGACACCTGTGGCACCCCACTATATGTTAAAAGTTTCAAGTGCCCAAGGAGATACAGAATTTTCTTTCTTAACTTGAATTATAAGAGCAGGATCCTTGTTAGACCAGCTGTATCAGATGCCCACCTCATCGTGAAGGATGGAGGGGAGGGATGTCCATGACGGCTCATAAGCCAGGGAAGCTGTAAGGATCTGGGTGAATGTCACGGCATCGTCAGCCAAGGTGACTGTGCAAAACCATCGTGGTTCAATACTGTGTTCAGTGGGTCTTCGACTTGTTGCAGGGATGCCTGTTCCTCCCTGATCATCTCCTCCAAAACTGTTAGAATGGAAGCAGAAACTGACTCTTCACTGAGTTACTTCTAAGATCCATTCAAAGAAGCGGGGACCTTTTTTTTTTTTTTTTTTAAATGACTCAACTGTTTCACCTTGCCTAAGGTGACAAACATGAGTGGTGCTGGAAACCAAAGCATTATTGCAGCCAAGTCTCTCTGACCAGTATAAAATTGTACCTCTTATTATTTTATTCACAGCATTTCAATCGTTAAGGTATTCAATATCCAAACCAAATTTCTCAACAAGTTTCCTTTCTTCCCATTTCTCAGGATGGAAATCCTCATGACGTTTCTGTTTAGAAAGTTCTCTGTACTTATACCTGCTTTCTTGTCTTTCAAAGTGAGAGAGTCAAACTGAACTTTAAAGAATCTTTTCTATAGACTTAACATGATGAGTTTAGGCCCAGTGAAATCTAAGACACAGAGTAGCCACAGTATTCTCACTTCTTGATATATAAAGTGAAAATAACTTGTATTCCAATTTACTATTTAATCCTAAGAATGAGGCTGGTCTAGGAGTCAGAGCTGTGGTGTCATAGCCTGTGGCTCTGAGCAGGCACCCCTGACACAGCATTCTGAAAGCCAGCTTTGTCTGTTTCACCGTTGAAGACCAAGTATGACAGAAGTGTTAGTCACTCAGTCGTGCCCGACTTTTTGTGGCCCCCATGGACTGCAGCCCATCAGGCTCCTCTGTCCATGGGATTTTCCAGGCAAAGATACTGGAGTGGGTTGCCATTTCCTTCTCCGGGGGATCTTCCTGACCTAGTGATCAAATCTGGGTCTGCTGCGCTGCAGGCGGATTCTTTACTAACTGAACTACGAGGGAAGCCCTAAATAATGACACAGGTCAGGACCAGACTCCCTGGTTTAGTACCTGTGTGACTCAAAAGAGCTTCGGACTTTGAGTGCTTGAAACATACCAACCGTGCAGAAGGTTGTGTATCACCTGTTCTGATGGGATATGTCATTAGATCAATGTCCTGCCTTCTGTGGCTCAGGCCCTTGTAGTGGCAGTATGTCTTGGGTTTAGTAATGCTATGGATTACATGGTAGACGTTTCAGATCTTTAAAGGAATAACAATTGCTATTCAAGCCTGGCATTATCCCATCTGTGCTCTATCTGCATGAATATGGAGCCTGTCTTTTTTTTTTTAACTTTTTATTTTGTATTGGAGTATAGCCAATTAACAATGCTGTGATAGTTCCAGGTGGACAGCAAAGGGATTCAGCCATACAGATAAATGTATCCGTTCTCCCCCAAATTCCCCTCCCATCCAGGCTTCCACATAACATTGAGCAGAGCTCCCTGAGCTATATTCAGCTGGTCAATATGCAGCTTGTCTTAATTTATGCTTCCTGTTATTACAGATGTATATTTCATGTCACGCACATACATATGTACTTCTTACTTTGGAAATTTTCAGTCAGAGCATAGTTCAAAGTCTTAGAACGAACACTTTTGCTCCTTTCATGGAGATACGATTGTTTACATTTTGCCACACTGGACCTCTCTTCCCATCTCTCTCCCTCCCCCTCCCCTCTGTCACTTCTTGGACACACACCCACACACACACCCACACACACCCTTTTGCTGAACCATCTGAAAGTGGTTGCACACAGCATGGCACTTCAATCCTGAATACAGCAATACGTGTAGGACATTCTCCTAGAGTCACAGTACAGTTAATAGCAGCCTCCAAACTCAGCCATAATGTGGTAATAACGCCTCATGTGCACTCTGGATTCATACTTTCTCAATTGCCTTCATAACGTCCTTTATGGCTGTCTTTATTTCTTTCCAAGTGACCAGGATCTGATCCAGGATCGTACACTGTGTTTAACTGTCAGAGTCTTTTAGTCTTCTTTAATCTAGAAAAGTCTCTCATATATATATATTTTTTTCTGTCATGACACGGTTTTGAAGTGGCCAGCTGTCTTTATGGAATGTCCCAGGCTAGATTTGTCTGACTGTTGCCTGAAGATGTGTTCAGTGAGGTATTTTCACAACGGATGTAACCTTACACTGAGGCTGCAGATTCCAGCGCTGTATCCTATTTTGATACAATGTCGCGGCTGCAGCGGAAAAGGAAGAGATTAATTTTCTGGAGCGCAAGGGAAATTCGAGTTGAAGAATCTCTGTTGAGAAGAGAAAAACTAGTTTTTCTGGGCTGTCAAGACTGTGCTACAAGAGCCGGTCAATTCGCAGTGCTAAGCCACCACTTGGTGCTTCCTACCATTCTAGGTGTGGGGCGGCAGTGTGGCAGGCAGCCTGGGAAGGAAAGGTGTGCCCTTCTTTTTAAGAAATCTGCTCCGAGCAGAGAAGAGCCTGACATACGTGAAATAATTTTCCAGTGGAATAGACAGGGTATCTCAGCTTAGGGCCAGGGCCCAGATTTGGGCATGGCCAAGAATGAGTGAATCAGTGGCTTGTAATTGGGCCAAACTCTGCTCTCCACATCTTTATTTTTACTGCTTCCAAGTATCCATTTATGACTCTAATTAGACCTGTATCTTTGCAGCCTTCCACACGCACCACCCCTGGAGAAGGGAAAGGCGACCCACTCTAGTATTCTGGCCTGGAGAATTTCTTGGACGATATAGTCCTTGGAGTCGCAAAAAGTTGGACACGACTGAGCGACTTTCACAAACACACACCTCAGCCATTCATGCCTTTATTTCTTCACCCAGTGCCCTGCCCTTCTCTGCTGTCCACTCTGCACCGGTGGGCGGCCCTTACGATGCCCCCAGGCCCCCTCCTGCCCCCAGCATCCTCTCCCTGGTCCCCTGCCCTGTTGTGCCAAGTTGGCTTGCGAGGCTGGTGGCATGGGGCACGGTGCTGCCGTCCCTCCCTCCATTAGGTTGTAGACGACTGGAAGGTCTGCCTCAGGCCGATCTTCAGCCTCTCTCACCCTCTCTTTCTTTCTCTCTTTTCCCAACGTTGCCAAGACCTGAACCCACTCAAGTGTCCCTCTGACCGGGAGCCAGTGAGGACTGACTCCTGACAACAGCTCAGGGAGCTCGCTCGTAGCCAGATTCTCCAGGCTCAGCTGAGGCGACCTCGGCTGGCAACTTGACAGCCACCTCAAAGGGAGGCTCTGAGCTCTGTCTACCCAGCCAAGCCATCCCCAGACTCCTGACCCTCCGAAACCATGAGATAATAGGTTCTTGTTGTTTTAAGCCACGAAGTTTGGGGGGTAATTGGTTAGGCAGCCTTGGAATATCAGATACCATCTTGTGCCAGACACCCTGGCCTTCCTGACTCCAGGCAGCACTGATCTCGTCCAGCCAGAACTGCTTTTGCACTTTGCCTCCTTTTCACTCTTTCTAGAGCTGCTTCTTTTACTTTTGAGATGAGTACTATAGTCTGTTGCTATTGCTTAGTCGGTAAGTTGTGTCCAGCTCTTTGCAACCCCAGGGACTGGAGCCCGCCAGGCTCCTCTGTCCATGGGATTGCCTAGACAAAAATTCTGGAGTGGGTTACCATTCCCTTCTCCAGGAGATCTTCCTGACCCAGGGATCGAACCCATGTCTCCTTCACTGGCAGGCAGGTTCTTTACCACTGAGTCACCAGGAAAGCCCAAGTCACATAGTTACAAGTTTCAAAACTCCAAAGGCACCAAAGAGTACATAGTGAAAGGTCACCTCTTGCTGTGACACTGTCCCCAGTTCCCAGCCTGCAGGCAACCACCTTGTTAGTGTTTGATGTATCATTCCAGAGATAGTTTAAACATTGTGTATATATGTCAATACAGGTAAATTATATAAGCTACATTCTTTTTCTCTATTCTATACTTTTTTTTTGCCCTCTGTTTTGGAGAGATTTCTTTCTTTCTGAGCTTCTTCATTTTTTTTTTAAACAACTGTGCAGTATCTACAGAATGAATTTGTCTAATTTATTTAACCAGTCTACTGCCGCTGATCATTCAGTTTGGTTCCAGTCTTTGCTACCATGATAGGCTGAACAAAATATGTCTATTTCCTAATCCCCCCAAACCTGTGACTGTGTTACCTCCCATGGCAAAAGGGACTTTGCTCGTGTATTGAGTTAAGGATGGCAAAATGGGGAGAGTGGTTGTATTATTCAGATGGGCCCAAAGTAATCAACCACAAGCGTCTTCATAAGAGGGAAGGAGGCGAGTCAAACGCCGGAAGCGGGTGTGAGGGTGGAAGGGGAGGCTGGAGCGATGCGAGGTCAGGCACCACGGAGTGTGGGAAACTTCTAGAAGCTGGAGAAGTCTTGGGAATGAACTCTTCCCCCAGAGCCTCCGAAAGAACTGGCCTTCAGTTTCAGTTTTGCTGGATAAGACTCACCCTGGACTTCCATCCTCCAGAGCTGTAAAAGAATACATGTGTCTTGTTTTAAGCTACTTTGTTTGTGGCTTAAAGCTCAAGGCTCAAATTGGTTTCAGCGGCAAGAGGAAATCTGTACAGCTATTCTTACCACCACCCTAGACAAAGTTGCACTAAATAACATGTCCTGTGCCTGACATTTTGCATTTGTGCTCCTATATTTGTAGAATAAATGTCTAGGTGTGGGACTGCCTAGAGTCAAAGGCAGTGAGAGTTTGATAATCGCTAACATCCTCCACAGGGCTTACACTGATTTCCTTTCCAACAGCAATATACATCTCTCTCTCTCCACAACCTCCCCAGAATGTGCATTTTCAGACTTCTGGATTTTTACCATTCTGCAAGTGATAAATCCTAATTTCCTAGTGTGACTGAAAGTAGGGGCTGGCTGCTCACCACTCAAAAGCCAATACTGAGGCCAAGTTTATTGGTGGAAAGTTTGCTTTATTTTGGATGCCGGCAATGGAGGTGGAGCGGGGGCAGACACCTGTCCAAGGGCTGACTGCCCCAACCCCCAACCCCTGACAGTCGGGGGCAAGAGCTTTTATAGACAGAGGGAGGGGCTACATGCAAACACAGCACAGTCAGCTCTGTCATCGTGAAACTGGGCGTCAGTGGTCTGAGCAGCATCATCTTGTTTTCAGTTCACTTCAGTTCAGTCGCTCAGTCGCGTCCGACTCTTTGCGACCCCATGAACCACAGCACGCCAGGCCTTCCTGTCCATCACCAACTCTTAGGGTTCACCCAAACCCATGTCCATTGAGTCGGTAATGCCATCTAGCCATCTCATCCTCTGTCGTCCCCTTCTCCTGCCCTCAATCTTTCCCAGCATCAGGGTCTTTTCAAACGAGTCAGTTCTTCACATCAGGTAGCCAAAGTATTGGAGTTTCAGCTTCAACATCAGTCCCTCCAATGAACACCCAGGACTGATTTCCTTTAGGATAGACTGGTTGGATCTCCTTGCGGTCCAAGGGACTCTCAAGAGTCTTCTCCAACACCACAGTTCAAAAGCATCAATTCTTCGGTGCTCAGCTTTCTTTATACTCCAACTCTCACATCCATACATGACTACTGGAAAAACCATAGCCTTGACTAGACGTTGGCAAAGTAATGTCTCTGCTTTTCAATATGCTGTCTAGGTTGGTCATAACTTTCCTTTCAAGGAGCAACCGTCTTTTAATTTCATGGTTGCAATCACCATCCGCAGTGATTTGGTTTGTTTTCGGTACAGTTAGTCTTCAGTTCCAGGGTCGGTTTGTTTCCATTTCTTGAGGCCAGTTCTTGGAATCGTGGCAGCCTATGTCGTGGCTAGAGTCTGGTCATTGTGTAGTTAACCTCTCCACCTGGTGGGGGTTCCAGTGTCTACAAGACAGCTCATGGGATATGGCTCAGAATGTTATCTACAGCCTTTGAGGAAGAGCTAAAAGTTCTTGGCTTTGCTTCATGACTACATTGTTATCATTATTTGGTCTCCTTTGACTGTTCTCCTTTGTTTCTGCATGTTCTCACTTCTCTGATTAGACTTGTTCTTTGGATAAAGTTTTGCCACAGAGCAAAGGCAGGCAGAGGACCTGGGGGAAGGGCCATAGGGTCCTGCTTCGTTTCCCCAGAACGACCTGATTATTAACTTGTCCTCATCTGCACCGCATGTTTAGGGTGTGACCTTCCAGGCTAGGATTCGGCGTTTATTTCTGCCTTATCTTTCACCGTTTGCCTTGTGCCCCTCCCACTACCTGACATAAAATGGGTTCTCCCCGGAGAAATGAGACAAGGAAATACCCAGAGGCAGGGATAAGAAATGTGACACAGAGTCCATTTTATCCATCTCTCTATCCCTCAAGTTCCTTTTATAACATGAAAATGTCTATTTTGGACTTAAATATCCTAATCGCAGTCATTGACGAGTGAAGAGTTAAGAATCATTTGCCTGGCAACGTGGGATCATTCTTGCTGTTGGGTGGACGTGGGCAGGATCAGCAAACACAGCTAGTGTATGGCCCCACCTCTAACCCCAGACTTTCCCTTGGAGGTCAACACAATCCAGGCTCCTAGCCAATCCTCGCCAATTCTCAGGTACTGTTTGCTCATGAAATGAAACCTGCTTGTTGTGCCCAGTTCAAGGACTAGCAGCTGCATCAGGAACTGTAACTCAAGTTGCAGTTTTCCTGTGAAGGAAACAAATGGAAACTTCCACCACCTTCCTCCTCTCTGCTTATCTTGGGGTCAAGCTACACCCCCATTCCTCACGTTTTCTTCTTCATTTGTATGGCTGACATCTTTTAAAAAACATTTCTTTTCCAAGTTTCCAGCATCCTTATTTACTTTTTTTGAGATCTTGAAACTTCAGGGAAAGGAAAAGCTATGACCCTCTTAAAAACACTGGAAGGTGAAGTTTGTTGCTTTTGTTTATAACGTAGACCGGTTGGTTTGACATTTTAAAAAGTCTAAAAATTTTGAGACATCTCCTGGTTAATAACTTGAACTCAGCTGACTTTTTAAAAAATCTGTTTAATGTGTAGTGTTTAGCTTCAGTGTGAACCAACGCTAGACTATGGGTTTAGGATTTTCAAAACTTCCAAGGAACAACAAAACTTAATGAAACAAATGTAATAAATCATGGATGTACAAAGGAGCCCAATTACCAATTTTTTCCCTCTGCTGTTTCTTGAAGAGGAAAAAAGATACAAAACAGTGAAGCCTTTTAAGAGAAACATATACCTTCTGCCTCTTTGTATTCTGAATGGGTAATGACAAAAACACCCAACAAATGATTTTAAAGGTAGAGGGGTGATTCTCCATGTTATTTCTGATTATGTGTGCACAAATTTGTTGGTACTCACTCTGCATGGCCCCTAAACTTGAGTCCTTTAGTGTCTACCAGAAGGAAGGCACGGAGAAGGCAATGGCAGCCCACTCCAGTGTCTTGCCTGGAGAATCCCAGGGACGGTGGAGCCTGGTGGGCTGCTGTCTATGGGGTCACAGAGTTGGACACGACTGAAGCGACTTAGCAGCAGCAGCAGCAGCAGGAAGGCATGCTAGTAAGCAGGCGTGGACCAGAGGCCTGGCTTTCCAGGTGCTTCCAACTGTGACTTGATGGCAGATAACTCAGCGAGAGTCAGGCCAGTTTGCCACACCCGTGTCTACTGAGGCTTTCTTATGCGTCATCGCCATCACTGCTTCCAAGTGGTTTTGCTTCTGAGTTTATTTTGTTGTGTAGTCACTCGGTCACGTCTGACTCTTTTGTGACTGCGTGGACTGTAGCCTGCCAGGCTCCTTTGTCCATGAGTTAATTTTAGATGAAAAAAATTGTGGTCGTGCCAGCAGCCCAGTAAGGCAAGGTAGCATGGATGGGCACGGGAGTCAGTCAAGCCTGGGTTATTGTTCACTAGCTCTGGGATGTTTCCCATTTCCCGTGGCTCAGGGAGATAATGGGCCCGACCGTGCAAGGTTCCCACCAGTTCCAAGGCGGGTCCAAAGGACAGACACATGTGTAGATCACAAATACTGAAATAAATGAGGCCAAAGTGGCTTTGTCCTATGGAGGGAGGGCTGTTCTTCCATGGAAGAAGTCATCTGCATATCTGGGGACCAGAATAATTTGCACAGTCATCACTTCTTTTCAACTTAGCCCGTAAAATAGGTGAAGGGCCATGCAAGCAAAGAGTCAGACACAACTGAGCGACTGAACTGAACTGAGCTGAATGCAGCACCAAATTGGAAAACCTGAAAGGGTGGAGTGATTGGAACAATGTGTAGTTTTTCCACTGAAGCACAGATTTCCCCCCCCCTATAATTTGTATTTGAGTGGCATTTTCAAAATTTGGACTGCTCTATGTATCAACTTGACAACTTGTATTCAACTGTTTGTGATTAGCAATTTCTTTTCTTCTTTTTCCTCATAATTTAATTGTCTTGCTCCTCTGGGTAATGTGAAAAAGTAGAGAGAGCCCTTAAATAGGATTTCCATCAAGAGGAAGTAGGAGCTATCAGCTTTCCCTGAAGATAGGCTCAAGAAGAAGATTATGTTAAAAGAGGACCTTTGTGAGCCGGGGACAAACTGTTCTGATGGCTCAATCTAGATTTTTGGTATGTAAAAAGAAAATCTGTGGTTAAAACACTTGCCATTTGCATTATTCATAAGAGCTAAAAGATGGAAGCAACCTAAGTGTCTGTTGACAGATGAGCAGATAAAATGCTATTTAGCTTTTTAAAGGCAAGGAATACTGACATGTGCTACAACTTTTTACATTTTTAAAAATATTTTTATTGAATAGTTGATCTACAGTGTCATGTTACTCTCTGCCGTACAGTGAAGTGACTCAGTCGTGCACATACATGCCTTCTTTTTATGTTGTTTCCCATTGTGGTTTATCACAGGATGTTGATATTCCCTATACTGTGCAGTGGGACCTTGTTGTCATCCAGACGCACATTACAACTTGGCAACAATATAAGTGAAGTAAGCCAGTCCCCAGAGGACAAGTACCGTAGGATTCCAGTGTCTAAAGACAAAAGATAAGACCGCTGGGTAGCGGGTCTGTCCTGTATTTAAGAGAAAGCGACCCATGCGCTGGAGGGCACAGTGGAGGGGGAGCCCTCGACCCCAGGGTGTCTGGGCAAGAGTGAGGCTTGCAGGGTTGGAAGCAGTAACGGAGACGTTGGCTAGGGGTACATATCGGACCTTATGCAGAAACATCAAGGAGTGGAGAAATCAGGTGCAGATCCCAGAGCTGGATTGGCTGGCTGGATACACTGTTTCTGAGGAAGTGGAGCATTTTATAGGAACAGGGAAGTTTGTTTTGCTGATGTGGAACCCTGGCAGGAGTGGCTGCGTGTAGGGCCTAGAAATTCGTGTCCTCACCTCTCACCTGGAGTGGTCTAGTTCACAGGGACAAGATAGAGTAGCGGGGCCCATGGCTCGGGCAGGGGCAATGGGCAGTTTGACAGATGGGTGCAGGGTTTTAGTTTACGATGACCAAGTTCTGGAGATGGACAGTGCTCATGCTTGTACCGCAGTGTGAATGTCCTTAGTACCACTCAGCTGTCCACAGAAAAATGGTTTAAGTGGTAAACTTTGTCACATGTGGTTTTTTGTCCTACCAGAATAAAAAGATTTTGAAACATTTGCCATTTGAACACCTACTATGTGACCTAACAGTCGCACTCCTGGGCATATACCCAGAGAAAACTATAATTCAAAATGACACATGCGGCCCGATGTTCATTGCATTTATTATAGCCAGGACATGGACACAACATAATTATCCATCAGCAGAGGAGTGGATAAAGATGTGATACATATGGCCAATGGAATATTAATCATAGAAAGGAATGAAATTGCATCATTTGTAGACGTGGATGGACTTAGAGATTGTCATACAGAGTGAAGTAAGTCAGAAAGAGAAAAGCAAATGTCATATATTAACACATAAATGTGGAATCTAGAGAGATGGTACAGTTCAGTTCAGTCGCTCAGTCATGTCAGAATCTTTGCAATCCCGTGGACTGCAGCACGCCAGGCTTCCCTGTCCTTCACCAACCCCTAGAGCTTGCTCAAATTCATGTCCATCGAGTCAGTGATGCCATCCAACCATCTCATCTTTCCTCTGTCATCCCCTTCTCTCCCTACCTTCAAACGTCATGACCCATGGACTGTAGCATGCCAGGCTTCCCTGTCTATCACCAACTGCCACAGCTTGCTCAAACTCATGTCCATTGCATTGGTGATGCCATCCAGCCATCCCATCCTCTGTCGTCCCCTTCTCTTCCCACCTTCAGTCTTCCCAGCATCAGGATCTTTTCCAGTGAGTCAGCTCTTTGAGTCAGGTGACCAAAGTATTGGAGTTTCCAATGAATATTCAGGTTGGTTTCCTTTAGGATGGACTGGTTTGATCTCCTTGCATTCCAAGTACCACAGTTCGAAAGCTAACTTCTTGACCTAGGGAACTGGAAAGCTAACTTCTTATCCCTCAAGCTTTTATCTTGAGGGATAAAATGCTCGAAAACCCTGGAGGTAAGTTTGCGCCTTTGTTTCTCCTGGGACTGACTGGGAGACCTTGAGGAACGAGGCGGGGAATTAGGCCTTGCCTTGTGATTCACATGAACCAGTTAGGATGAGCTAGCCCCTTAAGCTGTGGACTTGTGAACCATGATATCTAGAGAGGTCAATTCTCTGTGAGATACAAGGGATTTGAAGCTGGTCAAAGGTACGCAAACTCAGCTGACTCTTGCTGACCTTAGCTGTCGGAGGTTCGGTTTTTCTGGCTGGGGTTCTGGTGGGCCCTTTTTCCTCTTCCTGTGACCCTGGGTCCACCTTCTTCCCATTGCCTCTGAAGGCTCCTTAGTCTCCGTGGGTGGTGGAATTCTCGGAGGTTGGCCATAAACCTCCAAGTGAGCTCTCTCACTGAATTTGATTATATTCCAATCTCTTCTTTCTGACCTGACTTTTTAACCAACCCCAAAGCTGTGTGATTTTGCTTTTGAAATTTTATGATTTCTCTTGGGGCCTCTCATTCTTGATTCTTCACTTCCCCACCCAGTAAGTGTGTGACTTTGTTTTTTTCTGCCTATACTACTTTGGGGATATTTGTAAGTATCGTGACTTTTCACAATGAGAAGAATATAGACTTTGCTGATTCGAGCTTTCCTGATGGCTCCCTGGGTAAAGAATCTGCCTGCAATAGAGGAGACCCAGGAGATGTGAGTTGGATCCCTGGGTAGGGAAGATTCCCCTGGAGGAGGAAGATGGCAACCCACTCCAACACTCCTGCTAGAAAAACCCCATGGACAGAATAGCCTGGTGGGCTGCAATCCAAAGGGCTGCAAAGAGTCAGACACGCCTGAGTGACCAAGCACAGCACAATCAGTATTCATTCTTTTCAGTTCAGATGACACTGAGGCCATGCCAAATAACAGGGCAAGAATATGGTCTTAGGAGGTAACTACTGCCCCCTGCACTGTCTGTGACTGGGCTTTTAAACATTTTATCATGTTTGACCTCATTTTTTTTTTTTTTTCTCATTGCTTGAAAGCATTGCCAAACATAAAATGGAATTTCAGACTAAAGTGAAGAAACATGATACAGAATACAGAATAAATCAGCAATCATTTGGCCTGTACGTTTTTCTTTTTCTTTTTCTGGATTTAAGATAAAGACCAAACCTTAATCTCTGGTTTGAGTCTTTCAGTACTGGGATGGTTTGTTTAGCTCAGTTTTAGATGTGACACTATTTCCTTACAGCCATCTTTATAAGGTGTCCAAATGAATCGATACTGTTGATCGCAATTCATTGATTTATTAAGCAGAACACTTAAGGAACTTTTTTCTTTTTTTTTCTGAAGACTTTCTTTAAAACATTTTTCTAATAAAAAGATTTTCTGTCTCTCGGAGTAGTCCTGGTAGTAAGTGCAAACCCTGGAATGATCGTTGTTTTGGCAGAAGGCCATGGAAACGTTGCTGTTGCTTTATGTGGTTTATGGGAGGGGTTGACAAACATCATTAGAGCAATGATCATAAATAGAGACTGTGTCAGAGTTTGAGCTCAGCCGCTGTGGTTGCTGTTGACCCAGAGCAAGCACAGGGAAACTTAGACGCCAGCGGTGGGGCGCAGAATTTATAGCAATGGTTTTTACAGCTTGCTTGCCAGAACTCAAATCTATCAGTAGACCAATACTTTATGTTAGGTGAGGCTCCTTGGTTAGGGTCTCTTTTTCGAAAAAGAGGCTTAGTGTGGGTTTATATATGTTTATAAAACAAATTTGGGGGAATACTTACACCTACTATTCTTTTGTGGAGACACATGTTGACTTTGCTGGCCACCTAATTATTTCCTTCATTAATCTGAAAACCTTTGTGTCTACTTTTGGCCACCTCATGCGAAGAGTTGATTCATTGGAAAAGACTCTGATGCTGGGAGGGATTGGGGGCAGGAGGAGAAGGGGACGGCAGAGGATGAGATGGCTAGATGACATCACCGACTCGATGGACATGAGTTTGGGTGAACTCTGGGAGTTGGTGATGGACAGGGAGGGCTGGCGTGCTGCAATTCATGGGGTTGCAAAGAGTAAGACACGACTAAGTGACTGAACTGAACTGAACTGACTTCCTCTCCCTTGAACTTGGCTGCTCTTGCCTTTTGCACTTACGTAGAAATTTTAATGAGACTTGGGATTTCCACTGGGATTAAATCAATAGGTTATTCTGATGAGAACTTTATAGTACTGAATTTTCCAATCCATGAATTTATTGCACCATTTATTATGTCTTTCCATTCTAAAATAATGTGATTCTTTTCTTTGAAGGGCAATATATCTTGTAGATTAATTGTCAAGTTCATTGTATTTTTGGTGCTTTGTAAATAATTAAAATTTAATTCCAAATTGTTAGGTGTCTGACTAGCTAACTTGCTGTATTTACCTATAGATTTTTTTGGGGGGATTATCAATGTACATAATCACCTTATGTATAAATGGATTGTTGTCCTTCATCAGCAGTTCTTTTGCTTTTTATTTTCATTATCACATTGGCTAGGACCCACAGTAAAATGTTGACCAGCAGTGCTGACAGTGGTTATCTTTGTCTTCCCAATTTCAGAGAATACTTTGTGTTTCACATCAAGATATCTATTGTTGTAATAGATCTCTTTTATCAGAATAAGGAAGTTCCTTTCTATTCCTAACTTGCTTACTATTTTTTAAAATCATGGAATGGGTTTTGAATTTTATCAAGTACTTTTTATGCATCTGAGATGATCATATTCCTTTTTCTTTAATTGCCGGATGCGTTGATTATCTTAATTGTTTTTCCATGTTAAAATCAATCAAGCATTCTAGTGTAAACAAATTTGGATTACACTTCCTACATTATCCTCTTTATATATTGTTGGCTTTAGTTTACAAAGACATCCTTAAACTTTGTTTTCAAATTTACGTACACTACGTGTTATCTTTTCTGATGTGTAGTTCTGTGAAGTTGCTCTGTGTGAACGTAAGTTTTCGTTTCATGTGGGTAAGCACCTAGGAGGAGGGTTTCTGGATCACATTGTCAGTACACGTTTGACTCTGGAAGGTGCTGCTGAATCGTTTCTGGAAGTGGCCGTACCATTTCAGTTTCTTTAACAATACAGGTGTATTCACGCAACTTATTCTTGCGTTTGGTAACACTTCATCTGACCCTTCTTCAGATTTCAGCTGGGGCTCTTTAGCAGACAGGTTAGCAAAAGAAAAACAGTGTATTCACTTGCACAGTGTGCATCTCACAGGGGAAACGTCAGTGAGAAGGAACTCTTAAGTGCTGGCTTTGCGTTCTGGCTTCTGTGGCATCTTCAACAAAGAGCAGTACCTTTGTAGAGAAATAACAGGGGGAAAGGAATGCAGTTTTCATCTTTTAAGGCAGCAAACTATGGTAAGGTAAATACATGGAAGGAAAACTTTGATGGAGTCAGGTTTGTCCTTGTGCTGTCTGTGGGCTGATGAGTCTCTAGTAAGAAGAGCAACAACAAAAAACCCTAAATAAGTTATTCTGTCTTCAGGCAGAAATGGAAGAGGATGGAGAGCTTTTCCTGTGTGTGCTGCTGCTCAGTCCCTTCAGCTCAAAAATAGTTTTTGTCAGAAAGTGACATCAAAAATTTAATAATTTTTAAATCAGACATTCGGATTTCCTTTGGTATTTTGCCTATGTAATCTGATCTGTAAAATGTATATGCATAATGTTTTACGTGGTTTCTTGTTTTTGATTTTTTTAGTATCCTTTATTAACTTTCTAATGCCTGTAGGGTCTGTAATGATGCTCCCTTTTTCATTCCTGGTGTTGATTATTTGCCCCTTTTTTCTTGTAGTCTGACTACAAGTTTATCATTTAAAAAGAAAAAAATCCCCCCACCCCTCCCAAAGAGCAAGCTTTGGCTTCCATTGATTTATCTGCTTTAAGGTTTCTTGGTTTAGTCTCTTTAACCTTCCTACTGCTCGATTTAGATTTCTTCTGCCTTTCTTCATCTATTTTCTTAATGTAGATGCTTAGATAATTGACCTAATATTTTTCTTTTCCGATGTAATAATTTACTGCTATAAATTTTCCTCTAAGGAGGAATTTAGACAAGTTGTTTATTCAGTTAAATATTTCTTCATTTTCCTTGAGACTTTCTCTTTTGCCCATGGATCATTGAAAGTATACTATTTAATTTCCACATATTTGGAGGTGTTCTAGAAATGAGAACATACTTTATTTGATTTCTATTCTCTAACTTTATCAGAATTTGATTTATGACCCAGAATATAGCCTATTGTACCCTGCCATACTGACCATTCTTGAAGTTCTGAACTTCTTTTCTCAATCTGCCTATTATTTACCTTTCAGAATCCTCAGGTCATTGGTTATATTTTGTCCCGTGGTTTTCTTTGAACCAGTGGTTTTCTTTGAACCAGTGGGAACGGCAAGCTATCACACCCATCCTACATGGAGGGTAGACCACAAATTGTCAGTACATTAAAATTTTTTTTGATTCACACTGAACATCACTGGCCTGTAAATCTCTTTTCTTGCACTTGCCTTAGGTTTTGATTTAAAGGTTATTTTTATTTTAATCTCATAAAACAAATTGCAGAGTGTTTCTTTTTCTATTCTTGGAAAGAGTTTGTGTTAGATTTCTTTTTTTAACTTCTATGTTTTGTAGGAAATTTTAGTGAAGCCACCTAAGCCTGGAAATTTCTTTAAAGGAAGATTTTTTGATTACTGAATCAATATATTTAATATAAGACTGCTCATTCTACTTTGAGTCCATTTTGCTTTTACTGATGTTGCTTTTTACTGGATATTTATTTTTCACATGTACTTTAAAATCTGGCTTAAAGTTATTCATAGGGAAGGAGGTTTAAGAGGGAAGGGTCATATATACATCTATGGCTAATTCATGTTGATATATGACAGAAATCAAACCAATATTGTAAAGCGATTATCCTTCAATTAAAAATTTTTAAAAAGTTATTTAATTGCAACTTATCTTTCAAAGTCTTCAGATCTATAGTTCAGGCCTTCTTAAAAGTTGTATATTGTTTATTTTTCTACCGCTTTTTTCCTTAGTAACTCTTACTAAAGATTTGTCCACTTTATTATGCTTTTGAAAGAGTCGAGTTGTAGCTTGGTTGATTTTACTGTGTGGGGGGGTGTGTGTGGGTGGGAAGTTGTCTTTGCATTTTATTCATTTCTATTATGTCTTCCCTGTTGGAGTTTCTTGTTTTGTTTCTAATTTATTGACCAATGTGTAGTTTATAGATTTTTTTTGCAAAGTTCATTTTCTAATGCTCATGTTTAAATGTATACAGTTCAACTGTATCCTATAGTTTTCGAAATTCATAAAATATCATTTTTTTTTGTAATTTTATCTTTGACCTATGGGTTATTTAGAAGTGTGTGTCTCAATGTCTAAAAGTTGGATTTTCTAGTTAGCCTTTTGTTTCCCATTGTTAACTTAATTATGTTATTGTCAAGAGATTTTGATCTGTATTATTCCACTAATTTGAAGTTTATTTGCTTTACCACACAAGTATATCATTAATGTTTTGAAATTGTTTCACATTTACCCGAAGTATATTTTTGGAATTGTTAGATCTGTGTTCTAATATGCTCATTGAGTATATTTTTTTCATAATCTGTTAAAATCTTTGACATCCTAATTTTTATATTTTTTCTGTTTGCTGAGAGATACATTAAATATCTCTCATGATTATGGCTTTGGCTCTCTTTATACTCTGTCAGCTTTTGCTAATATGTGAGGCTATATTTGGATATATATGATTTAAGTATATATTTGTGTGTGTGTGTGTGTGTATGTGTGTGTGTGGTGTTTTTGTTGTTGTTTTTTTCTACCATGTTGCTTGTGAGATCTTAGTTCCCTGAATGGGCTCGATCAAACTTGTACCTTTGGCAGTGAAAGCACAGAGTAAAATCGACTGCTAGAGAATTCCCAAAATATATATATCTTGGTAATTTGAATATTTATCATTTTTATCATCTATATACATATGTGCTAAGCCTTATGACTGAAACAGCTACAGTAACTTTGGTTAAATTATGCCGTGTGCATGGGTATTGCATATATATTTATTTATTTTTCTCTACTTTTAACCATTTTGTATCTCTGTATTTTAGATATAGTTTTGTAAATAGCATAAAATTGGATTTAGCAGTTTAACCATTTTTAACTAGGTCATTTAGTAAATTTGCATATATTATGTACCCTGATAAGGATTCTATACTTATGGTTGAGTATCTGATATATATATATATGTATGCGTATTTATATGTTTGTATTTTTTTTATACCATCTGTTGGTCCTACTTTGATGTTCTTTCACCCTCACTTGTTTGCCTTTTGTTGGATTACTGTGATACTTTTAGTCATTTGGGAGTTTTTGTATTTTTTTCAGTGGTTGTCATGTTCATCTAAACATGTATATGTAAGTTGTAAGTGTCTAAATTTGACTTATCCTTCTGAATGATACAAGAGCTTTAGAGTACTTTAATTGCCTTAACTCTGCTTGAGTTACACAATTATATTTACATTTATTTTCAGCTTAGTATTGAAATAATTGCAGAACACACTTGTGATTGTCAGAAGTGGAGATCCTGCATACCTCTCACTCAGTTCTTCTCAATGTTGGTTGGTTGTTCAGTTGCTGGGTTGTGTCCGACTCTCTGAGACCCCATGGACTGCAGTATGCTAGGCTTCCCTGTCCTTCACTGTCTCCCGGAGCTTGTTCAAACTCACGTGCATTGAGTCAGTGATGCCATCCAACCATCTCATCCTCTGCCTTCCCCTTCTCTTCCTTGTGTTCATTCTTTCCCAGCATCAGGGTCTTTCCCAATAAGTGGGCTTTTCACAGCAGGTGGCCAGAGTGTTGGAGCTTCAGTATCAGTCCTTCCAATGACTATTCTGGATCGATTTCCTTTAGGTTTGACTGGTTTGATCTCCTTGCTGTCCAGGGGACTCCTAAGAGCCTTCTGCAGCACCACTGTTCAAAGGCATCAGTTCTTCAGCACCCAGCCTTCTTTATAGTCTTACTCTCACACCTGTACATGACTACTAGCAAAACTGTAGTTTTGACTATATAGACCTTTGTCAGCAAAGTGATGTATCACAGGAAATTGATGATAACACAGTCTTCTGATCTTCCACAGATTTAAGCAGCTTCACATGAACTCATCTGTGGGCAGTTAGTTTTATGTATGTTTATAATGTCAGTGACCACTACTGTGGTCCACGCACAGAACAGTCCAGCAGAAGGATCCCTTGGGCTGTTTTTTATTTTAGCCACAGACTCTGCTCTCTCCCTCTCTCCCCTGGAAACCTCTAGTCCCTTCGTCTCTGTAATTTTGTCAACGAAACAATTTTATAGATGTATAAGGCATCTATGGATAAGTACACACAGGTATAAGAAATATACAGGTAAGATTATACATGTATAACTCAATGGATTTTTACATAGTTAACATATAAGACTTGGAATATTACCAGCACTGCCAGAAGCTTCTCTCTTGGATTTCCTTCCAGTGGCTACTCTTACCTTCTCCCCAAAGAGATCTTCGTCTCTGACTTTTTACACTATAGCTTTGTCCACTCTTCATTTTGTAAACAGAAACTTATTTTTTCCTGTGTCTGCCTTCTTTTCCTCAATGTTGGCCTTCTGAGATACATCCGTGGTGATGCCCTTGAGTGGTGAGTTCACGTTCGTTGTTGTATGTGTTTCATAGTCATTTACGGATGAGAGAGTTGAACTATAAAGAAGGCTGAGTGCCAAAGAATTGATGCTTTTGAACGGTGGTGCTGGAGAAGACTCTTGAGAGTCAGTTAGACAGCAAGGATGTCACACCAGTCAAATCTAATGGAAATTAACCCTGAATAATCATTCAGTGGAAGGATTGAAGCTGAAGCCCCAATTCTTTGGCCACTTGATGGGAAGAGCCGTCTCACTGGAAAAGACCCTGATGCTGGGAAAGATTGAGGAGAAGGTGGTGACAGAGGATGAGGTGGTTGGATGACATCACTGACTCAATGGACATGAGTTTGAGCAAACTCTGGGAGATAGTGAAGGACAGGGAAGCCTGGTGTGCTGCAGTTCATGGGGTCACAGAGAGTTGGACGCAGCTTAGCAGCTGAACAACAACAACACTCTCCCCAAGGTCTTCATCTCTCCTACTGGCAGTTGTTTTCAGTTGGGTCTGTTATAGCAAAGTTGCATCTTCTGGTGAACATGTGTGCATGTCTGCTGGATATGTATCAAGAGTGGTAGTGGTGTTTTATAGAGTATATGTGTGTTCAGCTTTAGGAGATCACTGCTAAAAATTCTCCACACTGGCCATGGCAATTTATATTCTCACTGCCTGTGTTTGAATGTCCCAGTTTCCCCCCCCCCCCCTTCTTCCCAATACTTACTATTGTGTCAGCTTCAAAATGTTTTAGATTTTGATTTAGTCATTTTAAGGGGTGTGTAGTATCTCACTGTGTTTGTAATTTGATTTTCCTTGATGCCTAAATAGATTGAGCATCTTTTCATGTGTGTCAGTTTTGGCCACTTGAATACTCTCTTTGGGGGAGAGGCTGCTTGAGTCTCTTGCCTAACTTTCTATTGAGTTGCTTGTCACTTCTATTATTGATTTCTAGGGATTCTTAACTGCATTCTACATCAAAGTACCCTGTTTATATTTTCTCCCACTTAGTAGCTTGCTTTTCCATTCTCTTCATGATTTCTTTTGATGAGTAGAAATAATTTTAATATAATCAACCAATATTTTCCTTTATGGATAATGCTTTCACAGAATTTTTTTTTTTTGTCTAATCATAGTTCTTGACAGTATTCTAAAAGACAGTATCTTTTAGAAGCCTTTTCACATTTTTATTTATCATCTGTCTGGAATTGATTTTTATTTATTGTGTATATTTTTAAAAAATATGGCTGTGCTGTCAATATAGCATCATTTATTAAAATGACCATTTTTCCTTCACCATTCTTCAGTGTACATTTTATTAGGAATTAAGCACTATATATGTGTATATATATATATACACACATGACTCTTTTCAGTTCTCTAACATCATTGATTGGTTAATTTTGTTTTGTTCTGGGAATGAGAAGCCTAATAAAACAGTCTCTGCTCTTAAAGTGCTTACAGCTGAGAGTAGGAATTAGTTAAGTAAACTGTGAATTTCAATGTGATGGGTTGTAGAAGGAAAAAGTGTTAAAATTGTGCTTTCATCTAAGTTTAGGATTAAACTGTGAAGATTCACTTTAGTACAGAAACTATAGTGCAGTAGTAAGATTCTCATAACTGAAAGAAATTTTGCATTTCATTTCCTAGATTTTCTTTATAGTTCACCATGTACAAATATATCCCTAAACATACATTGTTTAGTTTTGCCTGTTTGGCTTTAATATCAAATGGTATCAAACCACGTGTGTTCTGTACAGTTGTGGTTTAGGTTCAGTAAGCTTTTTAAGACTAATTACATTTTAATGATGGAATTTTTTCAGGCGGTGGGGAAACCTTTGTGCCAACTGCTTCCATTAAATCAGTAGTTCCTAAAATATGGTACGCAACGTGACTTTAGGCATTAACATTTTAGCATGTTGTTCGTTTTATATTTATTTTTATAGCTGCTTTCTGAAGTTGATTTAAAAAGATGCCAGGTTTTTCATTTGCTTACGGCATAAAATTTCAAGTTAACTTAAGAACACTGAAGTTGACAGTTTTGCAGATGGTAGATGCTTTGTGCATCTATGGACAGGGTAGAAATTTGAGGTAGCGTGAGGAAGACATACTTGGATAACACTGCCTCATTTAGCCAAGTAGTGCCTTTTTCATGGACTTTCCTGGTGGCTCAGATGATAAAGCGCCTGTCTACAATGCGGGAGACCCAGGTTTGATCCCTGGGTCGGGAAGATCCCCTGGAGAAGGAAATGGCAATCCACTCCCGTCCTATCGCCTGGAGAATCCCATGGACAGAGAAGCCTGGTAGGCTACAGTCCATGGGGTCACAGAGAGTCGGACATGACTGAGTGACCTCACTTTCACTCTCAGTGCCTTTTTCTGGCCCAGGGAATGGGCAGGGAGGCGGGGGAACCTGTCAGTGCTTCCTTTTGACTGAAGCCACTGTCTGGCCAGGTGAAGGTGCTCCTTAGGAAAGTTACCGTAGGCTGAGACTGCAGAGTGCACAAGGCAGGATTGTGAGAAAGGTGGAAGGGAGCTTAGGTCTGCTATTCTTCTGCCATGGTTGCCTGTTAAGGATGCACATGATTGAATGTCAACAAATCTGTAGTTTCTTTGGTTATAAGATTAAATAACCCCTTGTTGTCTGGTCTTCTTCCCTGGCAGCTGGGGAGGTAAAGGGTGGTATAAGTGTACTTGCATTTTGAATTGAGGAATGGATGTGCAAAAACTGCGCTCTCTCTTGAGCGGGTGGAGCCTCAGTTTCAGAGAGAGTGATGCTTGGAGGGTGGATGTCAGAGGATGGCAGGAGCTAAAGGCAAGACATTGAGCCGGAGCAGGAGGGTGGGGATAGAAGGGGAGAGGGTGCATGGGGAAAACCTCCATCCAAAGTGAATGCATGAGGCCACAGTGCTAACCTAGAGCGGGTTTTATGATGCGCTCAAGGTGCTCGGCCGTCTGTCTGCAGAAAGGAAGAGAGAATCAACAAGACCTGGGACTGTGGATGTGGGAGAGAAGTTCAGTTAGTTTGGGAGAGATCGTAAGAGTTCAGGTGTTGGACAGTGGAAGCATGATGACCTATTCATGACAGCAAAGAGCCAGCTGGAGGCAATTTGAGGTGGACAGAAAGGGAAGTTCAATGAACCTAGGAAATCTGAGGTTACTGGGGCCAGTGCATGAGGCTAAAATGGTCACCACAAAGCTAAGCAAAGGTGCCAGGGGTGGGATCTTAGCCGGCTGGAGACAGTAAGTTAGAGCTATGGGAGTGGCATGAGAAGGAGGCAGACAGACAGACTGACTGCGCAGAGCCCAGGGGAAAAGGCAAAAGGCCACAGGCGGTGGTGTTGTCCAGCACAGCGCCTTCTTGCATATATTGTTGCTGCCCAGTCACTATGTTGTGTCCGATTCTCTGCAACCTCATGGACTGTAGCCTGCCAGGCTATTTGAAATGTTTGTTGAATACCTGTGTAGGTATTGGATGCCAGAAATTTAAGAGATGTAGTAAGAATTCAACTTTTGGAGGTAGAGTTTGTGGCAAGCTTAACCTTGGAATGGGGTCTTATACGTGGTGGTGAAATTTGAAAAAAAAAGAAAAAATGACCTGCGAGGTCTTGTGGCAGTCAGCTTGCCTGAAATAGAGCCTAGAGCTTGGCTTCTCAGCCTCCCACTTAGAACTCCATATGGCTCTCATTTAACACGTGCTTTTAAATCAGCATGACTCTCTTTGGTCCTTTTCCACAGTAAGTTAGAACTCAGGCCCAAGGTGACATCTGGCAACCTGGTCTGCAGGGAGGAGACAGGAAACAGAATCAGATTGTGCTTGATGACTGGACACTCCTAAGGGTGCTGGGCTCTCCTAGAGCTGGGGCGGGTTACATGCTAAACAGGTGAACAGTGGGCCAGGTCAGGCATGCAGGTCAGCCAGGCGAGTCGGCAGCATCTGACAGTGCTCGGTAAGGCCTGGGAGGAACCTGGTCCCGCGGGAACCTAGCTTAGGCAGTAGGTGGCAATGTCGGCAAGCCAATGGAAGCTACATTAACACATGAGAAAATATCATCTGATCATTTTAATAAAAGCAGAAAAGTCATTTGAAAGTCAGCCCTCAAGTATGGCTGGAAATGCTTAGCAAATAAGCAATTGGGAGTAGGAATGTTCTTAACCTGATAAATGGTTTGCACAGATTTTTTTTTAAATATTGTGTTCCCTTTAAAATCAGGATCAAACAAGTATAATGTTTGAGCTTTCCTGGACGAGGAGAACAAAGGCTAAAGACTGGAAAGGGTGAAACCACCAAATAGTTCTTTCATTTTTTCCGAGGTTATATCTACCAAAATGGTAGAGTTTATATCATATACAATATGAATGAAAGGCAAATGATTATCCCAGAGTCTCACAAGGTGACCAGCAGATCAACAGACAAACATCAATTGGTACATTTCTATGATACTGGTTAAAATTGTTAGCACAGTTTAAAATATCATTATGCCAAATTAAAGGAACGTAGGCATACCCATTCTGATAGATGTGAGTCCTGTAATGAAGAAATTTATGCACCTTCGCTGAAAAATAGTACAAAAGACTCAATGATAAGTTTCACAGGTAGGTATACTGAGAATTGTAAAGTTATTTCTAATCAAAATTGTGCTGGGACGGCTAACAAATGAGGGAAACCTATGAAATTAGATCACTATCTCCCTTTATAAATAAAATCAGTACGAAATGAGTCAAGAATTAAATATGAAAGGTAAAATTTAAAACGTTTGGAAGGATATATAGGAAAATGCATTTCTAATTTTGGGATGGGCAATAACCTTTTTCATAGCAAAACCATAGAGCAAGGAAACAAATCAGTCCTGCAGAAATTCTGTGTTTGCAGCCAATCTGACAAAGCAGAGGGCCCGTGGCACTTCTCTGCATCGCTCAATTTTGCAGTGAACCTAAAACAGCTCTTTAAAAAAGCATATTAAAATAATGTCCAGGAGATTCCGTTTAAAAGTGATCTGAAAATCTGACAGCATGCTGTATTCCTGAGGGTATGGAAGTAGGTGTAGAATTGTGCTGGTGTGTGTGTGTGTGTGTGTGTGTGTGTGCGCGCGCGTGCGTGTGTGTGCTTCCCAGGTGGCGCTAGTGGTAAAGAGCTCACCTGCCAGCCCAGGAGATGCCTGCGGTCGGGAAGATCCCCTGGAGGAAGGCATGGCAACCCACTCCAGTATTCTTGCCTAGGAAATCCCAAGCACAGAGGAGCATGGTGGGCTGCAGTTCACGGAGTCACAAAGAGTTGACACAACCGAAGTGACTTAGCGTGCATGCACAGAGAGGGAAGTCATATTAATCCATTTTAAACATGTATGTTCTCTGATTTTATCCTCTAGACACTTTCCTACATGAATGGAAAGGTAAGTATACACATTGTTTATGGTAGGAAAAGGTTGGAAACATTCTCAAAGCCCTATAAAAGGAAATAGGCTAAATATACTGCATTCATATAATGGCATACTTCCTAGGTATCAAAAGAAAAAGGATAATTCAGTCTTTTCTTAATGTTTTAGAAGAGTTTCAGCTTTGCATCTTTTTATTGGTAATTCCATGTACATTTTTAGGATTTTACTGACAAATTTGCTGAAACTTCTATCAGGTTTTGCTTTTTTTTTTTTTTTTCCCTGTGTGACCATTTCACATTTCCTCAGACCAGGGTTATCCCACATATTCAGTAAATTGAGAATACTTGTTCTTGAACAGTTTTTAGGTTGTAAAGATTGAGGGCAGAAGGAGAAGGGGGCAGCAGAGGATGAGATGGTCAGATAGCACCACTGACTCAATGGACATGAGTTTGAGCAAACTCTGGGAGATAGTGAAGGACAGGGAAGCCTGGTGTGCTGCAGTTCATGGGGTCACAGAGAGGTCAGACATGACCTATCTTCATAATAGTGGGAATTATGAGTTACATGTTATCTTTCATTTGCTTTTCTAAGGAAAATTCTGCAAAAATTTTCACTATTTTCCCCATTATTTTATCTGATTCACTTCTCTCTTAACTGGATTCTCAAAACAAACAAAACAGAAGATTCCAGGGGCCTGTTCATTGTGCTTGAAATTTTATCTCTTCCCTTTAATTACTGCTTTTATTGAGAACTGAAAAATTTTCTCTGACAACTTACTTCTGGATGTCAGAATGATTTTTACCTTATTGTTCATTTTTAATCACCTTCATTTCACATTTCAACAATTTTTTGCATTTTCTTCTGTGCTTAACAAATAAATTGAAATCATTCATATATCCAAATTTGAAATTTAAGATATTTTTACTGCCCTCATCTAAAATAGTGTCTCAAAATTGAAGTTAAAATGGCAATCAACCTTTTTTAGTTTTTAGAATCTTAAAAAAATTTTGTATATGAGATACACACCTTTTACAAGCGCACAATCTAGTGGATTTTTCAGTATGTTCACAAAGACGTGTGGCTATCACTGCGATCTAAATTCATTTCATGAGCCCCAGAGGAGACCCCATACCCATTAGTGCTCGTTTCCCTCTCCCCTGCCCTCCCTGCTCCCTGCACCCATTCACTCACTTCTGTCTATGTATTTACCTAGTCTGAACTCTTTGTATAAACAGAATTCCATGGTATGTGGCCCTTTGTGCCACTAGCATTAACTATTTTTTCCCTTTTCAATCACTGACTTTTTGAATAAACATTTTTGTGCCTAGTTTACATTCAAATTTTCCTTTTCACTCACAGAAAATGTTTTAGAGTCGTTAAAATGTCATTGTGTTTCACAGTGTGGTTGTGCTTCAAGATTTCATTAATTTAGAATGGGCAAGTGATCTAACTACCCTTCTCGGTTCAGTTCAGTTCAGTCACTCAGTCGCGTCCGACTGTGACCCCATGGAATTCAGCACGCCAGGCCTCCCTGTCCATCACCAACTCCCGGAACTCACTCAAACTCATGTCCATTGAGTCGGTGATGCCATCCAACCATCTCATCCTCTGTCGTCCCCTTCTCCTTCCACCTTCAATCTTTCCCAGCATCAGGGTCTTTTCAAATGAGTCAGTTCTTTGCATCAGGTGGCCAAAGTAGTGGAGTTTCAGCTCCAGTATCAGTCCTTCCAATGAACACCCAGGACTGATCTCCTTTAGGATGGACTGGTAGGATCTCCTTGCCGTCCAAGGGACTCTCAAGAGTCTTCTCCAGCACCACAGTTCAAAAGCATCAATTCTTCGGTGCTCAGCTTTCTTTATAGTCCAACTCTCACATCCATACATGACTACTGGAAAAACCATAGCCTTGACTAGACGGACCTTTGTTGGCAAAGTAATGTTTCTGCTTTCTAATATGCTGTCTAGGTTGATCATAACTTTCCTTCCAAGGAGTAAGCATCTTTTAATTTCATGGCTGCAGTCTCCATCTGCAGTGATTTTGGAGCCCTCCAAAATGAAGTCTGTCACTGCTTCCACTGTTTCCCCATCTATTTGCCATTAAGTGATGGGACTGGAAGCCATGATCTTAGTTTTCTGAATGTTGAGCTTTAAGCCAACTTTTTCAAACTACCCTTTAGACTCTTTAAAAGAAAAATCCAGTTTGGAATGAATGTTTAAAATACTCCATCTAATATAAGAGAAAAACCCAAGAAAAAGAGCGTAGCTGTTATAAGACCCTGAAGTAGTCATCGCTTCCAATATTGGGAGGCAGATTTCCTGATGTGATTTGGGGATGAGCAGCATCTGAAATATATTTTAAATACCTAGATTTTCAGAGTGCTTAGCTCTAGAGTCACTGGTGTGGAACGTGGGTTCCAGTAGTCCAGGACTGCATTCAACCTGTCGAAAAGCCAAAGCTACATCTGAATGACTCTTGTATGTGCCTTAATTTCAGATGAGTTTGACCAAACACTTAAGAATGGGTTTTCTGCACAGCAAATCGGTTTCCTGACTTCGAGCTGCACACATAGTGACATAGCCAAAGCAGTTCACTATTGTAGAATCTGCAGCAGTCGAGTATTATTTGATGTCTGGTTTGTTTATTTGATTTCTCACTTCATTTAGTTCAAGTTTTCCCCTATTCTGATGAATTCTTTATGAGCTATTTTGGATAAATAAGTCACATCAGTCCTTTCATTTTGACAATTTGCCAAACACGCATGTAAAACTTGATCAAACCCAGCAGTTAGTCTGATTCTCTGAAATTTCTGTTGTTTGAAAGCATCAGTTTTCACTGTGCTATCTGACGGGTAAACCTTCTTGATTTAACTATTTAATACCCTGAACTACTCTTTGTAGTACTTGACAATAATGCTGAATGTTCCTTCTTGTCTGTTCTTCAAAGTGATGGTAAAGCACACTTTAATTTGATTTACGTGTAATCCAAGTAAACACAGTTTCCTCATGATCTGTGACCTCTGATTTTTGAGAGTTCTCATTACATTTAATTCCATCTGAAAGCATATCTGTGTAAGTAGTGTGTATCTTGTAAAAATACTTAACAATATCAACAAAACCCCCTGATATGTACATTCATCAGAAAACCCAATATATACATTCATCAGTTGAGGAGTAGACTAAAGCAAATCTTGTAACAATCTATTCATCTGTGCATTTGTTTTACAGTACCTGTTGAAGAAGCATTTTAATAAATTCTTTCTATGTTCCATTTGATTCTCTGTAAATTGGGATCACGACTTTGGAGGGAAAAAACTTGCATTCACAGTGTGTGACAGTCCAGGATGAAAATTCAGGGTACTTGTGGAAGTCAACAAATTCATTACAATGAGGCTGTGCAGACAGCAGAAATAGTTTTCTGTTTGGAAATTCTGTTTCATGTTTAGGAATACTCCACTTTTTGTAATCTTATCACTTTTGTCATCATTTTTGTGACCAGTACTTTCTTGGCTATGGTGATTCCTTTTTATTAAATATTTATTTATTTATTTATTGGAAGCTAATTACAATATTGTGGTGGTTTTGTCATACATTGACATGAATCCACCACAGGTGTACATGTGTTCCCCATCCTGACCCCCCCTCCCACTTCCCTGCCCATCCCATCCCTCTGGGTCATCCCAGTGCACCAGCCCCAAGCACCCTGTATTATGCATCGAACCAGGACTGGCAATTCATTTAACATATTATATTATACATGTTTCAATGCCATTCTCCCAAACCATCCCACCCTCGCCCTCTCCCACAGAGTCCAAAAGACAGTTCTATACATCTGTGTCTCTTTTGCTGTCTCGCATACAGGGTTATTGTTACTATCTTTCTAAATTCCATATATATGCATTAGTATACTGTATTGGTGTTTTTCTTTCTGGCTTACTTCACTCTGTATAATAGGCTTCAGTTTCATCCACCTCATTAGAACTGATTCAAATGTGTTCTTTTTTAATGGCTGAGTAATATTCCATTGTGGATATGTACCACAGCTTTCTTATCCATTCATCTGCTGATGGACATCTAGGTTGTTTCTATGTCCTGGCTATTATAAACAGTGCTGCGATGAACATTGGGGTACATGTTTCTCTTTCAGTTCTGGTTTCCTCGGTGTGTATGCCCAGCACTGGAATTGCTTGGTCATAAGGCAGTTCTATTTCCAGTTTTTTTAAGGAATCTCCACACTGTTCTCCATGGTGGCTGTGCTAGTTTGCATTCCCACCAACAGTGTAAGAGGGTTCCCTTTTCTCCACACCCTCTCCAGCATTTATTGCTTGTAGACTTTTGGATTGCAGCCATTCTGACTGGCATGAAATGGTACCTCATTGTGGCTTTGATTTGCATTTCTCTGATAATGAGTGATGTTGAGCATCTTTTCATGTATTTGTTAGCCATCTGTATGTCTTCTTTGGAGAAGTGTCTGTTTAGTTCTTTGGCTTATTTTTGGATTGGGTCATTTATTTTTCTGGAATTGAGCTGCAGGAGTTGCTTGTATATTTTTGAGATTAGTTGTTTGTCAGTTGCTTCATTTGCTATTATTTTCTCCCATTCTGAAGGCTGTCTTTTCACCTTGCTTATAGTTTCCTTTGTTGTGCAAAAGCTTTTAATTTTAATTAGGTCCCATTTGTTTATTTTTGCTTTTATTTCCAATATTCTGGGAGGTGGGTCATAGAGGATCCTGCTGTGATTTATGTCAGAGAGTGTTTTGCCTATGTCTTCCTCTAGGAGTTTTATAGTTTCTGGTCTTACGTTTAGATCTTTAATCCATTTTGAGTTTATTTGTGTGTGTGGTGTTAGAAAGTGATCTAGTTTCATTCTTTTACAAGTGGTTGACCAGTTTTTCCAGCACCACTTGTTAAGGAGGTTGTCTTTAATCCATTGTGTATTCTTGCCTCCTTTGTCAAAGATAAGGTGTCCATATGTGTGTGGATTTATCTCTGGGCTTTCTATTTTGTTCCATTGATCTATATTTCTGTCTTTGTGCCAGTACCATACTGTCTCGATGACTGTGGCTTTGTAGTAGAGCCTGAAGTCAGGCAGGTTGATTCCTCCAGTTCCATTCTTCTTTCTCAAGATTGCTTTGGCTATTTGAGGTTTTTTGTATTTCCATACAAATTGTGAAATTATTTGTTCTAGTTCTGTGAAAAATACTGCTGGTAGCTTAATGGGGATTGCATTGAATCTATAGATTGCTTTGGGTAGTATACTCATTTTCACTATATTGATTCTTCTGATCCATGAACATGGTATATTTCTCCATCTGTTAGTTTCCTCTTTGATTTCTTTCATCAGTGTTTTATAGTTTTCTATATATAGGTCTTTAGTTTCTTTAGGTAGATATATTCCTAAGTATTTTATTCTTTTCATTGCAATGGTGAATGGAATTGTTTCCTTAATTTCTCTTTCTATTTTCTCATTATTCGTGTATAGGAATGCAAGGGATTTCTGTGTGTTGATTTTATATCCTGCATCTTTACTATATTTATTGATTAGCTCTAGAAATTTTCTGGTGGAGTCTTTAGGGTTTTCTGTGTAGAGGATCATGTCATCTGCAAACAGGGAGAGTTTTACTTCTTCTTTTCCAATTTGGATTCCTTTTATTTCTTTTTCTGCTCTGATTGCTGTGACCAAAACTTCCAAAACTATGTTAAATAGTAGTGGTGAGAGTGGGTACCCTTGTCTTGTTCCTGACTTTAGGGTAAATGCTTTCAATTTTTCACCATTGAGGACAATGTTTGCTGTGGGTTTGTCTTATATAGCTTTTATTATGTTGAGGTATGTTTCTTCTATTCCTGCTTTCTGGAGGGTTTTTTTTTTTTTATCATAAATGGATGTTGAATTTTGTCAAAGGCTTTCTCTGCATCTATTGAGATAATCATATGGCTTTTATTTTTCAACTTGTTAATGTGGTGAATTACATTGATTGATTTGCGGATATTGAAGAATCCTTGCATCCCTGGGATAAAGCCCACTTGGTCATGATGCATGATCTTTATAATATTTTGTTGGATTCTGTTTGGTAGAATTTTGTTGAGGATTTTTGCATCTGTTCATCAGTGATATTGGCCTGTAGTTTTCTTTTTTTGAGGCACCTTTGTCAGGTTTTGGTATTAAGGTGATGGTGGCCTCATAGAATGAGTTTGGAAGTTTACCTTCCTCTGCAATTTTCTGGAAGAGTTTGAGTAGAATAGGTGTTAGCTTTTCTCAAAATTTTTGGTAGAATTCAGCTGTGAAGTCATCTGATCCTGGGCTTTTGTTTGCTGGAAGATTTCTGATTACAGTTTCAATTTCCATGCTTGTGATGGGTCTGTTAAGATTTTCTGTTTCTTCCTGGTTCAGTTTTGGAAAGTTGTGCTTTTCTAAGAATTTGTCCGTTTCTTCCAGGTTGTCCATTTTATTGGCATATAGTTGCTGATAGTAGTCTCTTATGATCCTTTGTATATCTGTGTTGTCTGTTGTGATCTCTCTATTTTCATTTCTAATTTTGTTGATTTTTCTCCCTTTGTTTCTTGATGAGTCCGGCTAATGGTTTGTCAATTTTGTTTAACTTCTCAAAAAACCAGCTTTTGGCTTTGTTGATTTTTCTATGGTCTCTTTTGTTTCTTTTGCATTTATTTCTGCCTTAATTTTTAAGATTTCTTTCCTTCTACTAACCGTGGGGTTCTTCATTTCTTCCTTTTCTAGTTGCTTTAGATGTAGAGTTACGTTATTTATTTGAGTTTTTTAATGTTTCTTGAGGTAAGCCTGTATTGCTATGAACCTTCCCCTTAGCACTGCTTTCACAGTGTCCCATAGGTTTTGGGTTGTTGTGTTTTCATTTTCATTCATTTCTATGCATATTTTGATTTCTTTTTTGATTTCGTCTGTGGTTTGTTGGTTATTCAGCAGCGTGTTGTTCAGCCTCCATATGTTGGAATTTTTAATAGTTTTTCTCCTGTAACTGACATCTAATCTTGCTGCATTGTGGTCAGAAAAGATGCTTGGAATGATTTCAGTTTTTTTTTTTTTTAATTTACCAAGGCTAGATTTATGGCCCAGGATGTGATCTATCCTGGAGAAGGTTCCATGTGCACTTGAGAAAAAGGTGAAATTCATTGTTTAGGGGTGAAATGTCCTATAGATATCAATCAGGTCTAACTGGTCTATTGTATCGTTTAAAGTTTGTGTTTCCTTGTTAATTTTCTGTTTAGTTGATCTATCCATAGATGTGAGTGGGGTATTAAAGTCTCCCACTATTATTGTGTTATTATTAATTTCCCCTTTCATACTTGTTAGCATTTGTCTTATGTATTGTGGTGCTCCTATATTGGGTGCATATATATTTATAATTGTTATATCTTCTTGGATTGATCCATTGATCATCATGTAGTGTCCTTCTTTGTCTCTTTTCACAGCCTTTATTTCAAAGTCTATTTTATCTGATATGAGTATTGCTACTCCTGCTTTCTTTTGGAATATCTTTTTCCAGCCCTTCACTTTCAGTCTGTATGTGCCCCTTGTTTTGAGGTGGGTCTCTTGTAGACAACATATATAGGGGTCTTGTATTTGTATCCATTCAGCCAGTCTTTGTCTTTTGGTTGGGGTATTCAACCCATTTACATTTAAGGTAATTATTGATAATAATTACTTTGCTAATGCAAAGTAATGCCGATGCCATTTACTTTATTGTTTTGGGTTCAAGTTTATACACCCTTTCTGTGTTTCCTGTCTAGAGAAGATCCTTTAGCATTTGTTGGAGAGCTGGTTTGGTGGTGCTGAATTCTCTCAGCTTTTGCTTGTCTGTAAAGCTTTTGATTTCTCCTTCATATTTGAATGAGATCCTTGCTGGGTACTGTAATCTGGGCTGTAGGTTATTGTCTTTCATCACTTTAAGTATGTCTTGCCATTCCCTCCTGGCCTGAAGAGTTTCTATTGAAGGATCAGCTGTTATCCTTATGGGAATCCCCTTGTGTGTTATTTGTTGTTTTTCCCTTGCTGCTTTTAATATTTGTTCATTGTGTTTGATCTTTGTTAATTTGATTAATATGTGTCTTGGGGTGTTTCACCTTGGGTTTATTCTGTTTGGGACTCTCTGGGTTTCTTGGACTTGGGTGACTATTTCCTTCTCCATTTTGGGGGAGTTTTCAACTATTATCTCCTCAAGGATTTTCTCATGGCCTTTCTTTTTGTCTTCTTCTTTTGGGACCCCTATGATTCGAATATTGGGGCATTTAACATTGTCCCAGAGGTCTCTGAGGTTGTCCTCAGTTCTTTTAATTCTTTTGTCTCTTTTCCTCTCTGTTTCATTGATTTCTGCTATTCTATCATCTACCTCACTAATCCTATCTTCTGCATCTGTTATTCTACTGTTGGTTCCCTCCAGAGTGTTTTTGATCTCATTTATTGCATTACTCATTATATATTGATTGTTTTTTATTTCTTCTAGGTCCTTGTTAAACATTTCTTGCATCTTCTCGATCTTTGCCTCCACGCTTTTTATCTGTAACTCCATTTTGTTTTCAAGATTTTGGATCATTTTCACTATCATTATTTGGAATTCTTTATCAGGTAGATTCCCTATCTCTTCCTCCTTTGTTTGGTTTGGTGGGCATTTATCCTGTTCCTTTACCTGCTGGGTATTTCTCTGCCTTTTCATCCTGTTTATATTGCTGTGTTTGGGGTGGCCTTTCCATATTCTGGCCGTTTGTGGTTCCTCTTTATTGTGGAGTTTCCTCGCTGTGGGTGGGGATAGACAGGTGGCTTGTCAAGGTTTCCTGGTTAGGGAAGCTTGTGTCAGTGTTCTGGTGGGTGGAGCTGGATTTCTTCTCTCTGGAGTGCAATGAAGTGTCCAGTAATGAGTTTTGAGATGTCAGTGGGTTTGGTGTGACTTTGGGCAGCCTGTATATTGAAGCTCAGGGCTATGTTCCTGTGTTGCTGGAGAATTTGCATGGTATGTCTTGCTCTGAAATTTGTTGGCCCTTGGGTGGTGCTTGGTTTCAGTGTAGGTATGGAGGCATTTGATGAGCTCCTATCGATTAATGTTCCCTGCAGTCAGGAGTTCTCTGGTGATCTCCGAATTTGGACTTAAGCCTCCTGCCTCTGGTTTTCAGTCATATTCTTACAGTAGCCTCAAGACTTCTCCATCTATACAGCACTAATGATAAAACATCTAGGTTAATGATGTAAAGTTTCTCCACAGTGAGGGACACCTGGAGAGGTTCACAGAGTTATATGAAGAAGAGAAGAGGGAGGAGGGAGATAGAGGTGACCAGGAGGAGAAAAGAGGGGATCAAAAGAGGAGAGAGCAAGCTAGCCAGTAATCACTTTCCTATGTGCTCTCCACAGTCTGGACCCTTCAGAGATGTTCACTGAGTTTCACAGAGAAGAGAACAGGGAGGAAGGAGACAGAGGTGGCTAGGGGGACAAAAGGGGGAATCAAAAGGAGAGAGACAGATCCAGCCAGTAATCAGTTCCCTAAGTGTTCTCAATAGCCCGGAACACACAAAGAGGTTCACAGAGTTGGGTAGAGAAGAAAAGGGGGAGGGGGAAGATAGAGGTGACCTGGTGGAGAAAAAGGGGAGTCCAAAGTGGGGGAGAGCAATCCAGCCGGTAATCTCACTCCCAAGTAAAAATGGGTACTGAAGATTGGGTTCTTAAAGGTACAAAATTGATAACAAATACAAAAAAGCAAAGATCAAAAATCTAGAGTAGAGGTTAGATTCTCAAAAACACAATATTAAAGAAAAGAACAAAGTCACAAAAATTATAAAATATATATATATATGAAGTTTGCTCTAAAAATAGGGTCTTTCCCCCCCCAAAGTAACAGTAGGTTATAAAAATGAAAATTAAAGGAGTAATAGAGGACTTAAAAATTTTAAAAATATTTTAAAAATTAAAAAAAATGATAATAGTAAAAATATATCTAGGACTTTCTCTGGTGTTGTTGTGGACAGTGTGGGGTCAGTTCATTTTCAGATAGTTCCTTGATCTGGCTTACACTTCTGAAGAACTATAGGCCCTTTCCTATGTAGTCGGTGCTAACTGCAGGGTTTTAATCTATTGCAACTGTCACTTCCAAAGCGGTTCCCTCTGTTTATATTAGCTTCTGTTTGCTGGCCTCTTCAGTGTCTAATTTCCACCCTGACACAAGGGGGCGGTGGTGGTCACTTTTTTTAGGCTCACTTGTTCTGTCCTGCTATGGGAAGGGAGGAACACTGCAAACAAATATCACTGGTGTCTGTGGGGAGTGCTGCCAGTGTCTCAGCCACCCTGGGTTTGCCCCACGCACGGGCATGTGTGCTTTCCCAATCTACACTGCTCAGGCTCTAGGTTGCTCTGCCAGGCACTGTCTGAGGCCGGTTCTGGGTTGAGTGCACTTCCCAGGTCAAAGCCGCTCAGGTTCAGGTTCTCAGGTACTCCACAAAGGCGCAGACTTGACTGAGCCTGCGTTTTGTGGCCTTCCCCTGTCCAAGCAGCTCAGGTGGCCAGGTGCTTGGTGAGCTGTGACTTACCGCCTCCCCCGTCCCAGCCGCTCGGTCTTCTGGGTGTCCAATGGGCATGCCTTCTCAGGCATACTGTGTGTCTCCTCTGGGAGGAGGGGATCTCTGGCTGCGACCCTCCTGGCAGATGTCGACCGTCCAGAATCCCAAGAAGTCTTGGTTAGCAATGAAGCCTGCTTGCAGTTTGGTAGATGACGCCTCTCTGGGGCCGCAGTTGCCCCCTTCCGGCTCTGGCTGCCCTCGCCTGCCTGTCTCTGGCGGAGAATGGGCTGGTCCGCAGCTGGCTAGCTCTGCTCAGTCCTTTGTTCTGAGAGTGGGCCTGGCAGTGTTTTAGGTTAGGGCTTTTTGAGGGATGGTGTTTTCCAGTTGGCTCAGAGGTTAAAGCATCTGCTTGCAATGCAGGAGACTCAGGTTCAATTCCTGGGTCGGGAAGATCCCCTGGAGAAGGAAATGGCAACCCACTCCAGTATTCTTGCCTGGAGAATCCCATGGACGGAGGAGCCTGGTGGGCTACAGTCCACGGGGTCGCAAAGAGTCGGAAACGACTGAGCGACTTCTCTTTCCTTTTATGCGGGATAGCTATCCCACAGTCTGGTTTGCTATTTCAAGTTAGTTCCCTCAGATTGCCCTCGGGGCATTCAGGCCTGGTCCTTACTCTAAGCAATGCAGCCCTCGCCTCCCTGCCTAGCCCCCACTTGCTAGTGGCGGATGCAAGCATCTGTGCTGCTTCTTTGCTGGGAGTTGCCTTAGGCACGTAATCTGTGGGGTTTAATTATTTATTTATTTTCCCTCCCCGATTATGAGCCCTCCAAGGCTCACCACAGATTTGCCGGTGAGAGTGTTTCCTGGTGTTTGGAAGCTTCTCTCTCTTTTAAGACTCCCTTCCCAGGATGGATCTCCGTCCTTCCCTCTTTTGTCTCTCTTTTTATCTTTTATATTTTTTTCCCTACCTCCGTTTGAAGACAATGGGCTGCCTTTTTGGGTGCCTGATGTCCCCTGCCAGCATTCAGAAGTGGTTTTGTGGAATTTTCTCAGTGTTCAAATGTTCTTTCGATGAATTTGTGGGGGAGAAAGTGGTCTCCCCGTCCTATTCCTCTGCCATCTTAGGACCGCCCTCTGATGATTCTTTTCGAAATAATTCTGCATCCCGTTTCAGCCCTTAGGTTTTACATTTTTACTATTACATGGGTGAATTTTTAACTTTTCAAAGGTTCTGCCAGTCTTCATTCTCTACCCCCGCCAGTTTCCTCCTTTAAATTCTGCTAGAATCCTTACTTCCCATTGCATTTAAATTTGGGAATGATCTGTAATTGTAGAAAACAGTGGACAATTTATCTCAAATTAAGGCAGACAAGAGAGTAATTCAAATGCACTTAAAATTTGCCACTGTGTTCAACTGAACCCCATAATTGTATAATCAAATTATTCTTATACTACAAATATTGAATTATTGATGGGGTATGTGTTGGAGTTTTTCACTGGAACATTTGTTTCTTCAGGCTACTCTGCTGTATTGGTGGTGATTTCACATGCTGTTTTATCTGGCACTGTCAGACTTTGTGAGGGCAAGATACATCAGATAAGTTAAGGTGTGCATAAAGAATGCATAAATCATGCTGCCCCGTCTTTAGTTATACTCGCTCTTTGCCATAATGCTTTGTGTCCTACAAACCAAGACTTATGACAAATTTTATTTCCTGTGATTTGCTGCTAAAAAGAAAGTGTGGTGTGTTTATGATGGCATACACTGCTCATTGTGTGTGTTTCTGACAGGTGAAAAATTGTGTTTTAATTGTATATTAATGAGATCCAAATCCTCTGCTTGAGACTTTAAATATTTGTTTGAAAGAATTTTCTAGAGACTAGTGCTAGTAGACTTCAGTCCCCTCTACTGTTCGTAGGGCAGGAGGACCTTTCACCTCAAACCTGTGTGATGGGGTGTGAGCCCAGGGCATGGTGGGAGTATCCCTGGAAGTGACTGCTACAGGGGATGGGGGATAGGACCTCAGTTATAACAGGAGTGACTGCAAACTGCGCAGCTGTACTTTGTCAAATCGAACCAAATGCATTTCCAGCTCCACATCCCTCTAGTCCAGTAGAAAATTTTCCCACAGACCCGGGAGCGGGAGGTGGTTTCAGGATGATTCAAGCGTATTACATTTATTGTGTAGTTTTTCCCTATTATTATTATTTTTTTTTAAAATTTTTATTTTTACTTTATTTTACTTTACAATACTGTATTGGTTTTGCCATACATTGACATGAATCCACCACGGGTGTACATTAGCTCTATCTCAGATCATCAGGCAGTAGGTACCAGAGGTTGGGGACCCCTGCTTTAGTGCTATCTCAAGAGTACCAGTTCCTGCTATACACCAGACATGGGGAGGTGCCGGAGGGGATGTTGGGGTGGGGAGGGGGCACTCTGCTAACGACCTGGGAGTTCAAATATTGCATGATTTACAAGAAAATGTTTTATCACGTGAACACACTGCTAGGATTCCTCATTGAGTCTTGCAATGGGCTCATGCAAACGAAAGACACCCCCCCCACCACACACACACACACACACACACACACACACACACACACACACAGATTCAGACTTTACTAGCTTTATACTAAATCTCTCTCTGGCTCTGATTATTTCATGGCTTAGGGACCCCCTTGGCCCATCAAAATCCTTAGTAAATATGGGTTCCCCTGGGCAGTATTCCTCCCCCGGACCTGCACCATGTCCAGATGCCTGTGTGCTCCCCTCTGCCGGGTAGTGCTTTCTTCACGTGGCCTCTACTTCTGGCAGGATTTAGCCCCGGTCTGCTTTTAAATGTCTGTGGACAGAGTGTGGTAGCCCAGTCGTGGGACCTGGGGAGCAGAGCAGCTCTTCTGTCTGTAACAGGAGGAGCCCCTCTATGACTCATTCTGGTGAGGAGCAGGAACCATGCTTGGAGAAGCCCTCGGCCTGTGGCGGCCAGGGTCCCCTGTTCTGGGAGGGCTGCTGGGCCAGGCCCCTCCTGGCTTACATCCGCCTCTCTGGCTGAGGCAGAGTCTCTGAGAGAGGCCACACCCCTGGCCTGCCCTGCGGGGTACCTGGTGATCTCGAAGCTCCTCTCTACACCCCTGAGGTAGAGAGGAGCTGCCTCAGGGCGACCTCTGAGTGGGAAGAGGGGTGTCTTCAGACACCCCGACTGCCTTCTTCTCCACTCCATCAGTTCTGGTTCTATGTCTCGTGTCTTGGAATCTTTATTTATTTATTTATTTATTTTAACTTTATTTTACTTTACAATACTGTATTGGTTTTGCCATATATTGACATGAATCCACCACGAGTGTACATGAGTTCCCAAACATGAACCCCCCTCCCACTTCCCACCCCATATCATCTCTCTGGATCATTCCTGTGCACCAGCCCCAAGCATCCTGTATCCTGCATCGAACATAGATTGGCGATTAGTTTCTTACATGATAGTATACATGTTTCAATGCCATTCTCCCAAATCATCCCACCCTCTCCCTCTCCCTCAGAGTCCAAACGTCTGCTCTATGCATCTGTATGTGTTAGTATACTGTATTGATGTTTTTCTTTCTGGCTTTCTTCACTCTGTATAATCGGCTCCAGTTTCACCCATTTCATTAGAACTGATTCAAATGTATTCTTTTTCATGGCCGAGTAATACTCCATTGTGTATATGTACCACAGCTTTCTTATCCATTCATCTGCTGATGGACATCTAGGTTGTTTCCGTTTCTTGGCTATTATAAACAGTGCTGTGGTGAACATTGGGGTACACGTGTCTCTTTCAATTCTGGTTTCCTCAGTATGTATGCCCAGCAGTGGGATTGCTGGGTCATAAGGCAGTTCTATTTGCGATTTTTTAAGGAATCTCCACACTCTTCTCCATAGTGGCTGTGCTAGTTTGCATTCCCACCAACAGTGTAGGAGGGTTCCCTTTTCTCCACACCTTTTCCAGCATTTATTGCTTGTACACTTTTGGATCGCAGCCATTCTGACTGGTGTGAAGTGGTACCTCATTGTGGTTTTGATTTGCATTTCTCTAATAATGAGTGATGTTGAGCATCTTTCCATGTGTTTGTTAGCCATCCGTATGTCTTCTTCGGAGAAATGTCTATTTAGTTCTTTGGCCCATTTTTAGATTGGGTCATTTATTTTGCTGGAATTGAGCTGCATAAGTTGCTTGTATATTTTTGAGATTAGTTGTTTATCAGTTGCTTCATTTGCTATTGTTTTTTCCCATTCTGAAGGCTGTCTTTTCACCTTGCTTATAGTTTCCTTTGTTGTACAGAGCTTTTAATTTTAATTAGGTCCCATTTGTTTATTTTTGCTTTTATTTCCAATATTCTGGGAGGTGGATCATAGAGGATCCTGCTGTGATTTATGTCAGAGAGTGTTTTGCCTATGTTCTCCTCTAGGAGTTTTATAGTTTCTGGTCTTACGTTTAGATCTTTAATCCATTTTGAGTTTATTTGTGTGTGTGGTGTTAGAAAGTGATCTAGTTTCATTCTTTTACAAGTGGTTGACCAGTTTTCCCAGCACCACTTGTTAAGGAGGTTGTCTTTAATCCATTGTGTATTCTTGCCTCCTTTGTCAAAGATAAGGTGTACATATGTGTGTGGATTTATCTCTGGGCTTTCTATTTTGTTCCATTGATCTATATTTCTGTCTTTGTGCCAGTACCATACTGTCTCGATGACTGTGGCTTTGTAGTAGAGCCTGAAGTCAGGCAGGTTGATTCCTCCAGTTCCATTCTTCTTTCTCAAGATTGCTTTGGCTATTTGAGGTTTTTTGTATTTCCATACAAATTGTGAAATTATTTGTTCTAGTTCTGTGAAAAATATGGCTGGTAGCTTGATAGGGATTGCATTGAATATGTAGATTGCTTTGGGTAGTATACTCATTTTCACTATATTGATTCTTCTGATCCATGAACATGGTATACTTCTCCATCTGTTAGTTTCCTCTTTGATTTCTTTCATCAGTGTTTTATAGTTTTCTATATATAGGTCTTTAGTTTCTTTAGGTAGATATATTCCTAAGTATTTTATTCTTTTCATTGCAATGGTGAATGGAATTGTTTCCTTAATTTCTCTTTCTATTTTCTCATTATTAGTGTATAGGAATGCAAGGGATTTCTGTGTGTTGATTTTATATCCTGCAACTTTACTATATTCATTGATTAGCTCTAGTAATTTTCTGGTGGAGTCTTTCGGGTTTTCTATGTAGAGGATTATGTCATCTGCAAACAGGGAGAGTTTTACTTCTTCTTTTCCAATTTGGATGCCTTTTATTTCTTTTTCTGCTCTGATTGCTGTGGCCAAAACTTCCATAACTATGTTGAATAGTAGTGATGAAAGTGGGTACTTGTCTTCTTGTTCCTGACTTTAGGGGAAATGCTTTCAATTTTTCACCATTAACGATAATGTTTGTTGTGGGTTTGTCATATATAGCTTTTATTATGTTGAGGCATGTTCCTTCTACTCCTGCTTTCTGGAGAGTTTGTATCATAAATGGATGCTGAATTTTGTCAAAGGCCTTCTCTGCATCTATTGAGATAATCATATGGCTTTTATTTTTCAATTTGTTAATGTGGTGAATTACATTGATTGATTTGCGGGTATTGAAGAATCCTTGCATCCCTGGGATAAAGCCCACTTGGTCATGGTGTATGATCTTTTTAATGTGTTGTTGGATTCTGATTGCTAGAATTTTGTTGAGGATTTTTGCATCTATGTTCATCAGTGATATTGACCTGTAGTTTTCTTTTTTTGTGGCATCTTTGTCAGGTTTTGGTATTAGGGTGATGGTGGCCTCATAGAGTGAGTTTGGAAGTTTACCTTCCTCTGCAATTTTCTGGAAGAGTTTGAGTAGGATAGGTGTTAGCTTTTCTCAAAATTTTTGGTAGAATTCAGCTGTGAAGCCATCTGATCCTGGGCTTTTGTTTGCTGAAAGATTTCTGATTACAGTTTCAATTTCCATGCTTGTGATGGGTCTGTTAAGATTTTCTATTTCTTCCTGGTTCAGTTTTGGAAAGTTGTACTGTTCTAAGAATTTGTCCATTTCTTCCAGGTTGTCCATTTTATTGGCATATAATTGCTGATAGTAGTCTCTTATAATCCTTTGTATTTCTGTATTGTCTGTTGTGATCTCTCCATTTTCATTTCTAATTTTATTGATTTGATTTTTCTCTCTTTGTTTCTTGATGAGTCTGCCTAATGGTTTGTCAATTTTATTTATCCTTTCAAAGAAGCAGCTTTTGGCTTTGTTGATTTTTGCTATGGTCTCTTTTTTTTTCTTTTGCATTTATTTCTGCCCTACTTTTTAAGATTTCCTTCCTTCTACTAACTCTGAGGTTCTCCATTTCTTCCTTTTCTAGTTGCTTTAGGTGTAGAGTTAGGTTATTTATTTGACTTTTTTCTTGTTTCTTGAGGTATGCCTGTATTGGAATCTTTAAAGGTGAATTTATCTGCAGGATGATTTCCATTGTAGGGGAAACAAATGACTGCAACAACCTGGGTTCTGGGCTCTAGAGAATGGGAAGCCTGTGAAAGTTCTCTGAGATCTGGGTCCCAGGGAGCCAGCAGGGCCCGCAGTGCCTCTTGGTTGCTAACTTGTCATTTTTCCATTTCATGGGAAGCCACGACCCCAGACCCAGCAGAGCTTGGCAGTGTCTGGAGTTGGACAGACTAGGGAAGGCTCTGAGTCCCAGCCTGAAATGTGGGATCAGCCTTGCTCCAAGTGCCTGAGCTAATACAGTGGCTTCAAAGCACTTAGCATAGCATCTGGCCCAATGTGAATGCTTATATAAATGCTAGTATTATCACAACAGTTTTGTTTCTGTGGTGAAAAGCATAAAATTATCCTAATAGAATCAAAAAAATTTTAAATGAAATTGATATAAATTTGATATTCCAAAAGAATTTTAATAGTTAATGGATTCTTTTTTCCCCCCTGTTCTGGGCAAAATGGAATTTTATTTTAAAAAGACATGGAGAGGAACAATAATTAATAACACCCTTATATAACTCAGAATGAACTATAGTTTAAAAAGAACAATTGCCTAAAATGATAGCTTTGCCGAAGTGACTGGAATTTTTTTTTTTTGTCAGTTGCTTTGCTTATTGAAGAATTTCTGTGAAACACTTGTAATACTTGTATTTGAGGCACCTATCTCATTTTTAATGACATTTTTATAAAACCCCAGTTACATGCTTCATATCAAGTGATTTTCTTAGCTCTCAAACAAAATCAAGTTTGTTATAAGTAAGAAAAAATATGCTTTCTAGAGAAGTGGAATGTCAAGGAGGCAAAGGTGGAGCAGGGGAAATATATCATACTCAAGGAAAATTCAAAGAATTTTAGGTTTCGGAAGTTTTCTATTTGAATGAACTGTGATCACTCATCCCAGATATGGCAGAATGCCATCTAAAGCCACATTTATTCACATTTTAAAATAATGGCTTATTTTATAATTTTATTTTAAAGTTGTTATTGAATTTGTTACAACACTGCTTCTTCTGTTTTTGTTTTTTTTTTTTTGCCATGAGGCATGTGGGATCTTAGCTTCCCAACCAGGGATTAAACCCACACCCCCTGCACTGGAAGGAGAAGTCTTAACCACTGGACCACAGCAGGGAAGTCCCATTTATTCACATTTTAAACTTAGAACCAGGAGAAAAATGGAGATTGATATACATATTGAATAACTTGGCTGTATAGCAGTTTGGCTACAAAGTATGTATTCTTACCAAGAACATGAACATTTTATAGAGAATGCATGATAGCTCTTAAAGCTTAAACCAGTACTTTGTTTAAAATTGAAATGTAGTTGATTTGCAGTGTTGTGTTTCTGCTGTACAGCAAAGTGATTCAGTTATACAATATGTATGCTTTTTAAAAATAATTTTCATTATGGTTTATCACAAGACATTGAATATTGTTCCCTGTGCTATACAGTAGGGCCTTGTTGTTTATCTGGTCTATTTATCATGGTTTGCATTGGCAACCCACTCCAGTGTTCTTGGCTGGAGAATCCCGGGGATGGGGGAGCCTGGTGGGCTGCCGTCTCTGGGGTCGCACAGAGTCAGACAAGACTGAAGCGACTTAGCAGCAGCAGTAGCAGTTGCATGTGCTAATCCCAGACTCCCAATCCACCCTGCCCCACCCACACTCCGCCTTGGCAACCACCTGTAGTTAAACCGGTACTCCTACCCTGGAAAGGAACAACAGCCAAGGTGGGGATGAATACATCTGAAGGAGGATTCAAAGTGATATTTATTAAGGATTCCACTGTAAAAAAAAGCAAAAAAAATTATATATATATATATAGGCTTTCTAGAAGATTGTAGAGAAAATATGATTTATTGGAGATATCCCTTGCTTCCATGCTTTAATATCAAGCCTTCATATATAATGCAAGTTTTATACTAGCATAGAAAATGGGAAGGAGCAGTCAGATTTACTGTTACGTATGAGCATGAATAATTTTTATTTTTATTGCTTTCCCACTTCAGATCAAGTTGGAATTTTTCACTTTTGACCAAAGGCTCTTGTTGGGTTTGCAGAGAGTCTAGGAGAGGTACACGAAATGTCATATATTTATTGTGCACGTTTGTGATGGGATGTAACATAATTGAAGTAGTAATTTGAAAGTTATGGTTAGGAATTTTAAATAAATTTAAAGTCAGAATTTAGTAATTAACTTCTAAGAGTTAAGTGACTATCTGTGGGTATATTCATTTAGCGACTTCAGTGACCAAGAAGGGACTCACTTAGGCCCCTTAAGAAAGTCTCTGACAAACCAAAGGGAAGATAATTTTAGTAAACAATTCAGAAGGAGAAATGTGAACTCATTGTGAACTTGTAAGGGTGAGTCCTGGGTAGTGTAGAACCTGTCATGATCTTTCTCTAAATAGTGCCATACAATTTTATGTTATGCATAAGAATCTTACAATAGCCTATTTCTGTCCTCCACATCCTTCATTTTATTGTAGTTTTCTTCTATATATCCCATTAACCTCCCAATGCATTTCTATAATTTTTACCTTAGGGAGATGATGTATTTTATACTTCCCCATACATTTGCTGTTTTTTGTGTCCATTATTCCTTTGTGTAAATGCAGATTTTCATCTTGTATGATTTCTCTTCTGCCTGAGAAACTTTCTTTAATATTTTTTATAATTCAGCATTGCTGGTGATGAATTCTCTTGGCTTTTTTCCCCCTTAAAAAAAAAAGCCTTTATTTTCATTTTATTGCTTAAAGAGATCGTCCCTGGGTAAAGAAATTCAGCACTCTGAACTTGAAAGACATCTCTGCACTGTGATAGATTTCCTGGTGGTTCAGATGGTAAAAGTGTCTGCCTGCAATGCAGAAGACCAGCGTTCAATCCCTGGGTTGGGAAGATCCCCTGGAGAAGGAAATGGCAACCCACTCCAGTATTCTTGACTGGAAAATTCCATGGACGGAGGAGCCTGGAGGGCTCCAGTCCAGGGGGTCGCAGAGAGCCAGACACGACTGAGCGACTTCAGTGCGCTGTGATGGGCTTGGACACGACTGAGCGACTTCAGTGCACTGTGATGGGCTTGGACCCGACTGAGCGACTTCACTGCGCTGTGATGGGCCTGCATGTTTCTGAGGAGGTGTCTGCTGCCAGTCTTATCTTTGTTCTTCTGTGATTAATTTTTTCAACCTATGGCTGCTTTTAAGATTATTTGCTGAATTTCAACAATTAGATTAAAACCAATGCTATCAATATTTGGCATGGTTTTCTCAAGTTTATTCTGCTTGAGGTTCTTGAAGTTCTAGGTCTGTGGGTTTATGCTGCTGCTGCTGCATCGCTTCAGTCGTGTCTGACTCTGTGCGACCCCACAGATGGCAGCCCACCAGGCTCCCCCATCCCTGGGATTCTCCAGGCGAGAACACTGGAGTGGGTTGCCATTTCCTTCTCCAATGCATGCAAGTAAAAAGTGAAAGTGAAGTCGCTCAGTCACTTCTCATCAAATTTGGGAAATTTTGGCAATTTTTTTTTTTTTTTTTGCTTAAAACAACATCAGTTTATTATCTTACATTTTTCTTGAGGCTGGGCTCCCCCTGAAGCCTATAGGGGAGGATTCCTCCTTGTCTTTTCCAATTTCTGGTGTTCTCCTGGCAATCTTTGGTGTTCCTTGGCTTGGAGATAGATCACTTCGATCTCTGCCCCTGTTGGACAGAGGACAGACATAGCATTGTCCTTGTGCCTGTCTAGGTCTCTTTTCTTCTTATTAGGACATGAGTCATATTGGACTTTCATCCCCCTTTACTCCAGTAAGACCTCATCCTAACTAATTACATATGCAGTTATCCTATGTGCAAAGAAGATCACATTTCCAGGTGCTGGGGACTGAGGACTTCTACATACATTTTTCGAGTGTGAATTCAACTCATAATAGGCAAAGAAGTGAAGATGTAAGTGAAAGAGTCCTGAGTTTAGTTTTCTGTAAGAAAAATGGAAAAAGTAAAATCCATGAGCAAAAGTAAGTGGCATATGATGGTCAGTTTTTAGCCTTTTACATTGTATTTCCAGCTTACTTTCTGAAATCTAGGAAATGTTTCCATATATTCTTTCTTTTCACCAGCTGCTATGGTAATGATAGTCTTACTCTGTATACATATTTCTATTGCATTTCTCTGGATTTAATAATAATAAACATTACCAATAGTGAGATAAAGTGATAAGTGAGATAAGAGTGATAAAATTTTTATGATTATCTCACTTGGGAAAAGGAGAAATAAAAGATTAGAGGAATATGTTTTGTTTTAGAACATTATGTTGAATACATCAGTTTAAATCAGTGTGTGGCTACTGTACAGCATGGTATGGCCATGAAGATCCACAAGCAAGGTTAAACATTTGAACCAGTACTGACCCTCAGGTCTCTGAGTAGTTCTCAGATGTATTGCTATTATTCCTCTAATTTTCTGTCTCCTTTTTCTCCTTCTTTGAGCTACAGTTACACGTATGTTGAACTGCTTGATGTTCTTTTGAGTCAGTGGCTGTGTTCTCATCTCTTCTCTCACTGCGGTTCATTTTACCAATTTTGTACTGCTGTGTCTTCTGGTTTATTGGTGTATTTTCTGCCATATACAATCTACTTTTGATTCCATTCCATTGTTCATTTCGGACTGTATCTTTCATTTCAAGAAGTTCCAATTTGGTATTTTTATGTCTTCTGGCCTTTTTGTTTATCTTCTTAAACACACAGAGCATAGTTACATTAGGTCATGTTCTTGTTTATAAATTCTGTCGCCTCTATTACTTCTGGGCTCATTCTTATCAATTGTTTTCACTACAGGTTGTATTTTCTGCCTTTTGCATATTGGTGATGTTGTTCCTAAAGTTTTTTTGTTTAATCACAGCTTAGAGTTATAAAACAATTATAAAAATGAAATAGTATGGGTTCTCACATAATCCACAATCACTTTCCCCTATTAGCCTCTTACATGAATATGGCACCTTTGTTTCAGTAATGAACCAATGTTGATAAATCATTATTGACTGATTCAGATTTCTTTAGTTTTTACCGAATACTCTTCTTCTGTTCCCCGATCCCATCCTGAATACCACATTACATTTCGTCTTCATGTCTCCTTAAGCTCCTCTTGGCTGTGACAGTCTCTCAGACTCTTTTTGTGTTTGGTGACCTTGGCAGTCTTGAGGAGTGCTGGTCAGGTGTTTTGTAGAACATCTTTCAATTGGGATTTATCTGCAGTTTTTGTTGTGATTAGATTGAGTTTATGGGTTTTGGGGGCAGAAAACCGAGATGAAAATGCCATTTTCATTACGTTGAACTAAGGGTACACCTTGTCAACATGACTTAACACTATTCATGCATAATTTTAATCTCCTGGCTGACGTCCTGCTTGTCAGGTTTCTTGGTAAAGTTACCCTCCTTTCCCCCGCTCCTTTCCCTACTGAAGGCTCTGTGCAGCCCACACTGACAGAGAAACGAGTTATGTTCTATTTCCTTGAGGGCAGAGTGTCTCCATCAATTACTTGGAATTCTCCTGCGTGGGAGATTTGCCTCTTCTCCCACATTTGTTTTGTTCACTCCTTTATTTATATTAGTGTGAAGTCAAGGATATATATTTTATACTTGGAGTTATAGTCCGATGCTCAATTTATTTTGCTACTCAAATGTGCCAGTTTTTGCCATTGGGAGTTTTTTTTTCTGGCTGGCTCTTACTTTTTTTGGCATCCCCACTATGGTGGGCTTTTGTTTTCTTTTAGCATTAACTTTCTTTCCGGCACACTAAGATGCTTCAGGCTCATTCATCTTCCGTGTTTCCTGCCACATTTCTAGAATCAGCCCTTTATCCAAGGAGTTCTTCTTTCTTTAATTGAAGCATTAGGAACCAAGATCTCCATGCTAGATGAGCTTATTGCTACTGGCATATCTACTTTTAGACCTTCTCCTCTGACAGAACAAGGAAATATGAGCATATATGCGTGCATGCATGCTAAGTTGCCTCTGTCGTGTCCGACTCTCTGCGACACTAGGGATGGTAGCCTGCCAGGCTCCTCAGTCCATGGGATTCTCCAGGCAAGATTACTGGAGTGCCCTCATCCTGGGGATCTTCCTGACTCAGGGATTGAACCCATGTCTCTTGCATCTCCTGTGCTGGCATGTGGGTTCTTTACCACTAGCACCACCTGGGAAGCACACATACATGTACCTGCGTGTGTAAGTGAAGTGAGATATGCAGTCATGCTGTCTTCCAACTGTAGTTCGCTAGTGCATGGATCATTCTAACCTCCTCTCCCTGCTCATCCGTAAACACCCACTCCAGCAGAGATATCTGACTCCCACTATCTGCCATCCATTTAGTTAACTGGCTAAACTTTGTATACATGCATGTTAATATCAGAATGCTTAACCTGTACCCTGGGGGAAATGAGGTGATCAGCTAGTGTATAGTGCTTGGGTACAGTTTCCTTAGCCCTCCGTTTTAGAGATTCTGCTTATTTCCAAAGTGACTTAGGGCAGAAAGTGCCCTTTCCCCTGCCTCAAAGAGGCAGACTCACACATCCGTAATAGAGTTTGATGGTTTTGCCACCCTCTGCATTCTGCCTTGAGATTCTGCAACCACCTAAATGATTTTTAAAATGTGCACATATTAAGCTTCATTCTTTGTGTTGTAAGGTTCTATGTTGTTTAGTTAGTTGTGTCTGTCTCTTTGCAATCCCATGAGCTGCAGCATGTCAGGCTTCCCTGTCCTTCACCATCTCCCAGAGTTTTCTCAAACTCATGCCCATTGAGTTGGTGATGCCATCCCACCATCTCACCCTCTGTTGCCCCCTTCTCCTCCTGCCCTCAGTCTTTCCCGGCATCAGGGCCTTTTCCATTGAGTCGGCTCTTCGTAAGCCTCTATGGTTTTTGACAAATGCTGTGTCACGTGTCCATGTTTACAGTATCATGGTTGTTTCACTGCCCTGAAAAATGCCCTGACGTTTCACCTCTTCATCCCGCCTTCCCTCTCTTGAGACCTCTGGCTGCTCTCTTTCTCCTGTCTCCATAGTTTTGCCTTTTTGAGAACATTACAAGTAGAATCATACAGATGTGTCTCTTTCACACTGGTTTCTTTCATTTAGCAATATGCATTTAAGAGTCTAACATTTTTTTATAGCTTGATAGCTCATTTCTTTTCATTGCTGAATATCATTCTGTGGTAGGGAGGTGCCACAGTTTCTTTATCCATCAAAGGACCTATTGCTTCTGCTTTTTTTGGTGGTTATGAATAAAGCTTTTGTAAACAGTATCAAGCAAGCTTTTTGGGTAAACATAAGTTTTCAAGTCAACTGGGTAACTGGGTGCATGATTGCTGAATCATATGTTTAGCTTTGTGGAACATAAGACTATGTTTAAATTTGTGGGGAAAAACCCAAAAACCCCCCAAAAAAACCCTGCCAAACTGTCTTCCAAAGTGGCCACACCATTTTGCATTTTTACCAGCAGCGAATGAGTTCCTACCGTTCTGCATCTTTGCTAGCATTTGGTATTGTCAGGCTTCTGGATTTCAGCCATTCCAACATACCGTGTAAGTGGTATCACGTTGTTTTAATTCGCAATTCTCTAATGATGTATGATCTTGAGCATCTTTTCACATGTTATTTACCATCTGTGTGTCTTTGGTGAGGTATCTGTTCAGCCCTTTTGCCAATTTCTTAATTGAGTTGTTTTCTTATTGTTGAGTTTTAAGAATTCTTTTTTATATTTTGGATACAAGTTCTTTATCCAACATATGTTTATACAAATATTTGTGAAATGCTTTCATCTTTTTTTGTTGGTAAATATGTTTGTTTCATTCTTGCTCCTGAAGGGAATTTTTTTACTGAGTGTGCCACTCTGGACTGATGGCTCCCTTTCCTCTCCCCTCTGAATATACTCCTGTATTGTTTTTTGGCTTCTCTTGTTATCAAGAATTCTGCAGTGACCCTAATGTTCCTTTGTAAGTGGACGTGCATTTTCTCTCTGGTTGCTTTTGGGGTCTCATCATTGCCTTTGTCCTCTTGTTCCATTTTTTGTGTCTAGGTATGTTTTTCCTACTGATCCTATTTGGAAAGCGTTTTGCTTCCTTAAAGTTGTGACTTCATATTTTTACTTAGTTATGTCACATTTTCAGTGATTATCCTTTAAATGTTGCCTCTCCTATTTTTTTCATTCTTCCTTTGAATGAATATGTTAGATCTTCTCTTTTGTTTTCTTAGTCTATGTTTTACATGTCCATTCTATCCTTTATTCTGGGAAATCTGGGTAAATTCTGCAAATATATAATTATCTTTTCATTTTTTGCTTACTTTACCATTCCACCCACCTACTTAGTTTTATGTTTATTTTGACTTCTAGAATGTTCAGTTGCTTTTCTCCTCAGATGTTTTTGATCATTTCTAACAATTGTTGTTGTTGTTATGTACTCAACTTTGGAAAGAATTGTTTTATTTCTTTAAAACTTCTGTACCTGGCTCTTGGATAGTCTGAATCTGACAATTTCAACTTCTTCCATTCTTGGAGGGTGTTTGAAGTGTGGGTTTTATTATGATTTAGGTGTAGTGAGGCTGACAGAGCACAGGATGACTGCAGCAGTGGAGAAGATGACTTGTTACAGTTCCCAAGGGGCAGGGAAATGCCATGTGGGGGCTGCCCAGGCCGGCGCCAGGAGGCAGCATGAGCAAGGCGAACTGCAGACAAGAAAGAGCCTTGCTGCTGTGGTTTCCGTGCAAAAGGCTTACAAGGCAGAGTAAGCAGGCAGCAGGCTTCAGGTTGGCTAGTTTGAGTAATTTCCACAGGCTCTGGGGTGGAAGGCCTGTCCCTGGTTGGTTGGTACCATCTTGGAGTGATGAGGGCTGGAGATGCTGGCCTGGAGTTTGTCATCAGAAGAGGTGGGGGTTGTGTGGACTCTGGCCCGGTAATTTTTGTTCATATGGAAGGTGCACTGGAGGGCAAATTTATCATCTCCAGGAATTGGCTAGCCCTGGGAGGGACTATCTCCCCAGGGTCAGTAAGGCCCCAGATGTCTAAACAGCAGAGGGAAAAGACGTGTTTTCTACCGAAAGACACGTCTCTGACTCTGTGAGCTTGCTTGTCTTCCTTTGTGTTTGGCAATCTTTGATCTTAATTTATGGCTGAATTGGGGACTCTTTCATTCAGAGAGCATTTGCTTCTGCCCCGGGGGTAGCTGAGGGGCTCATGGGAATGGTGACCACTTTGGAGTCCCTGGAGATGCTCAGAGCAGGGGCTCTGGCTCAGCTGCTGCCCTTCAGGTTCAATATCCTGGTAGCATCATTGCTGTTTTGCCCTGGCCTCATGATAACTCTATGCCCTGCTGTTTACAGGTCAGGCCTGCTCTGAATCTCCACCCCTCTGGCTCCCTGCTTCTCTGGTCCTGGTTCTCTGCCTCTGTAGGTTCCTCTGTTCCTGTTTTGAAGGTATTGTGGGTTCAGTTCCAAACTGCTGTGGTAAGGCGGATCTCACAAAAAAGTGCGTTACTCAAATGTTTTGGATTCGCTGTGCATATAAAAGTTATGTTTAGACTACACCATTGTCTATTAAGTATGCAGTAGCCTTAGTCTGAAAGAACAATGTGCATCCCTTAAATAAAAAATACTTTATTGCTAAAAATGCTGTCATCCGAGCCTTCAGTGAATTGTAACAGCAAAGATCACAGATCACCGTAACAAATATATTAGTAGTAATAAACATGTTTGGAATACAAGAAAATGACCGAAACGTGACACAGAGACATGAATGAACAAATGCCACTGAGAGAGCAGCAGCGTTAGACTTGCACAATGTGGGCTTGCCGCAGACCTTCACAATTTTTCTCAAAACAAAATCTATGAAACATCATATGAACCGTAGACCGCCAGGCTCCTCTCTCCATGGGATTCTCCAGGCAAGAGTACTGGAGTGGGCTGCCATGTCTTCCTCTAGGGGATCTTTCCAGCCCAGGGATCAAACCCACATCTCTTACCTCTCCTGCATTGGTAGGCGGGTTCTTCACCACTGATGCCACCTGGGGAGCCCAGAATTTATAATGAAGCCAAGTGCAGTAGAAAGGTGAAGGGGGTGTGCCTGTCCTGCCTTTGGTACACTGAGGCACTGATTTCTCTTCCCTCTGGTTCCTGATTGATCTAAACCCTGCTCATATTTTAAAACTTTCCATGGAGTGGGGAGGCAGTGGAGAAGTGGGCTGTCTCTACGTCATTCTACGTTTGATGAGACCAATGGTGTCTCAAAGGACGCGTCCCATCCCAGGTCTAATTGTTGTGGCGTGGAGGGACCTTTAGAAGACAGTCTTTGATGTCTGAAGCTGATCCCATTCGATGACCGATCTCACTGCCTCCCTGGCCCTAACTCACCGCACTGACCTTTCCACCTGAGTTGCTGCAGTGGCCTCCTGGCTGGTCTCCTTGCTCCCATCCTTACCTGCTTGGGTCTGTTTCCAATATGGTAGCTGGAGGGATCCTGTTAAAACCTAAATCAGACCACTCTTGTCCCCACAACCTTTGAATTGCTTCTTATCTCACGTAGAAGAAAGTGAAGTTGCTTAGTCATGTCTGACTCTGCGACCCCATGGACTGTAGCCTACCAGGATTCTCTGGCCATGGGATTTTCCAGGCAAGAATACTGGAGTCGGCTGCCATTTCCTTCTCCAGGGCATCTTTCCAACCCAGGGATGGAACCCGGTCTCCCTCACTGTAGGCAGACACTTTACTGTCTGAGCCACCAGGGAAGTCAAACATTTTTACAGAGATCCAAAGGCCCTAGATAACACCCTCCCCGCCTCTTCTCATGACTTCTCTCACTCACCCCCTCCTGGGGATGCTTGTGGTCCGGTGCCTGCCTGGGCTCCTTGCAGTGCAGGGACCGTGCTGGGCTTGCTCGTGCTGCACAGCCTTTGCGCTGGCCGTGCCAGCTGCATGCGGTGCCTTCCTCCAGACTTTGGCATGCCTTGTGCGCTGTTCTATCAGCTGCTTACTCACAAATGCCACATCCTCAGAGGGACCTTGCTCTGCCACCCCAGCGGAAAACTGCAACTGACCCCACGCTCCCTTGTCCCGTTCTGCTTTATTATTTTTTTTCTTAGCACTTAGTGTCTTCTTATGTACTATATATTTTCTCTTGTTAAAAAATCAACTTTATCGGGATACGATTTACATATGGTATTAATAAAATGTAACCCTGTGTAAGTATGCAGTTAGATGACTTTTGCCAAATGGATTCATTGGTGTAACCAATGCTGAGGTCTAGAGAGGGCATGTCTATCACCAGAAACTCCCTGTAGGTCCCTGTGCTACTTTGAGTTACAGCTTGAGGATCTGATGACTGTCACTGTCAATGCTTGCCGTTTCTAGAACGTCGTGTAAATGGAGTCAGTCTGCATGAACTCGGTTGTCTGCTTATTTTATGCAGCATCACGTTTTTGAGCTCCATCTGTGTTACACTGGGGGTTCCCTGGTGGCTCAGATGGTAAAGCGTCTGCCTGCAATGTGGGAGACCCAGGTTCAGTCCCTGGGTTGGGAAGATCCCCTGGAGAAGGAAATGGCAACCCACTCCAGTACTCTTGCCTGAAAATTCCATGGACAGAGGAGCCTGGCAGGCTACAGTCCATGTGGTAGCAAAGAGTCGGACACGACTGAGCGACTTCACACACTAGATTACAGTACATATCAATAGTGGTAACTAGTCACTGGTTGTTACGAATTAGCTGATCAGTCTTTTTTTTATTGCTGAGTGGCATCTCCTTGTGTGGATATTCTATAGTCTATTCACTTACATGCTGATTGGCATTTGGGATTTTCCAGGTTTTATTGATTATGAGTAAAGCTTCTCTGAATATTCATGTGTGGCCATATGTTTCATTCACTTTGGGTAAATACCTAGGGGTGGAATTGCTTGCTCATTGTGCAAGTCTATATTTAACTTTTTGGGAAGCTGCCAAACAGTTACTGAAAGGGATGGCACTGTTTTGGATTTCCACCAGGACTGTGCAGGTTATAGTTGTTCCGCATTCTTTTGACACTGGGTGTCCTTAGTCTCTCTCATTTCAAGTGTTCTAGGTATCATCTCCTCATTTTAATTTCCATTTCCTGATGACTAGTAATATTGAATATCTTTTCATGTTCTTTCTAGCCATTTGTAAATCTTCTTTTGTGAACTATTATTTCATGTTTTTTTGTTTTTAAATTGTGTGTCTTCTTATTATCGAGTTGTAATATATTGACATATTAATAATTATTGTCTAGACACAAGTCTTTTTAGACACATGAATTGCTAATATTTCCTCCCACTGTATGTATTACCTTTTAATTTTACTAGTGGTAATTTTACAAAGAGTAGAACTTTTCATTTTAGTGAAACTAAGCTTATAAAATTGCTTTCTTTTATGGTTAATGTTTTTTTGTGTCTCATTTAAGAAATTTTTTGTGTAATCTATGGTGGTAAAGATTTTCTCCTAATGCTCAATGTACTTTGTGTATCTTTTCCCTCCACCCATTAAAACACAAGCTCCTTGAGGTGGAGAATTTTTTTTTTTTGAATCTGTTTATCGTTCAATCCCCAATGTTGCATCAGTTCATCATCCATAGTAGGCTCTCAGTAAGTATTTGTTGTTGTTGATCAGACTCTCAGTTGCATCTGACTCTTTGTGACCCCATGGACTGCAGCACGCTTGGCTTCCCTGTCCTTCAGCATCTCCCAGAGCTTGCTCAAACTCATGTTTATTGAATCGTTGATGCCATCCAACCATCTCATCCGCTGTCGTTCCCTTGTCCTCCTGCCTTCAATCTTTCCCAGCATCAGGGTCTTTTCAAATGAGTCAGTTCTTTGCATCAGGTGGCCAAAATATTGGAGCTTCAGCTCCAGTATCAGTCCTTCCAATGAACACCCAGGACTGATCTCCTTTAGGATGGACTGGTTGGATCTCCTTGCCATCCAAAGGACTCTCAAGAGTCTTCTCCAACACCACAGTTCAAAAGCATCAATTCTTCAGTGTTCAGCTTTCTTTATGGTCCAATTCTCACATCCCTATGTGCCTACTGGAGAAACCATAGCTTTGACAAGACGGACTTTTGTTGGCAAAGTAATGTCTCTGCTTTTTTAGTATGCTGTCTAGGTCTGTCATAGCTTTTCTTCCAAGGGGCAGACATCCTTTAATTTCACGGCTGCAGTCACCATCTGCAGTGATTTTGGAGCCCAAGAAAATAAAGTCTGTCACTGCTTCCGTTGTTCCCCATCTATTTCCCATGAAGTGATAGGACCAGATGCCATGATCTTCATTTTTTGAATGTTGAGTTTTAAGCTGGCTTTTTCACTCTCCTCTTTCACCACCATCAAGAGGCTCTTTAGTTCCTCTTTGCTTTCTGCCATAAGGCAGAAACGTGTCATCTGCATATCTGAGCTTATTGATATTTCTCCTGGCAATCATGATTCCAGCTTGCACCTCATCCAGTTTAGCATTTCTCATGATGTACTCTGCATATAAGTTAAATAAGCAGGGTGACAATATACAGCCTTGACATATTCCTTTCCCAGATTAGACCCAGTCTGTTGTTCCATGTCCAGTTCTAACAGTTGCTTCCTGACCTGCATACAGGTTTTGCAGGAGGCAGGTAAGGTTATCTGGTATTCCCATCTCTTGAAGAATTTTCCACAGTTTGTGTGATCCACACAGTCAGAGGCTTTAGTGTAGTCAATAAAACAGAAGTAGATGTTTTTTTCTGGAATTTTCTTGCTTTTTCTACAGTCCAATGGATGTTGGCAATTTGATCTCTGGTTCCTCTGCCTTTTGTAAAACCAGCTTGAACATCTGGAAGTCCTTGGTTCACATACTTTTGAAGCCTATCATAGAGAATTTTGAGCATTATTTTGCTAGCGTGTGAAATGAGTGCAATTGTGTGGTAGTTTGAACATTCTGTGGCATTGCCCTTTGGGATTGGAATGAAAACTGACCTTTTCCAGCCACTGCTGAGTTTTCCAAATTTGCTGGCATATTGAATGCAGCACTTTCACAGAATCATCTTTTAGGATTTGAAATAGCTCAACTGGAATTCCATCACCTCAACTAGCTTTGTTCATAGTGATGCTTCCTAAGGCCCACTTGACTTCTTACCCCAGATGTCTCGCTCTAGGTGAGTGATCACACCATCGTGGTTATCTGGGTCATGAAGATCTTTTTTGTATAGTTCTTCTGTGTATTCTTGCCACCTCTTCTTAATATCTTCTGCTTCTGTTAGGTCCATACCATTTCTATCCTTTATTGTGCCCATCTTTGCATGAAATGTTCTGTTGATATCCCTAATTTTCTTGAAGCAATCTCTAGTCTTTCCCATTCTATTGTTTTCCTCTGTTTCTTTGCATTGCTCACTTAGGAAGGCATTCTTACCTGTTCTTGCTATTCTTTGGAACTCTGCATTCAAATGGGTATATCTTTTCTTTTCTCCTTTGCCTTTTGCTCCTTTTCTTTTCTCAACTATTTGTAAGGCCTCCTCTAGCAACCATTTTGCCTTTTTGCATTTCTTTTTCTTTGGGATGGTCTTGATCCCTGCCTCCTGTATAGTGCCACAAACTTCCATCCATAGTTCTTCAGGCACTCTGTCTATCAGATCTAATCCCTTAAATCTAATTGTCGCTTCTACTGTATATTCTTAAGGGATTTGAGTTAGGTCATACCTGAATGGTCTAGTGGTTTTCCCTACTTTCTTCAATTTAAGTCTGAATTTGGCAATAAGAAGCTCATGATCTGATCCACAGTCAACTCCTGGTCTTACTTTTGCTGATTGTATAGAGCTTCTTCATCTTTGGCTGCAAAGAATATAATCAATCTGATTTCGGTATTGACCATCTGGTGATGTCCATGTGTAGAGTCATCACTTGTGTTGTTAGAAGAGGGGGTTTGCTATGACCAGTGTGTTCTCTTGGCAAAGCTGTGTTAGCCTTTGCCCTGCTTCATTTTGTACTCCAGGGCCAAATTTGCCTGTAACTCCAGGTGTTTCTTGACTTCCTACTTTTGCATTCCAGTCCCCTATGATGAAAAGGACATCTTTTTTTTTTTTTTTTTGGTGTTAGTTCTAGAAGATCTTGTAGGTCTTCATAGACTGTTCAACTTCAGCTTCTTTGGAATTAACGGTTTGGGCATAGATTTGGATTACTGTGATATTGAATGGTTAACCTTGGGAATGAACAGAGATCATTCTGTTGTTTTTGAGATTATATCCAAGTACTGCCTTTTGAACTCTTTGGTTGACTATGATGGCTACTCCAATTATGTAAGGGATTCTTGCCCACAGTAGTACATATAATGGTCATCTAAATTAAATTTGCCCATTCCAGTCCATTTTAATTTATTGATCCCTAAAATGTTGATGTTCACTCTTGCCATCTCCTGTTTGACCACTTCCAATATACCTTGATTCATTGACCTAACATTCCAGGTTCCAATGCAATACTGTTCTTTACAGCATTGAATTTTACTGGATGAATGAATGTTTTTAGAATTTTCTTACACATATGCATATAAATAACACATTAGATTATTTTGCATATTTTATAAGGTAATATAGTGAATATGAGCTAAAGTTAGAAGCACAGTGGTTCCAGGTATAAATAGAAGATATTTATTTTTATATATAATATTCTATCATATAAATGAAGCTCAATTTATTTGCTTTCTTGTTGATTTGCCTATTTCCAAGTTTTCATTAATATGTTATTAATAATGTGAAAGTGATTTTACCAGTGTGTGAATATGTTTCATATGACACCTGCTTTGAGGGATTGATAATCTTTTTCGCCTGATGTGAGAAAATCAGTCTCCCCCATAGCATTCAGTTCAGTTCAGTCACTCAGTCGTGTCTGACTCTTTGCAACCCCATGAATTGCAGCACACTAGTCCTCCCTGTCCATCACCAACTCCCGGAGTTCACCCAAACTCATGTCCATCGAGTTGGTGATGCCATCCAGGCATCTCATCCTCTATCGTCCCCTTCTCCTCCTGCCCCCAATCCCTCCCAGCATCAGGGTCTTTTCCAATGAGTCAACTCTTCCCATGAGGTGGCCAAAGTATTGGAGTTTCAGCTTTAGCATCATTCCTTCCAATGAACACCCAGGACTGATCTCCTTTAGAATGGACTGGTTGGATCTTCTTGCAATCCAAGGGACTCTCAAGAGTCTTCTCCAACACCACAGTTCAAAAGCATCAATTATTTGGTGCTCAGCTTTCTTCACAGTCCAACTTTCACATCCATACATGACCACTGGAAAAACCATAGCCTTGACTAGATGGACCTTTGTTGGCAAAGTAATGTCTCTGCTTTTGAATATACTATCTAGGTTGGTCATAACTTTCCTTCCAAGGAGTAAGCGTCTTTTAATTTCATGGCTGCAATCACCATCTGCAGTGACTTTGGAGCCCCCCAAAATAAAGTGTGACACTGTTTCCTCTGTTTCCCCATCTATTTCCCAGGAAGTGATGGGACCAAATGCCATGATGTTAGTTTTCTGAATGTTGAGCTTTAAGCCAACTTTTCCACTCTTCTCTTTCACTTTCATCAAGAGGCTTTTTAGTTCCTCTTCACTTTCTGCCATAAAGGTGGTGTCATCTGCATATCTGAAGTTATTGGTATTTCTCCTGGCAATCTTGATTCCAGCTTGTGCTTCTTCCAGCCCAACGTTTCTCATGATGTATACTCTGCTTATAAGTTAGATAAGCAGGGTGACAATATACAGCTTTGACGTACTCCTTTTCCTATTTGGAACCAGTCTGTTGGTCCATGTCCAGTTCTAACTGTTGCTTCCTGACTTGCATACAGGTTTCTCAAGAGGCAGGTCAGGTGGTCTTGTATTCCCATCTCTTTCAGAATTTCCCACAGTTTATTGTGATCCAATAGTCAAAGGTTTTGGCATAGTCAATAAAGCAGAAATATATGTTTTTCTGGAACTCTCTTGCTTTTTCAATGATCCAAGGGATGTTGGCAATTTGATCTCTGGTTCCTCTGCCTTTTCTAAAACCAGCTTGAACATCTGGAAGTTCACAGTTCACATATTGCTGAAGTCTGGCTTGGAGAATTTTGAGCATTACTTTGCTAGTGTGTGAGATGAGTGAAGTTGTGTGGTAGTTTGAGCATTCTTTGACTTTCTTTAGGATTGGAATGAAAACTGACCTTTTCCAGTCCTGTGGCCACTGCTGAGTTTTCCAAATTTGCTGGCAATTGAGTGAAGGACTTTCACAGCATCATCTTTCAGGATTTGAAATAGCTCAACTGGAATTCCATCACGTCCACTAGCTTTGTTCATAGTGATGCTTTCTAAAGCCCACTTGACTTCACATTCCAGCGTTAGTACATTGAAATAGGCTCTTCTTAAAGGCAATTTTGCAATATGTACCAAAATTAAACATATATACATCTAAAGACTCAACAGTTTTACTTCCAGCAATTTGTCTTGTAAAAATACTTGCATCAATATGCAAAGTTAAATGCACAAATTTTTTAAATTGAAGTATCATCTGTAATAAATGATAGAATACAAACAGAAGTTTGTCTTTAAAAATTGCATTAGTTACATGTATTAATATACACTAATGTATTAATATGGAATCTCAATCTGTTAAATGAAAAAGGCAAACTTCAAAACAGTACCTTGAGTATAATGCCACTTTGTAAAATTTTGCATGTTTGTTAAAGAAATCATTGACTTTTCATCAAATTATTGCTGGTGATCATCTCTGGGGAGGAGATTATGAGAGAATTTTTTTTCCTGTCTCAGTATTTTTGTACTGCTTGACTTTTATTTTTTAAGGAAAAATGATGACTAGGTATTTTATATTATTCATAGAAAAAAATAATGCTATCACTATTTTAGGAAAAATGTGCTTCATTGAGAGAATTATTTTTCAAAGTTTCCAGTGAATGGGCTTCCCTGGTGGCTCAGACAGTAAAGAATCTGCCTGCAATGTGGGAGACCTGAGTTTGATCCCTGGGTTTGGAAGATCCCCTGGAGGAGGGCATGGCAACCCACTCCAGTGTTCTTGCCTGGAGAAACCCCATGGACAGAAGAGCCTGGTGGGTTACAGTCCATGGGGCTGCAAAGAGTTGGACACGACTGAGTGACTAAGCACAGCACAAAGCATGAATAACTCTTTATTTCTTATTTGAGATAGTGTAGCATGCCTTTTAGAACTCATCCTATGGGATGGTGTTTATCACCTTTATTGTTGAAGTTAACACTTGAATGACTTCTGTGGTCTAATTTTCATTTGTTGAGTTATCTTGTAATTGTGGTTTAGAAACAGGTATACCTTTATTTATTTATTTATTTATTTTTCTTCTCTGAGTGAGAGTTTATTTATGTTTGCTCCTGAGTCATTTATTATTATTGTTATTATGATTTTATTTATTTTAATTGGAGGTTAATTACTTTACAATATTGTATTGGTTTTGCCATACATTGACATGAATCCACCACAGGTATACATGTGTTCCCCATCCTGAACCGCCCTCCCTCCTCCCTCCCCGTACTATCCCTCTGGGTCGTCTCAGTGCACCAGCCTCAAGCATCCTGTATCCTGCATCGAACCTGGACTGGCGATCCATTTCATATATGATATTATACAAGTTTCAATGCCATTCTCCCAAATCATCCCACCCTCTCCCTCTCCCACAGAGTCCAAAAGACTGTTCTATACATCTGTGTCTCTTCTGCTGTCTCGCATACAGGATTATCGTTACCATCTTTCTAAATTCCAGATATTTGCATTAGTATACTGTATTGGTGTTTTTCTTTCTGGCTTACTTCACTCTGTATAATTGGCTCCAGTTTCATCCACCTCATTAGAACTGATTCAAATGTGTTCTTTTTAATGGCTGAGTAATACTCCATTGTGTATATGTACCATAGCTTTCTTATCCATTCATCTGCTGATGGACATCTAGGTTGCTTCCATGTCCTGGCTATTATAAACAGTGCTGCGATGAACACTGGGGTCCATGTGTCTCTTTCAATTCTGGTTTCCTCTGTGTGTATGCCCAGAAGTGGGATTGCTGGGTCATATGGCAGTTCTATTTCCAGTTTTTTAAGGAATCTCCACACTCTTCTCCATAGTGGCTGTACTAGTTTGCATTCCCACCAACAGTGTAAGAGGGTTCCCTTTTCTCCACACCCTCTCCAGCATTTATTGCTTGTAGACTTTTGGATTGCAGCCATTCTGACTGGCATGAAATGGTACCTCATTGTGGTTTTGATTTGCATTTCTCTGATAATGAGTGATGTTGAGCATCTTTCATGTATTTGTTAGTCATCTGTATGTCTTCTTTGGAGAAATGTCTATTTAGTTCTTTGGCTCATTTTTGGATTGGGTCATTTATTTTTCTGGAATTGAGCTGCAGGAGTTGCTTGTATATTTTTGAGATTAGTTGTTTGTCAATTGCTTCATTTGCTATTATTTTCTCCCATCCTGAAGGCTGTCTTTTCACCTTGCTTATAGTTTCCTTTGTTGTACAGAGCTTTTAATTTTAATTAGGTCCCATTTGTTTATTTTTGCTTTTATTTCCAATATTCTGGGAGGTGGGTCATAGAGGATCCTGCTGTGATTTATGTCAGAGAGTGTTTTGCCTATGTTCTCCTCTAGGAGTTTTATAGTTTCTAGCCTTACATTTAGATCTTTAATCCATTTTGAGTTTATTTTTGTGTATGGTGTTAGAAAGTGTTCTAGTTTCATTCTTTTACAAGTGGTTGACCAGTTTTCCCAGCACCACTTGTTAAGGAGATTGTCTTTACTCCATTGTATATTCTTGCCTCCTTTGTCAAAGATAAGGTGTCCATAGGTACATGGATTTATCTCTGGGCTTTCTATTTTGTTCCATTGATCTATATTTCTGTCTTTGTGCCAGTACCATATTGTCTTGATGACTGTGGCTTTGTAGTAGAGCCTGAAGTCAGGCAGATTGATTCCTCCAGTTCCATTCTTCTTTCTCAAGATTGCTTTGGCTATTCAAGGTTTTTTGTATTTCCATACAAATTGTGAAATTATTTGTTCTAGCTCTGTGAAAAATACCGTTGGTAGCTTGATAGGGATTGCATTGAATCTGTAGATTGCTTTGGGTAGTATACTTATTTTCACTATATTGATTCTTCTGATCCATGAACATGGTATATTTCTCCATCTATTAGTTTCCTCTTTGGTTTCTTTCACCAGTGTTTTCTAGTTTTCTATATATAGGTCTTTAGTTTCTTTAGGTAGATATATTCCTAAGTATTTTATTCTTTTCGTTGCAATGGTGAATGGAATTGTTTCCTCAATTTCTCTTTCTATTTTCTCATTATTAGTGTATAGGAATGCAAGGGATTTCTGTGTGTTGATTTTATATCCTGCAACTTTACTATATTCATTAATTAGCTCTAGTAATTTTCTGGTGGAGTCTTTAAGGTTTTCTGTGTAGAGGATCATGTCATCTGCAAACAGGGAGAGTTTCACTTCTTCTTTTCCAATTTGGATTCCTTTTATTTCTTTTTCTGCTCTGATTGTGTGGCCAAAACTTCCAAAACTATGTTAAATAGTAGTCGTGAGAGTGGGCACCCTTGTCTTGTTCCTGACTTTAGGGATACCTTTATGTATTGGGGTGGCCAAAAATTTCATTCAGGTTTTTATGATGTTACTTACAAAAGTTTATGGTTTAAAGATAATTTCAAGTAGAAATCTCCTAAACATTTTTAGGAAGTTTAGGAAAGGAGATGAAAGGTAGGGGCCAGTAGGTAGGTGTGAGAAGAGGGGGAAGAGATTGAGGGAGGAAGTTGGAAAAGGTTGAAGAGTAAAGCAATACCTGATGGGAAGATTAAGAAGACTTATTTGTGTTCAAGCTGAGATCAAAGCTGTACATTTGTAATTAGTGCAGAGAGGGGAAGTAAATGTATTTTCAAACTGTTTCTTAGATATTGGAGGAGAGACTTTTTGGAAGGAGAACTATAACATACTAGCTGCCTCTGAATTTTATTCGCTGAACAGATTTACTTATTATTTACAACAAAGGACCTGACAATGAATCTTGGCTGTTAAGACATGGTTAGAGGCAGGAAGCAAATGAATATGAAAGCAATCCTATAGCAGAAGCAGGGGATTTCTTATTCAGGACATTATTCTGATAAATGCAAAGAACAGTGACCATTATTTATAATTAGTGCTTGATTTATGACCCTGTTTCTTTCTATACTGGCTGCAAAAGTAAAATTTATTTTTCTGTGTGCACCCTGGTAACCTATTTAGAATGAGTCAATCTGGAGACATTTCTGGTAAAAAAAAAATATTTTTTTAAGTTAAGCTCATCCAACATTTCTGTTTATCCTTGTTATTGCAAACCATTGCTGTTGGAGAACCAGTGACATAGTTATATTTATAAAAGAGCTTCATTTGGAAGAGCACAGTATGTGGCAAATATTATGTATTGATGTATAAATGAAAATTGCAGTGATTTCATTAATAAATCACAACTCCTAAAGATTCCTATTTATCAGCTATGTTGATAACAAGGGTTGAATTTTTCCCTGAAGGCCTTCATATCAGTTGGGCCACTCTGTTCTTTTTAAAATTATCTCATTCATTTTTAGGTTTGCAGTGGCTTTCCAAGAAGGTTGCACCACATGTTTCTGTCAACAGAGGTGGGATGATAAACCCCTTTTCTTGCTGTAATCTCCTTCATTGCCCTTTCTGGCTGCATCACTGAGGCATGAGCTCAAATGTCTCTTGGAACCTTGGTCCTTTTCCTTTAGAGCAAGGATCACAGTCATAGGAATTGTGTTGGGGCCTCTTGTCATACGTTTGAATCTGCTGCAGGACCAGACTCAGCAGAGATCCACCTGAGAACTGGATCCACCTGTCTTGTGCCCTCATACTCATAATACTGTGCAGGGTGACGACCTCACTGTAACATTCAACTGAAGATACAACCAAAGAACAGAGAGTGGTTAGAAAAAGGGAGATTGGCAGGAGAGGAAACAGAGAAGGAAAGTGGTGGTTGAGGGGAATTTAAGACCATAGCCCCTGATGTCATCACTCTTCAAACTACACAATGCACTACAAAGCCATAGGATTTCAAAGATTTTCATGTCAATATGCTTTATTCCATTTTATTTGTGTGAATAAGGGGCTCGTAATGATATAGTTGATTTGTGTTAGGAGCTGGACTGAGTTAGTTTTTATAGGGCTGCATGGAAGGCAACTGACAGTCAAGAGCCAGGTGTCCCATCCTATAAAGACTCACATGAACTAGAAGATGGGTAACGTAATGACTTGACCTAAACAGACGCACTGGAGGCTTCTCTTTCCTATTGGAAGTTTTTATCTATTTTTCACACTTACTGGTAAATAATGCACATTCGAAGTATGGATAAGCATTGACAGCTGTAGCATAAAATACGGTAAGTTGTATATTGTCAGTTAAGGCATTATCTTTAATGGTTAAAATTATTCTCAACATATTAAGGATCGATATAAAATCCCTTGAATATTTGAATAATGTCAGATTAGCTTGAATCAGACATTAATTGAATAGTGTTGGGGGTGGAGAGTGAAGGGAACCTCAGTTTATCTCCTCAAGGAGCTTAGTCTGTAATTGGATTGAAGTTGTCATTGGAATGTAGAAAATATCAAAGATATATAACTCCCAAGGATTTCTGAATTTGAAACTGGACCTTGGGAGTTATATTACATTTTAATGTAGTTCTAAAGTGTAGATTACCTGGATACCCAGTTACTTGGGAGATGGATAAGACAATAAGGATATAAATATTGAGACAAAGATATACACAGACACAAGACAAACATTTTTGGCTAACCCAATGCAACCCATGCATGGTGCATGCATGCATGCAGCACCTTGTTCTGTTATTCTTTTATTAAATAATTCAGACCTAACATATCTAAAACAATCACACGTCACCACTCAGCTTAAGAAACACTGTTACCAATAAAATTATTTTTCTGCCATTCCATTACTTTTTCTTCCTCCTTTTGATACAGTTTTATCTTCTCAAACTTTAAGTAAACTCTATCGTTCTGTACATACCATCTTACAGTTTGCTATTGTGATTCAGCCCCTCTCCACTCTGATTTATTAGTGCAGACATGCTTATTGTAGTGGTAAAGAATCTGCCGGCCAGTGCAGGAGATGTGGGTTGGATCCCTGGGTCAAGAAGATCCTCTGGAAAGAGAAATGGCAGCCCACTCCAGTACTCTTGCCTGGAGAACCTCATGGACAGAGGAGCCTGGAGGGCTACAGTCCATGGGTCACGAAAAGTCAGGCATGACTGAGTGACCAAGCATGCACGCACGCATTTAATTGTAACTTCAGTCTTAACTGCTGTACAGTACGCCAATTCGTGATTGTTCATAATTCGTCCAACCCTCTTCTGCCAGCCATTTAGGTGGCTTTCAATCTTTCCCAGTGCTGTGGACATTGTTGCACATCAGGGGCTGTGGCTGGGAGTGAAGGTCCCATTTCCTGGACTTGACTTCACTTCGCCAAGTTTTTCTCTGAATAGATGTCTCAGCTTGTGCTTCCACTGGCAGTTTACAAGTGTTAGTGTTGCCTTTGTTTCTCTTTTCTGCCACTGGCAGATTTCAGTTTTTGTGAGTTTGATTGTGCAGCCTGTTTGAATTTCAAAATTCTCATCATTGAGGTGGTGTGTTGCACTGGGATTCTGCTTGGGCTGAGTGGCTTGGTCAGATCTGTTCATGGTGGTGTTTTCTTAAGAATGTAGATAATCTGCAAAAATAAACAACCCAAATTAAAAAAAATGGATAGAGAACCTAAATAGAAGATGTACAGTTGGCCAAGAGATGCATGAAAAGATGCTCCACACAGTTAATTGTTAGAAATGCAAGTCAAAATTACAATGAGGTATCATCTCACACCGGTCAGAACACCCATCATCAAAAAGTCTACAAGTAATAATTGCTGGAGAGGGTGTGGAGAAAGGGGAACACTTCTGCTCTACTGGTGGAAGTGTAAATTGGTGCAGCCACTGTGGAAAACAGTATGGACATTCCCTAAGCTAAAAATAGCTACCATATGATCCAGCAATCCCACTCCTATGCATGTATCTGGAGAAAACGAATTTGGAAAGATACATGACCACTTATGTTCATAGCAGCATAATTTACAATCACTAAGACATAGAAGCAATCTATATATCCATTAACAGATGAATGGATAAAGAAGATGTGGTATACGTACACAATGGAATATTACTCAGTCATCAAAAGAAATAATGCCATTCGCAGCAACATGGATGGACCTAGAAATTGTCATACTAAGTGAAGTAAGCCAGAATGAGAAGGACAAATATTGTATGATATTACTTATATGTTGAATCTAAAATATGATGCAAGTGAACTTATTTAGGAAATAGAGACACATATAGAAAACAAACTTTGGTTACCAAAGGGGATGGCAAGTGTTGTGGCAGAGCTACATTAGTAGCATGAGATTAGCAGATACAAACTACTATATGTAAAGTAGATAACATTAAGGTCCTATTGTATAGCACTTGTTCAGTTGCCAAGTTGTGTCCACCTCCTTTAGACCCCATGGGCTGCAGCATGCCAGACTCCTCTGTCCTCCACTACCTCCTGGAGCTTGCAAAGATTCATGTCCATGGAGACGGTGTTGCTATCTAACCATCCTATCCTCTGCCGTCCCTTTCTCCTCTTGCCTTCAATGTTTCCCAGCATCATCACAGGCCATGATTATTCGATAACTTGTAATAAACTATAATGGAAGAGAATGTGAAGAAGAAAATTATATATGTATATATATATATATATATATATATATATATATGAAATGGAATCGCTTTGTACACCAGAAACTAACACAACATTGTAAATCAACTGTATTTCATTTAAAAATACAAGCTAAGCAGATGCACTGTGAAGGCTGTGCATTCACCACTGTCCCCTCCCAATGCCCTGCTGGTCCCTTGCTACCACCCCCAACCCCCCCGCTATGGTGCTTGTGTCCTTGGGACACAGGGTCAGTGGGTCGATGTCCCACCAATGTGCCGAATGAACAGATGTGACCTTATTCCTTGGAAATAAATGTGATGTGGAATATCTGCTTGACACCAAAATGGTCAATAAATTGAACCAGAGAGTAATTGCTCTGTCTCACGCTATGAAGCACCCACACTGACTTATTCTTGGTTCATTTTTACCGACTTGTTTCTATTATAGACAAACAAGCTCAGGGAGGAAGAATTAAGACTGGTAGTTTTATCTTAGCTGGATTTTGTTTTCATAGAGATAAGTGAAAGTGTGCTATTCCATTTTTCTTATTCAATGCTATTATGACATGAAAATCTACCCAAAAAACCAGTCATACTTCTACCACTCTAATTGCCTTTCATTTTCCTAAATTTCTTTTTCAGTTCTTCTGTTCATGTGAATCTGTAGATTTTGTGATTATAATCAATCTATGCAGATTTGTCTTCCTCTCCCAGCATATCAAACACACTTACATTAGTATGTATTTTTCCATGTGTCTTTTTAGTGGCTAGATACTCTTGCATTTAATGATGTACTACAGTGTATGTAACGCATTCTCTACTCTTGGACATTTGTATTCAATTTTTGTTATCAGTGATGCTGAAGTGATTCTCTTGGTTTTTATGTAACTTATGCATCTCTCTATTTAAACATAGGCAGGTAGTAGATTGCATACAGAGGGTTTGAGGGCCTGGTTCTGGAGTCACGTTTCCCGGGTTCAAATTCTTGTCCTGCTGTGTACGGTGTGCCCTCCCTGGAAAGTTACATGACCATTGTGTGTCTATGGTGCATCTCTAAAATGGGGAAATTCAAGTAGCTCCTAAGGTTGCTATGAAGATTAAATGATAAAATATAGGTAAGTTGCTTACAACAGTCTGATACAAAGGGAAGGCTCATTAAAACTGAGCGATTAAACAGCAATAGTCACAACAGCCAAGGCATGAAAGCAACCTAAATGTCCATCAGCAGAGGAATGGATGAGTAAGGTGTGGTGCATACACACAGTGGAATGTTACTCAGCCAGGAAAAAGAATGAAATGATGCCATTCGCAGCAACATGGGTGGACCTAGAGATTATCACACCAAGTGAGTCAGAAAGAGGACAAATACTGTATGATATCACTTAAATGTGTAATCTAAAAAAATGATGCAAATGAACTTATTTGTGAAACAAACTTACAGTTACCAAATGGAAGAGGAAGGAGGGATGAATTAGGCTATTTTGTTGCTGTTGTTCAGTCGCTTAGTCCTGTCTGACTCTTTGTGACCCCCATGGACTGCAGCACACCAGGCTTCACCGTCCTTCACCATCTCCCAGAGCTTGCTCAAACTCAAGTCCATTGGGTCAGTGATGCCATCCAACCATCTCATCCTCTGTCGTCCCCTTCTCCTCCTGCCTTCAATCCTTCCCAGCATCAGGGTCTTTTCTAATGAGTTGGCTCTTTGCACCAGGTGGCCAAAGTACTGAAGCGTTAGCTTCAGCCTCAGTCCTTCCAGTGAATATTCAGGGTTGGTTTCCTTTAGGATTGACTGGTTTGATTCCCTTACTGTCCAAGGGACTCTCAAGAGTCTTTTCCAGCACCACAGTTGGAAAGCATCAGTTCTTTAGCACTCAGCCTTCTTTACATGACTACTGGAAAAAAACCATAGCTTTGACTATACAGACCTTTGTTGGCAAAGTAATGTCACTGCTTTTTAATATGCTGTTTACGTTTGGCATAACTTTTTTTCCAAGGAGCAAGTGTCTTTTAATTTCATGGCTGCAGTCACTGTGTGCAGTGACTTTGGAGCCCCCAAAATAGTCTGTCATTGTTTCCATTGTTTCCCCATCTATTTGCCATAAAGTGATGAGACCAGATGCCATTACCTTAGTTTTTTCAATGTTGAGTTTTAAGCCAGCTTTTTCACTCTCCTCTTTCACCTCCATCAGGCTCTTTGGTTCCTCTTCACTTTCTGCCATTAAGGTGGTGTCATCTGCATATCTGAAGTTATTGATATTTCTCCTGGCAATCTTGATTCCAGCTTGTGCTTCTTCCAGCCCAGTGTTTCTCATGATGTACTCTGCATATAAGTTAAATAAGCAGGGTGACAATATACAGCTTTGATGTACTCCTTTCCCAATTTGGAATCAGTTCATTGTTCCATGTCCGATTCTAACTGTTGCTTCTTGACCTGCATTGCCGGGAGCCAGCGTGAGGAACTCCGCCCATGGCAAAGGTCATGAGGAAGGAGGCTTGGCATACGCAAAGGCATGATCTAGCCTCAGGAAACCCCCTGTTCCCGAGCATCTAACCCCAAAACCAGAGTCTGTTTTATGCTCTCTTCCATAACCATTTTTCTTGGAGAAGGAGTAAACGTGCAGCTCCAAGGGAATAAAAATTCCTGGGCGTGACAAGAGTGTTTCAGCTTACGGACTCCTCTGAAGGTTATCTAGCCCACCTGTATAGGTTCGTCCGGCCACATGTGATTGTTTACAGCCTCCCAATCTGAGAGGCACGAAATGTTTTAGACTTACTAAAGGCAAATTCTTTTGGGGAGTTAGAAATTATTAGTATCGTGGGTTGGTTAGGAATTATATTGGTGAAGGGTTTTTCATTTATTGTGTCAATAATTGCTGCTAATCTCCTGCTCTGGGTGGGACAAGGATGTCTCAGGTCAAACCTCTCTGCTGACAGACTAGCTTGTGTGACAGGATTATCCATACTGCTGCCACTAGGCACATGATTGTTTACTACCTCTCAACCATAAACAGCACAGAGAGTTTTGGAGTATTTTGAGAGTCTTAATTAGCATAGGGCTTTTTCTTCTTGTTGAGTCAATGATTGCCGCCAGGCCTCCATATCCTTAGGCACCTGGGAATATATTAATCAATGTATTTGGACTATAGAAAAGGAAATATAGTAGTTTTTAAGGTTAGCAATACTAGACTTTTTGAGTTAATGGATTTTCTCTTTTGTAATAGATCACTGTACTTTGTTATAAATCACTGTGTCCTTGCTATGTAAAAATGTAACTTTATCATTATTTTAAGACTAAATGGATCTTAAGGGGAGCATTGGCAAAAGGATTTTCATTTGTTGGGTTGATGTTTGCTGCTAAATCTCCATATTCCCTGCCCTTATAGTGAATATAACTAACATATAGGAGAAATAAGTATTAACCTTTAAGCATATAGGAGAAATAAGTATTAACCTGTAAGATTAATCATGTTAACCTTGGGTTAAATAAATTCCTTTCTTGATTGTAACTCACTACACCCTCACCCTATAGGAATGTAACTTTATTTGGAGGGTGGTGCCTGGTTTAAGAAAAAACACCCTTGGAAAAAGTAAGTTTTTTGGTTATCAGAAAGAAAGGATCATAAAATCCCTAAGAACTTTTTATGTGAAGCACCTGATTTTGATAAAGGTCAGGACTGCTGACCCCCGCGTGACTCTGTATTCATCCCTATGTGTAACAGAAGGTATATAAGCTAACCCCAAAATAAAGAAATCGGATCAGTTTCCTGAAAGACTGATTCCCCCGCGTCGCTTCTTTCTTGCTCCCATTTTTCTGGCTGAATTTCCATCTGGAGCATGGATGCTATTCCACGTAGACCAAGTAATTCAGCCTCTTTTTCTCCACTAATCTTCCTACTACACTATCCGTTTCTAATCTCTCTCTATATCTGTGATTAAATATGTATTTTTCCAAAGACGCCGACGCCGTCCCCACCTTCGAATTCCCTGGATCCACCGGGGCTGGACCCCGGCACTGCATACAGGTTTTGCAGGAGGCAGGTAGGTGGTCTGGTATTCCCATTTATTAAAGAATTTTCCACAGTTTGTTGTGAGCCACACAGTCTAAGGCTTTAGTGTAGTCAATGAAGCAGAAGTAGATGTTTTTCTGGAATTCTCTTGTTTTTTTCTGTGATTCAATGTATGTTGGCAGTTTGATCTCTGGTTCCTCTGCTTTTTCTAAATCCAGCTTGTACATCTGGAAGTTCTCAGTTCACATGGTGTGCAAGCCTAGCTTGAAGGATTTGAGCATTACCTTGCTAGCATAGGAAATGAGTGCAATTATGCGGTAGTTTGAACATTCTTTGGCATTGCCTTTCTTTGGGACTGTAGTGAAAACTGACATTTCTTATTTACTTAATTTGGAAATAACTGATACACACTACTATATATAAAAATAAACAGCAAGATCCTACTGTATAGTTTGGGCAAGTATACTCAGGAGCTTATCATCTATAATGGAAAAGAATCTGGAGAAGAATACACAGATAAACGTGTGTATATATGTATATGTGCATGCATGCTCAGTTGCTTCAGTCATGTCTGATTCTTTTTGACCCTATGGACCCTAGCCTGCCAAGCTTCTCTTCTCATGGGAATCTCTAGGCAGGAATACTGAAGTGGGTTGTCATGCCCTCCTCCAGGGGATATTCCTGATCTAGGGATTGAACCCACATCTCTTACGTCTCCTGCATTGGCAGGTGGATTTTTTACCACTAGTGCCACCTGGGATATGTATAATAACTGTATCACTTTGCTGTGTACCTGAAACCAACGCAGCATTGTAAATAAATTATGCATCAATTAAAAAAATTAGCTATTAAATAATCCAGATCTTAGGGGGAGGGATGGAGATATTAATAGGTGGAAACCTAGATGAAATATGATTGACCATAATCATGCTGATAGTTGATGAAACTGGGTGTCAGGTACAAGGGGTTCACTATACTATTCTTTCAATTCTTTTATGTGCTTGAAATGTTTTAATACTAGAAAGTGAAAGTACACATAATACAAACATTTTTTTTCACTTAAAATTTTTTTTTTTTTTGCTTTTAGTTATTTTCTTCAGACATGTTTCTAGGAGTGGGGTCACCAGGTGGGATATTTTTATGATCGTTGTTTTGAATATGGCTGAATTGCTTTAGGAAAAGATTGTATGGTGTGATCCACAAGTAAGCCAATTGTATCACAATCTCAAACAGCATAAATAAGGTATTATCATTACGTGCTTGTCACCCAATTTTATCAATAAAATGGCATCTCACAGTTATTTCCCCCCCCCCCCTTTTAAAGTTAAGCAGAAAGTGCAAACATTTTGTTTTAAATTGTATTTAGTTTTGGCTGCACTGGGTCTTCATTGCTGTGTGCGGGCTTTCTCTAGCTGGCGAGTGGGGGCTGCTGTGGTTGCGGGCTCAGGCTTCTCATTGCAGGAGCTTCTGTTCTACTGGATTACGGGCTCCAGGATGCACGGGCTTCAGTAATCCTGGCACAGTAGCTGTGGGCACAGTAGTTGTGGCACATGGGCCTACTTGTCTCACAGCATGTGGGATCTTCCTGGACCAGGGATCGAACCTGTGTCTCCTGTATTGGAAGGCGAATTCTTTACCACTGAGCCCCCAGGGAAGCCCGAGCATTTTCTTAACTGTGGTTACTACTGGTTATCATTTGCAAAAAATTATCTGCCTCTGTCCTTGGTCCTTTTATCTGTGAGGATTTGATAGGATTCATTGTATGAAAGCCATATATAATGGTTTGGCATTAAACTCACTGAAACTATCATATTTCACTTAAAAATTATTTATTTAATTGGAGGCTAATTACTTTACAATATTGTGGTGGTGTTTGCCATACATTGACATGAATCAGCCATGGGTGGACATGTGTCCCTCATCCTGAACCCCCCTCCCACCTCCCTCCCCATGGAACGGAGGAACTGCCATCACTATTTGGTATCGTGATATTTGAAGAATCCCTTCTTTCATATGTATTCACGGCAAACATGCTTTTTGACACTTTCACAACCCGAGGTGTAAGAATGGTTATGATCTCTGTGTCTTACTGATTTGGAATATGTTCCTGATTTATGCTTGCTGTAAACGCACGGTCAAGCCGTGATGGATTGCTCCGAGGTGGCAGCTACCACTGTTCTTTAATAGCAGCCCCTCCGCCTGCTGTCACCTTCGTTGTGGGCCACCGGACACCAGAGGCCAGGCTGCAGTTGTCCCTTCTCAGTAAATTTGCAGGTGTCTCTGGAAGGACAGAGAAACTGCCACCCTGTTTTTATGGGATTCCATATGTGTAATGAACGTACCCAGATTTGCTTTCTCTTTCTTTCAGTCCCTGCTTTTCATGGCGCTGATGACAATTGGTAAAACCAATACAGATCATGATCACAAATTCTCTCCATAGTGTTTTAAAATATGGTCAGTTGCTTATCATTAAGATACTGAGTAATGTTTTTATTCACTCATCTTTTGAGACTCCTCCTGTGGCGGCTGGCACATTTCTGTTATATTATTACATCCCATGTATTTAAACTTTTTAGAATGTCAAGGCCTAATATTATACAGTGGTTTATTTAAACTTTATATTTTTCTGTATTTAAACGTATGATTTGTAAATGATAGTTTTTTAAAATGGATTTCTGGCGTATACTAGAGAGCCACATTTTATTCCATCTTTGTAACCATGGGGACCGAACAGTGACAGTGTATGAAGCCCTCTATTTCAATTTCATGTTATTTATTACTTGACAAATGGCAAGAGGGGCATAAATTGTCTTGTCAGATTTGCATAAGAAGTTTCTTACAAAAAGCTTTTATGGTACACAACATACATAAATTCTTACATAATCATCCTTTTGAGATTAGCCTTATAGTTTTTTGCTGTTTTTCCTTTCTCATTTTTTTTTTTTTTGGAAAAAATTTTGGGTGTATATCTGTATTTTTATATTGTTAAAGTGTAATTGACATCTAATGTTATGTTTCAGGTGTATGACATAATGATCTGACATTTGTATTCATAGCAAAATGATCACCAGGTTAAGTCCAGTTAAAGTGAATCATTATATAGAGTTATAAGCATCCCCCCCCTTTTTTTCTTGTGATTTTTAAGATCTACTCTTGAAAGTGAAAGTGTTAGTTGCTCAGTCCTGTCTGACTTTTTGTGGTCAGACCCTGTGGACATAGCATGCCAGGCTCCTCTGTCTATGGGATTCTCTAAGCAAGAAAACTGCAGTGGGTTGCTATCTCCTCCTCCAGGGAATCTTCCCAACCCAGGAATCTAACCCAGGTCTGCTGTGTCTCCTGCATTGCCAGGTGGGTTCCTGACCACCGGCGCCACCTCTACTCTTCAGCTCAATTCAGTCGCTCAGGCGAGTCGGACTGTTTGAGACCCCATGGACTGCAGCACGCCAGGCCTCCCTGTCCATCACCAACTCCCGGAGTCTACTCAAACTCATGTCCATTAAGTCGGTGATGCCATCCAACCATCGTCCAACCTCTGTCGTCCCCTTCTCCTCCTGCCCTCAATCTTTCCCAGCATCAGGGTCTTTTCAAATGAGTCAGCTCTTTGCATCAGGTGGCCAAAGTATTGGAGCTTCAGCTTCAGCATCAGTCCTTCCAGTGAATATTCAGCACTGATTTCCTTTAGGATGGACTTTTTGGCTCTCCAGCTTTCAAATATGCAATATTAACTATAGTCACAATACTATATGTTACATCCCCGTGACTTAATTATTTTGTAGATGGAAGTTTGTAACTTTTGACCCCCTTAATCCATTTTTCATTCCCCCCATCTCACCCCACCTGGCCTCTTGCAAGCACCAGTCTGTTCTCTGTTGGAAAACTTTTAACGTAAGAAAAATTTGCCATGATGGAAAGAAATTACCAGTTGTTTTAAAGGAAAGATGCAAAATTGAAAGGTGTGTTTTTTTTTTTTCTTTTTGTTAGTAATCTTTAGAAAAGCTAAACTTTAAGCCCGAGTTTACGACATAAGACCATATGATTGGCTAAATTTGGATACTGGTTTTCAGACTTAAATAAACAAAAGTACCTTTTAAAAGATCTGATAGTTATAATGAGGAAAAATAGAGTTCTAAAACTCCTGTATAAAAAGCATCTAAATTGAATCTATGCCTATGTGTTTGTGTGTTGTGTGTGTATTTTATAAAATTATGAAAACAATTCCCCAAATAGTGTTTCTACTTAGATAAATGTCAATGCAAATGTGGACATAAACATCTTGGCTAAATAAATAAATAGCTAAAAGATGGGCTTTTGAGTTTTCCAAGATGTTGATTGTAGTCAGTTTGGGAAAGATATATTATTACTTATGACAGCTGGTAGGTTCATCTCAGGGTACAGCAAGTCAGAGCTGTTGACGTAGATGTACTTACTTCCCCTTGCAATTCCAGCTTCACTGTCAATCCTGAGGATGAAGAATAAATGTAAGAATAAAGGGATTTGTTCATGTGTTGGGAGTAAACTCAGTTTAGCATACTTTCCCGACAGGGTGCCTATTCCTTGCTCTGGTACCAAAAAAACCCTTCTCAGATATTTATAAGTTGTCTCACTGATTATTTTACCCACATTTGAGAGCCTTTCCTCTGCGTTCCATGCTAAACATAAAGAGGCACCTGGCTGGTCTCCTGCCTACTTCGCAGGGTCAAGGTGAACATCACCAAACCTCTCTGCCTGTGGCCCTCCTAGACCATCTCATCCTCTTCTTTATGGACCAAGTTCCTGCCAATGAGCAGCCTTCCTGACCCAGGGCTGGGAGGGAGCCTCCCTCCCTTCCTTCTCCGGTGTCACATTCCCAGCCTTCACTCATTCAAATAATGAGTGGTTCATTATTTGAACCACTGGTTCATTATCTCCCTTTCTCTTGTTATTTTCTCTTGCTCATTTAAAAGTGTCCTTGGAGTTCAAATAAGTTCCCAATTTAACCCTGATTTAAAATGAGTGGCTGGAGGAAACCTGGAGATCTAACCAACAGTACATTTTTTTTTTTACCCCAGGGTCTGCATATCACGTCTCTGATCCTAAAGTTAAAAAGTGAAAGTTTCTCAGTTGTACCTGACTTTTTGCGACCCCATAGACTATATAGTACATGGAATTCTCTAGGCCAGAATTCTGGAGTGGGTAGCTTTTCCCTTCTCCAGGGGATCTTCCCAACTCAGGGATCGAACCCAGGTCTCCCACATTGCAGGCAGATTCTTTACCAGCTGAGCCACAGGGAAGCCCCAAGAGTACTGGGAGTGGGTAGCCTATCCTTTCTCCAGTGGATCTTCCCGACCCAGAAATTGAACCGGGGTCTCCTGCATTGCAGGCGGATTCTTTCCCAAGTGAGCTATCAGGGAAGCCTCTCTGTTCCTAAGAGACAATTTAATACAAATTTGAAAAGCCAGGTGACCTGTATTTTCATCATGATTCTGCCAGTTAGCGCTTCGTGACCTTGGGCAAGTTAACCCTCTGAGTCTGAGTTTTTTTTTTATTGTTGTCGTTTAGTCTCTTAATCGTGTCCCTGACCAGGGATCAAACCTGAGTCTCCTGCATTGGCAGGCAGATTCTTTACCACTGAGCCACCTGGGAAGGCCATCTGGGTCCTGTCTGGCACTAACAGTTTTCTGCCAAAAGCAGCTCTTGTGTGGCTGGAGATTTGGATCTTGTTAAGTCATGCTTCAAAGTAAAGAACATGGAGAGCATCACTGCGGGTTAGCGCACCAACCTTTGGGGTTCTGGGCGCGTCAAGTCTTGTCTTGGGCTCGGTCAGGCGGGCTGCTATAATGGTTGTGCCTCCAGGCAGTCTTCATTCATGAGTGCTGAACCTGGGAGGGGTTGTGGAGTTGAGAAACTTGAATCACTTCTTTAAAAAGTAACAATAAATCAACCGTCTACACACCATGCCTTTTCCAGGGTAGCGGAGCTGGAGTGGGTGATGATGAACAGGGAGGGTTCTGACTCTGTCTTGTCCCTGCAGCTGGCAGTGGGCACACTGCTGAGTCGGGGGGCAGTGGCGCATCCATGGTCAGGCCAAGGTGATGGACAGAGGTCTCTGGCTATTTGCCCATGTCAGTGATGAAGAACAAGGCGTGAGAAACACATGCAAAGCTGGGGATGTTGTCTTCTTGTTTCTCATATAAATTTGTGAACCATTTGATTTGTTCCTTTTGAAACTGGGCATTCATTTAGATTTTCTTACCTTTTTTTTAATTAAAGTTTTTTTTTTTTTTAATCTTGTCTGCACTCAGTCTTTGTTGCAGCGTGCAAGCTTCTCCAGTTGTTCTGTGGGGACTGAGTTGCCCACGGCGTGTGGGATCTTAGTTCCCTGCCCAGGGGCAGAACCTGCACCCCCTGCTTGGGAAGGCGGATTCTTAACCATCAGACCATCAGAGAAGTCCCAAGAATTTCTTACCTTTCTTGATTTCCAATGGGATCATTATTTTTTGTCTTTAAAAAAAAATTAAAATTAGTTGATTTACAATATTGTGTTCATTTCAGGTATAAAGCACCATGATTGTTATACACACACACACACACACACACACACACATATGTATTCTACAGATTGTCTTCCCTTAACAGTTATTACAGAATATGGAGCTGAGTATCCTGTGGTATACAGTAGGTCCTTATTGGTTACCTATTTTATATATAGTAGCATGTATATGTTAATCCCAATTTTTTAAGCTGGATGTCTCTGGAACTGAAATTTTACTCAGCTTCTACTTATCGTGAGGGTAATTCATAACAGTCTGCCCATCCTGGTCTCTGACAGGTTTAAGGAGGCTCTGAATAGTTTTAGGAGGCTCTGACAAAGAAAAGAGTTGTTCAGTTAACAATGTCATAATGGAAGTCACCACGCTGTTCCGCAGTCAGAGTTGCAGAAATTGAATGAAATAACTCATTGAAAGACCTGTGTCCGACAAGTGGTATGTGATCATTAATTCCTCTCCCCGTGTGCTTGGATTAGTATTTAAAACACTGAAATATGTTTTGCTAAGAAAACCAACAGCCCCCCAAAAGTAATGTCTATCATTTATTTGTATAGTTATTTCTTAAAAAATAGATATTTCAAATACACCAAAATTATTGAAAATCATAATATGCCCCAATGGACCGCCTAGGTTTCAAAGGTTAATGTTTTGCCGTATATGCCTTAAACTCTTAATGACATGAAACCGTATAAACGCAGTGGTGAGTCACCCTCCTGCCCCAGCTTACCTCATCCACTCCCTGGCTCTTTTTAAGAGCACTCTCTCCTGGCGATGTACATTCGTCAGTGTTTTCCAACTTTCACTGTGTCTCCATATTTATAAACTATATTTATAGTTGTATAGTTTGTATACAGCGTGTTGTACATTTTAAAAAGATACACACATACAACGCAGTGTATCCTTTGAACCTGTGTTTTTACACACTCACTGGAGATTTGAGTTGCCTGGAAAACTACTTCCTTTTAGCTGCTGTGTGGGCTTCCCTTGTAGCTCAGTGGGTAGAGTCTGCCTGCGATGCAGGAGACCCAGATTCGATCCCTGGGTTGGGAAGATCCCCCGGAGAAGGAAATGGCAACCCACCCCAGTATTCTGGCATGGAGAATCCCATGGACAGAGGAGCCCGGCAGGCTACAGTCCATGGGGTCACAAGAGTTGGACGTGACTTAGGGTACCATTGGTCTGAAATATCCCATAGTTTATTTAGATGCTTCATAGATATTATTTGTCGCCAAGCACTGCTTTCATCTCTGATTCAGAGCCGGTATTCAAACCCAGCTTTCTCTAATTCCATCAAGCAATGCATTCAATAAATACTAGGAAGATAAAATTTTAAAGAATGAGCTTGCAGACTGCCTGCTATATCTCTGGGATCTAAATGTAAAGGAAATTGGCTGTCCATCCTCCTGGCAAAGCAGGATCAGGGCGGCCTTGTCTTGCTGGGAGAAGGGGGTTGGTATGGGGCTACACTGCAGGAGGCCCCGGGGTCCCAGAGGTAGTGGATCAGCTACCTGAGATATTGGCTGACGGGGGAAGCAAAAGATCCTCTCTTTATGGATAATAAATATTGGGGAATCAATGACATTAAAAAAATTAGAGTGTAGTTAATTTGTAATGTTGCCTTAGTTGCAAACGTACAGCAAAGTGATTCAGTTACACATTTGTTGTTCAGTCGTTCAGTTGTGTCCAAGTCTTTGAGACGCCATGGACGCAGCATGCCAGGCTTCCCTGTCCTTCACCATCTCCTAGAGTTTCCCCAAACTCATGTCCATTGAGTCTGTGACACTATCCCACCATCTCATCCTCTGTTGCACCCTTCTCCTCCTGCCTTCAATCTTTCGCAGCATCAGGGTCTTTTCCAATGAGTTGGCTCTTCACATCAGGTGGCCGAATTAGTGGAGCTTTAGCATCAGCATCAGTCCTTCCAATGAATATTTGGGGTTGATTTCCTTTAGGATGGACTGGTTGGATCTCCTTGCAGTCCAAGGGACTCTCAAGAGTCTTCTCCAACACCACAGTTCAAAAGCATCAATTCCTTGGCACTCAGCATTTTTTATTGTCTAAACTCTCACATCCGTACATGACTACTGGAAAAAATCATAGCTTTGATTATACAGACCTTTGCTGGCAAATTAATGTCTCTGCTTTTTAATATGCTGTTTAGGTTTGTCATTGATTTTCTTCCCAGGGGCAAGTATCTTTTAGTTTCATGATGCAGTCACCATCCGCAGTGATTTTGGAGCCCAAGAAAATACAAGTCTATCACTGTTTCCATTGTTCCCCCATCTATTTGCCATGAAGTGATGGGACCAGATGCCATGATCTTAGTTTTTTGAATGTTGAGTTTTAGGCCAGCTTTTTCACGCTCTTCTTTCACTTTCATCAAGAGGCTGTTTAATTCCTCTTTGCTTTCTGCCATAAGGCTGGTGTCATCTGCATATCTGAGGTCATTGATATTTCTTCTGGCAATCTTGATTCCAGCTCGTGATTCAACCAGCCCAGCATTTCTCATGATGTACTCTGCATATAAGTTAAATAAGCAGGGTGATGATATATAGTCTTGACGTATTCCTTTTCTGATTTGGAACCAGTCTGTTGTTCCATGTCCAGTTCTAACTGTTGTTTCTTGACCTGCATACAGGTTTCATAGGAGGCAGGTAAGGTTATCTGGTATTCCCATCTCTTGAAGAATTTTCCACAGTTGGTTGTGATCTACACAGTCAAAGGCTTTCGCACAGTCAGTGAAGCAGTAGTGTATGTTTTTCTGAAACTCTCTTGCTTTTTCTATGATCCAGTGGATGTTGGCAATTTGATTTCTGGTTCCTCTGCTTTTTCTAAATCCAGCTTGTATATCTGGAAGTTCTCAGTTCACATGCTGTTGAAGCATAGCTTGAAGGATTTTGAGCATTACTCAGTTAGCGTGTGAGATGAGTGTAATTGGGTGGTGGTTTTTACATTCTTTTGCATTGCCCTTCTTTGGGACTGGAATGAAAGCTGAGTTTTTCCAGTCCTGTTTTTCCCAGCCACTGCTGAGTCTTCCAAATTTGCTGGCATATTGAGTGCAGTGCTTTAACAGCATCATCTTTTAGGATTTGAAATAGGTCAGCTGGAATTCAATCACCTCTACTAGCTTTGTTCATAGTGATGGCTTCCTAAGGCCCACTTGACTTCACACTCCATGATGTCTGGCTCTAGGTGAGTGATCACACCATCATGGTTATCTGGGTCATGAAGATCTTTTTTGCATGATTCTTCTGTGTATTCTTCTTAATATCTTCTGCTCCTGTTAAATCCATACTGTTTCTGTTCTTTATTGTGCCCATCTTTGCATGAAATGTTCCCTTGCTATCTCTAATTTTCTTGAAGAGATCTCTAGTCTTTTCCATTCTATTGTTTTCCTGTTTCTTTGCATTCTTCACTGAAGAAGGGACTTCCCTATAGCACAGATGATAAAGAATCTGCCTGTAGTGCAGGAGACCTGGGTTCAATCCCTGGGTTGGGAAGATCCCTTGGAGAGGAAATGACAATCCACTCCAGTATTCTTGCCTGGAGAATCCCACGGACAGAGGAGCCTGGCGGGCTATAGTCCATGGGGTCACAAAGAATCGGACACGACTAAGTGACTAACACACACACTTAAGAAGGCTTTCTTACCTCTCCTTGCCTTTCTTTGGAACTCTGCATTCAGATGGGTATATCTTTCCTTTTCTCCTTTGCCTTTTGCTTCTTTTCTCAGCTATTTGTAAGGCCTCCTCAGACCACCATTTTGCCTTGTTGCATTTCTTTTTCTTGGGGATGGTTTTGATAACCACCTCCTATACAATGTTGTGAACCACCATCCATATTTCTTCAGGCACTCTGTCTATCAGATCTAATCCGTTGAATCTATTTGTCACTTCCATTGTATAATCGTAAGAGTGTGTAGATGTTAATTCCCAAAGTCCCAATTCATCTCTTCTCTCCCTATCTCCTTGGGTAACTATAGGTTTGTTTCCTATTTCTGTGGGTCTATTTCTGTATTGTAAACAAGTTTACTTGTATCATATATTAGATTCCACTTGGAAGTGATATCATATGATATTTGTCTTTGTCTGATTTACTTTGCCTAATGTGATAACGTCTAGGTCCCTCCATTTTGCTGTAAATGGCACGGTTTCATTCTTTTTTATGACTTGGTAATGCTCCATTGTGTCTGTGTATGCTGCCTTCTTTATCCACTCCGCTGCTGATGAGCACTTAGACTCCCTCCATGTCTTGGCTGTTGTGAATAATGTGGCTGTGAACATTGGGGTATCTTTTTGAGTTAGAGTTTTGTCTTGATAACAATGGTAGTTTTGGGGGCCTGAAAGACTCTGAGGGACGGGGAAAGGTTTTAAAGGCAGTGTGAGTCAAGGGCCCAGCCCTAAGGACCTAAAAATCCAGCAAGGGAGATGAAAGTAACATGAAACAGAAAAACTAGGTATGGAACAGCTTGCTGTGTGCTGTGCCCCTTGTCATCTTTTACAGAGATGAAATACCCTCTTTTTCTCAACATCTTGACTTCTGCCTCAACAATGCCTTCTGGAACTGCTTTCAAGGCATCTAGTGCAAAACAAATTTATTTCTAAAGGCCATGTAATATTCCATGCTATGGACATACCATCATTTATTTGACTATTCTGTTATTAATGGGTTTTCTCCTTTTGTTGCTGTAATTGGCTAAAAGCTGTAGCAGTTAATGTCCACTATATATATGTCCCGATGTGCTCAGACTTCTGCAGGAGAGTCTACCAAGACTGGAATGGTTGCAGAGGAGGGTGTATGTATCTCTAATTTTAATAGATGCCATCTTACTGCTTTCTAAAAGGCTAGAATTCATACTCCACACCCTGCCCCCCACCAACCAGTGTATAACTGTCCTTTCCCCACATGGTCACTTCTGATAGTTATGAAGCTCTTTTTAAGTGTCTGACATTGTTATCCATTTCCATGGCTACTAGGCAATGTAAGTGTCTTTTTGGAAATTGTTTATTTTTACCGTTTTGTCTACTGCTCATCTTTCGCCTGGTTGTTATTATTACCCTTTCGGTTTTTCCCTTGGTTAGTTTGTAAGAGCTGTTTATATAGAATCGGTATCAACCCTTTGTCATCTGTGTTACAAATATTTGGACCAGTGATTTCATTTGTCTACTGACTTTGCTTACCAGCCAATTCACTGAAGGATGATAGCGGCAAACTGAGTTTCATCAGCTCAGAGAACATCCTAGTTTGTTCCATAAGTTAACCAACCTTTTGGAAAGGTCCATGGATGAAGTGTGAGGTCGATGGGTAAGATGCAGTCACCTCATTGATGAACGTGGCAGCTCACTGCATCAGCTGAATTTTCTATCACTTAACACTTTTCCAAGGTTCTTCAAACCATAGGGAGACATACCTACAGTATGCCTGATGTAGAGGAAAACACAGCTGGTCTTTGAGCAGCTATAACACACTCAGCCAGTCTCTCTTGTCCTTATGGGAAAACAGCCCTGAAATACTGTATCATTTTTCTTTTCTAGAAATCGCATCATCCTCAAAGCCTCATCCGCCTGTTGTGGGCAAAGTGACTCATCACAGCATTGAACTATACTGGGATCTGGAGAAGAAAGCAAAGCGGCAGGGGCCCCAGGAACAATGGTTCAGGTTTTCTATCGAAGAAGAGGACCCCAAATTGCACACTTATGGTATCATTTATACGTAGGTGCAATGTTGAATTGCTTAATATTTTGCTTTGGTTTCTTGATTAGCTGGATTGGTTTCTGTTGTCTCCAAGACTTGTTTTTTGAAATTAAAAGGATGAGAGAGCATCATTGGATCCATTCTTTCTATGAAGGATGAGTTTCAGAAAAGAAGGGTGAGCAGTCGCTTTGAAATTAAACCTCCTAGACCTCTGAGAGCTCTGTAGGCTTCTGAAATATTCTAATGGTGTATATTTCAAATCCGAAATGTGGAGACAGAATCAGAGGAGAGTTGGATGAAATCACTTGAGGTTCCCATCAGGCTGCCCTGGGCACAGGTGTGACAACGCCCTGACACTCACGTTGCATCACTGGTCCCTCGCCGACTCTTCCAACCCACCTGCCACCTCCGTCTCGCCTCCATCAGGGCCTGGCTTTTCGCCTTCCCCTTGAATGCGTTTCCTTCTGTTTTTATTTATTTATTTAATTTTTTGCGGCTGCACTGGATCTTCATGGCTTTGCACGGGCTTTCACTCGTTGCGGCAAGTGGGGGGCTACTCTTCTTTGCAGTCCGCTGAAGATGAGATGACTTTTTCTCATTGAGATGACTTTTCTAGTGGCAGAGCATAGGCGCTAGGTGTGCAGACTCCGTAGTTGTGGCGCTTGGGTTCAGTACTTGCGGCACACAGGCTTAGTTGCTCAGCAGCATGTGGAATCTTCTGGGACCAGGGATCGAACCCATGTCCTCTGCTTTGGCAGGCGAGCTCTTATCCACTCCGCCACTGGCGAAGTGCTCCTTCTATTTTTAACACAGCTGGTTCCTCCACACCACGCACGTGTCATATCAAATACTGGCCCCTCCTCAAGAGGCCCCCCGGGGTAGCCGTCCCTCCAGCCCGCTCTCCTCTCTGCTGTGACCGGGTTTCATTTTCTCGTGACGTCTGGCTCTGCTGGAGTCACTTTGCCGTTGGTCTCTTCATTTTCTGTCTCCCCGCACCCCAGCATCTAAACTCCATGAGAGGCAGGAAAGATTCCTGCTTTGCTTCAGGCTGTCTCCCCAGCTCCCAGACAGTGTCGGCACACAGGAGGCCCTCAAAATACTTGTATCAAGAAGTCGTTTGTCCCCCCCACCCCCTTAGCTTTTACTTCAATCCTTATTTCTTCCTTTACCAGCTCTACTACTTGTAAAATGACTTGTGTTTCAGGAAGAAGACTGAAAATGAGGTACCAGTTGGTTTTATATGTAACTTTTAATTTTGATATAATCGCAGCTTCACATTTGGCTGTGAGAAATCGTACAGAGCGATCCTGCGAACCTCTCACACTTTCCCCAGTGGGGACGTCAGGGAAAGCTGTAGGGCAGAGTCACCATCCTGGCGATGATGAGGTCGTGATGCAAAACAGTTCCAGCGCTTGGCTGGACTTCGCTCAAGGTGGCATTGTGGTGAGGGTGCAAAACCTAACCACGGTATCCTTGTGATTTGATGAGATTCTTTGTACCTAGAAAAAAAAAAAAGCATGCACGTACCTGAAAAAAGCAAATCCACCCCAAAGCATGAATGATAATATAATAAATATCCCTATATATAGAGAAAAAGATCCAATTTCTTTCCTGCTGTCTCTCTTGGTACCGTGAGCCGAGCTTGGAGACATCAGGTGGGGCTCTCCTAGGGGCTCCTTTACTTCCCTCCTCCATTTCTCCTGTGCTGGGTGAGCAGTCAGGTCTACTGGCCTCCAGCCTGGGTTTCTCAGAGATCTGAGCGCTGCCTGGCCTGGAAGCTCAGCTGGTTGGTTGCCTGGTGTTTCAGGACCTGTCCTGGAGGCCTTCAGACCCCCAACCCTGAGCCACCATTGTGAGACGCTCAAGCTATCGCAGAGGATTAGCACAAGCCTTGACGCTAGGTGGCAGAGTGCGACCATGTTAATCTTGACCTTTTCTTGGTTCCATCCCTTTCCCCCTGGGTATATCGTCGTTAAAACTAGGAAATGCCTTTCTTTAAAAAAGCGGCAATCTAGACTACCTGACCTTGGGCTTGTGGATTTAAGAACTTCGTTTCGACCCGTCACTTTCTGTTCTTCTGCCCCACCAGCCAGTCTAGGATCGATGCTGGCCGCTCCTCCTCACAGCCCGTGATCTAGCTTTTGTGAGTTCTCCCTCTGCACATCCTTTCTGTGCTTTCTCTCATTCAGCTCCAGCATGTCCCTTGCGAGGTTGCAAGGAGGATCTGTTTTCTGAGTTGTCACTGCTGAGTCCCCAGGTCCTACAGCTGTCCACAGCGGCTGATGTAATTGTCCACATCCCTTTTAGTTGCTGTGTAATTGTCCAAATCCCTCATTTTCTTTTTTAACCTTCCTCTTGTCACGTTGCCTGCAATGCGTTTCCATTGCTTGCAGGATGAAGGTCAGACTCCTGCAGACTAACACTGGATGCTCTTCAGTTTGCCCACCACCTGTCTTTCTTCCTGTCTCTTATTTCTGAGCACGAACCATCCAGTGAAAGTTGCTTCATGTCCTTGGACGACGCCTTGAATTTTCTTGCACGTGTGTTCAGCTGTTTTCCCTGTTCAAAACAATCTTCCCTCCCACCCTGCTCCATCCTTCGCTCCACCCAAGTCAGGTTCTGTCTTGACTGAGACGTTCCTTTTGCTCTCCTATTATCTACCCCTCTAAATTCCTCTAACAGTCATTTCCCCTATCATGCATTTCATTCATTCATTCAATCAGCACCTACTATGTGCCAGACATTGTTCTGGTTGCTGGGGATACTGCACTGGACAAACAGATCCTAATTCCTCCCTCGTGATGAGGAAGATGAATGATAAGGAAGGGGCAGAAGTGAAAACACAGAGTGTGTCGGATGGTGGTGAGTACTGAGGAGGAGAAGCCAGGGGCTTGGCGTGGAGGTGAAGGCTTCGCTGAGCAGGTGACATCCGTATGAAGGAGCAAGGGAGGGGTGTCTGTGAGTGTCTGGAAGAACGTCCCAGGCAGAAGACACAGCTGGTGAAAATGCCTGGAGTTCCAGAAACGCTGAGCAGTGGAGTGAATGAGAGGGGTGACAGGGGCTGGGCCAGGGAGGAGACCCCTGGGGTCCTGGGGGCTGTCCCTCTGCCAAGGGAGAAGCCTCTGGGCCCCCATAAACCGTGGAGGGCATGGTGGTCTCGCCCCGGGAGGGTCACTCTGGCTGCTGAGGGAGGAGCCGAGGCGGCCACAGCAGGGAGGACAAACTGGGGAGCATCTGTAATAATTTAGGTGGGAGACAACAGAGTGGTGAATTCAGGTTTTTTAAAGACCATTGTGAAAACTTTTGCTGGTGGACCAGGCGCGGGATGTGAGAGAAGGAGGATAGCAGGGGACATCCGTGGACAACTCGAGGTTGGGAGCACCGCTGGGATGACATACAAGTCTGTGGGCTTTTGGAGACCTGGCGTCCTAGAAAGCGTGGCGAGTCAGACACATAGGCCCCTGGCCCTGCCTCCCGGCACCTTCTCTGAGTCCTGAGCCGGCAGCATGGCCTGCCTGCCTTTCCTGGGGCTCGTTTTGCGGCTCCAAATGCTCTGATCCCCACCCTTGCCTCCGGAGGCCTACAGGTTTCCGTCGCAGCCTCTGGCCAGCTTTCTGTCCTCCAAGTGCTCAGTACCCACTTCCCGCAAACGTTTCCCAGCTGAGACGGACTGCGGGGCGTGATGAGCACACCCTTCCTGCACGCCTGTTTCCCCAGCACCTCCCTCCTCACGTCCCCTCCTTCCTCACACCCTCTTCTTCCTCACGTCCTCTCTCTGCAGGGGCAGGGAGTCAGTCAGTCCACTTTGTGAGTCCAGCAAAGTTAGCCTCGGTGCTCAACCAGCACAACCGGCTCTCTAGTACTGTAACAGGTTTGTCACGCTTGTCACGTAAATGATACACAACTCAGCAAACAAGAGCACACAAAAGCACAGCCTCTTGTCGCGCGTGCACACATGTGACAATGTACGCCAGACACGTGAACTAACAACTGGCATGATGGGACACATGAGCACACATTCACATCTTTGCAAGTTCACAGCTTGAAGGTTCTCGTGTAGGGGACTTTCTCTGCACAGTCACGTGCCAGCTGTGTGTCTGCCTGCAGGAAGGAGACTGGGGTGGAGGGCACCTGGGGGGCAGGAGCGGACTCCTGGTTTGTCCTTGGTACCCAAGAGTTCAGCCCAAGGTGAGAGACGGCCAGCCGTCCAGGTGAGCTCCGTCCTGGGGGTAGTCAGTGCTCAGAAACCCTTCCAGCCGCCCTTCTGGTAGCTCTGGAGGACACAGCCTCCGTGACCGGCTGTCTTCACCGCGGGTCTCCCTCCCGTCTAGGGGCTACGCGACCAAGCATGTGGTGGAAGGCCTGGAACCGCGGACCCTGTACCGATTTCGGCTGAAGGTCACCAGCCCCTCCGGAGAGTGCGCGTACAGCCCAGTGGTCTCGGTATCCACGACCCGTGAGTATTCAGAACTCGGAGCCCATTTGTCTAATGGTGCCCGGCCAGCGTGAAGGAGAAGACGCTCTGCTTTCTGCTCGGCCTGACCGGTCGCAGAAACCGCTCCGTTTTTGAATGCCGTGATAACATTGTTTGCTGTCCGGGCCTGGCCATCCCACAAGGGAAGTTGCGTTATGCTCAGACAAAAGTGAGACCTGTTTTTGTGTTGGCTGGCACTACCCTGGGAGTGCACATTCAGGAAAAAAAAGGGTGGAGTCACCTTTCTTAGGAAACGAGCCGTGGGGCGTGTGGGCTGCCCCAAGGGTTCCCAGGGCGAGAAGCAGGCTGCCCGCCTGGGTGACCTCAGGGGAGAAATCCGCTTGGCATTTTGTCCCTTTGAGACAATGTCAGTGTATCGTCATGACTGGACGCATAAACCTGGTTCCTGGGGATGCCGTGGGTGGAGACACAGTGGGGGAGGGGCGAGAGGCCGATTTAGGAGTGCAAATATTTTCTGTGATCATACTTTCTCTTTTAAAGGTTTGTTTATTTTTGGCTGTGCTGGGTCCTCATTGATTTACATGGGCTTTCTCTAGGTGCACTGAGCGGGGTGACTCTTCATTGCCGCAGCGGGCTTCTCATTGCGGTGGCTTCTCTTGCTGCAAAGCACACACAGGTTCTAGAGCGCACAGGCTTCTATAGTCGCGACTCCCGGGTTCTAGAGCACAGGCTCAGTAGTTGTGGTTCATGGGCCTCCTTGCCCTGAGGCCTGTGGGATCTTCCCAGACCCAGGATCGAACCTGTGCCCCCTGGCTGGGCTTCCCTGGTGGCTCACCTGGTAAAGAATCCGCCTGCAATGTGGGGGGCCTGGGTTCGATCCCTGGGTTGGGAAGATCCCCTGGAGAAGGGAAAGGCTAACCACTCCAGTGTTCTGGCCCAGAGAATTCCATAGACTGCATAGTCCATGGGGTTGCAAAGAGTCGGACATGACTGAGCGACTTTCACTTTCCCCTGCACTAGCAGGCTGATCCTTCACTACAGAGCCACCAGGGAAACCCTGTGATTGGTATTTTAAAGCATCTTGAACGTGTGTGTGTAACGCAGTGACATCTTTGAACCAGAATTCTGTGAAGATTAAAACGGTCAGAAGTGTTCTTCCCAGCCCACCCACTGAAAACACAGACAAACCTTTCTCTCGGTTGCATAAAGGGAATCCACCTCTTGTGAGTTAAATGTTATTTTCAAGTTTCATTCGGTGTAGCATTTGGCTTGAATACGGGTGTATATGTTTTCAGAGAGTTTCAGTTGTGTCTGTAAGGCCTTTACTCATGGAAGTTTTCATGTGCAGGAAAGATCTTTCAGATTTTGAGTTGGTTCATAACAGCTTCCATTGCATGGGGGCCATTAGGGGGTTGGATCTCAGTTTAGCAAGCTGAGAATTTAGTTAAAGCTGAGAGTGGCGACATCGTGTACACCCCCTAAACGGTGCTCAGCTGATTGTGAAGAAATAGTTTCAGAGAAGGCTTCTGACGTGAAATGGTCAATTCCGAAGATTCTGGTCAGAAAAGATGGCTTGGCCCTGAAGCTGGAGAGGATGAACGCACTTGCTTTTCTGTGGAAGCTGTTGACTCCTGGAGTGTTTTAGGGGAAAGAAAAGGCAGCTCTTTGTGCACTGGGGGAAGGCATAGAGAAGGGAGGAGAGCAGAGAGGAGAAACATGGGCGAAGGGAGCCCACCGGGTAAAGAGAGGCTCCGGAGGCCAGCTTTGGGGCAGGCGGCTCCCCCAGGCCAACGCTCAGCTCCCTGCAGCCCTCCAGGGGCTCCACTCCTGCGTCCTGGGGTGCCCTCCCCTCCACTCCTGGGCCTGCCGTGTCCCCTCCAGGGGCAGAGCTCTGCTCCGGGTGGGTCCTTGTGGGGCTGCCCCTGGCCTGCCTGGCACTCAGGTCCTCCCCCAGCACAGAGCCGTGTCTCAGGGTCTCCCCACCTCTAGCAACACTCCATTGCCTCTTATTTTACATAGTCATTCGTCTTTCCTGGCTTCCACCTACTGTGTGCTGAAGGGCGAGGGTGATGGGTTAGTCATGTCTAATTATAGAAGACTTAAGACACGCGTGGGCAGATAGTGAACAAAATGCCCTGAGATGGACCCGGGAGGAGGAAGAGATGCTCTGACTGGCTCAGCTTTCTTTCCTGCGTCTCAGGAGGTGGGTCTGGTTCCCACTGGTTGGGGAGATGCTCCTGAACCTGCCAGGTGAGTGGAACCGGGCACAGAGAGGCCTCTGGTGGCCACTGGCATCCTTAGTATCCCACCGAAGCCAGGGCAGGGGCTCCTGGACCTTGTGGCCAGAGGTTACGGGGAGTCAGGGTACCACCTGGAGTTCTAGAAAGACAGAAGGCCCCCCACCCACCATAGCTCTTGGTATGTCAGCTGACAGTGGTGGTGCCTGCAAGCCTGGTGTGCCTTCTCCTTGCCGAGTGGACTTTGGAGAGGCAGCCATGGATAACCGGTCTGGTGGTCCAAAGCCTTTGTCACTGCAGTCTATGGCTTCCGCGGGTCAAGAGACAAGGCCTCCTGCAGGGATGAGGGTGGGCTGGAGAAGAGGCTCCTGGTGACGCACTGGGAGCCGGGCGCTGGGTCACAGTGAATGTACCTGCTTCCAGGACGCGTGCCAGACCTCAGGGCCCTCTCCTGGGTGGGAAGGATCTGTGGACCTCTTCCTTCTGGCTGGCTGCTGCTCGCTTAGGCTGTTACTATAATATACAAAGCAGATTCTCCTAAGGAGGCAGATCATGCTAAACAAAGAATTAAAAATGTGCACATTATATAAAACAAGCGAAAATGCTTCTGTGGGTTGATAATTTGCATTCGGTTTGAAAGTGTTTTAATGAATCACAAAAGCATGTACTTTGTTTGAATAAAGGATGCTCAGCCTTTTTTTTTTCCTTCCCCAGGTAAAGTACCGGAGATTCTTGCTTAAATGAGGCATGCAATTTTAATCAGTTGGGCCCTTAAAAAGAAAGAAAAACAGCTGCTGCTTCTTAATTGGCAAATATTTTCCCCAATGAGCTCATCATTTATTCACTGTTTTTAATAGAGACTTAAATTCCACCAAGAAAGGTGTTATCACGCCGCTTCAATATCTGCTGGGGGATCTGCAGCTTAATGACCCTCCTTGAGAACGTGAGCTGAGGCTTCCCAAACACTTCTCTGTCCCCTCCTCCGCTTGGCCAGGTGTCCCCTCCCGAGGTCCCATCTGACCAGTGCCACCCGTCTAACACACGTGGGTGCTCACGAGTGTCTTCACCACCGGCAGCATCAGTTCAGTATTTGGAATTGCGACACCCCTGGTCAACATCAGAGAAACAGACCCACAGATGCAAAGCCTGCCTTTGTCGTGTTCCGTTGCGTGTACTGACAGCAGGTCCCTTGGGCCAGACCCAGGGTGTCTTAAAGGGCTTGGGGGCAGGGGCCTGAAACATTCTGCTCACCCTGGAATTTCCTCTGTTCTTCATGACTCCTGCCTAGAGTAAGATGGGAGGAGCTGCTCTGCCCTGCAACAAGAGTCTTTGCATTTCTTTCCTGTTTCTCAGTCAATTCCTGTAACCAGAGCTACCTTTCAAGCCTTGGTGGTCCCTGTCAGGGCTGGTGGTCACACTCGGTACCTCTTTGCCTTCCCAGCAGGGCTCTGAGAGGGTCAGTGAGTTAATGCTGAGACAGAACTCCCATCCCTGATGACAGTTACTGCTTCCTTTTGCTGGAGCTCAGCGAGTAGGGCGTGGTGAGCAATTCTGTTGTTTTCCTTCTCTTCCATGAGGTGTCCCTTTGTTCTCAGAATGAGTTCAGAGGGCGCTGATGACCCGTTACAGAAGCCAGGACAGGCAATGTGTTGTGTTAGCTGCTGAGTTGTGTCCGACTCTTTGCAACCTCATGGACTGTAGCCCACCAGGCTCCTCTACCCGTGGGATTCTCCTGGCAAGAATACTGGAGTGGATTGCCATTTCCTTCTCCAGGGGATCTTTGCGACCCAGGGATCAAACCTGGGTCTCCTGCATTGCAGGCAGATTCTTTACCGTCTGAGCCTCCGGGGACATTTATTTACATTACATCCTAATATCATGATACCCTGGTCTCTGCTTTGCGTGGTCCTCAAGCTTCTAAGCGTGAAATGAACTTCCTTCATTTTCTGATATTTGCCTGCTGCAGAGCTCCCTGGCTGGGAAGGGGAGGGCCCGCACGAGGAGAGGTGTGCCGGGGCAGAGAAGAGGGGCGGCGTGGGCTGGAAGTGGTCAGGGGGCACTGTGCTGGGCGCTGTGCGTGCTTTGCAGACTTCCCTTCACATTCCAAGAAATCAACACGTTTCTAAAGGCTGCTAAGCTTTAGGCCTCCCCTTTCACTTCACACTTGGCAGGCGTTGGGGTTCATAGATGTGTATTTAAGATGTCTGCTTGTACCCAACGTTTAGTAAGAGTGGAAGCCTACGGTGGACTGGTCAGCTACGTCAGCATCTAGTCAAGCCCCACACTCCTTCCTTGGATGACTCCCTCAGCCTTTCTTGTCCTGGTCTGTGGTCTGAAGGAGAACCTAAATGCATCATGTAAAGTCCTAGATTCAGTTAATAGGATCGAGTTAGGATACCATACTTTAAAATTCAGTAGAAATAGGATGAGCTTCCTATGTTCTTCTAGATAATTTTGGAGAAGGCAATGGCAACCCTCCCCAGCGCTCTTGCCTGGAGAATTCCATGGACAGAGGAGCCTGGCAGGCTACAGTCCGTGGGGTTGCAAAGAGTTGGGCCACAACTGAGTGACTATCACAATTCCTATGTTCCTCTGAACGATTCCATTCAAATCATGTATTTTTGTGTTTTTAGTGGCGATTAAAGTTTGCGATTCACAGGGGTGGGGTCGTTGGTGCAGTAATGGACTTACCCACCACACCGTCCTTCTCCTTTCCAGGAAGGGAGAGGGAAAGGGAACTTTGGGTTTCGTTTGCTCACTAAAGGATAGATCATTTTAAGTTCATCCAACTCTAGTGTCCAACTCAGCCACTGCACTGTTGGAGTCTGGGGCTGGATAATTCAGGCTGTGGAGTTACCCTGGTCTGCAGAGTGTTTAGAGGCATCCCTGCCTCCAGCCCCTAGATGCCCGTAGTACCAACCCTTAAGTTGTGACAACCAGTCACAATATCACCAGACTTCACCAAATGTCCCCTGGGGAGCAAACCTCTGTGCCCTCCCATTGCCCCTCCCAAAACCAAGGGGCTAGAGATGACCCCTCTCCAAAGGCCAGGGCCGGCTGTGGGCCTTGCCCTCTGATGGCTTATCATGCTGCTTTTATTTAAGGCTCTGGGGATGATGACAAGGAAGTATAACGTAGCTGAGACGTCTTAAGGAGGTTGGCAAGCTCGAGCAGACAACATGGTTGTTTCAAGAACGATTTTCACTCGGCTTAAATTTATTTTACTGGAACAGAAGAAAGGGTATCAGCTGAAGGTCACTCTGATAGGGATCCACTCATTCCTCTGCCCCTCTGTTTCCCGGCTTGTACTCTGTTCAGGGAGACTCGTCCAGGCAAACTGGCAGGAAAGGGGCTCCAGTGCTGGGAGCTGCCCCTGACCATTTCTCCACCAGCACAGGGGACCAGGGACCTCTGCAGGCTGGATGTAAGAGGGAGGGTAAGCTGTGGGGTGAGCCCCAGGAGGCAGCCTGATGTGCGATGCGAGAAGACGGCTGCGGGGGATGTTTTCTTTCAGAGTTGAGACTATAACAGCTGAAAGTCAGCCCCACAGTATGAAGGACAGGGGAGGAGCCTGTGTGTGTCTCTTTCTCTTTGGTGCCCCCTAGAGTGAAGACCGGGGATGGACGTTACTTAGTTCAGTTCAGTCGCTCAGCCATCTTCAACTCTTTGCCACCCCATGGACTGCAGCCTGCCAGGCCTCCCTGTCCATCACCAACTCCCGGAGCTTGCTCAAACTCATGTCCATAGAGTCAGTGATGCCATCTAGCCATCTCATCCTCTGTCGTCCCCTTCTCTTCCCCCCTTCACTCTTTCCCAGCATCAGGGTCTTTTCTAAGGAGTCAGTTCTTCACATCAGGTGGCCAAAGTATTGGAGTTTCAGCTTCAGCATCAGTCCTTCCAATGAATATTCAGGACTGATTTCCTTTAGGATGGACTGGTAGGATCTCCTTGCAGTCCAAGGGACTCTCAAGAGTCTTCTCCAGCACCACAGTTCAGAAGCATCAATTTTCAGCACTCAGCTTTCTTTATAGTCCAACTCTCCCATCCACACATGACTAAGTCCCTTAGACATGTTAGATGAATGAGCCCCTTGAGATGACTAAAGCCAGGGATTATCAGCTCGATGCCTGTGGGGGCAGGTAGGATGTTACTTGCGTGTGGGAGGTTGGACACCAGGCAGAAAGGAAAGGCACTCTGCTTGGGGCCAGGGCACCTGCCTCTCCGTTACTGTTACCTGCATGAGAGTATGTGTGCTTGGTCATGTCTGACTCTGCGAGTCCGTGGACTGTAGCCCGCCAGCCTTCTCTGCCCATGGAATTCTCCCGGCAAGAATACTGGAGTGGGTTGCCATTCCCTTCTCCAGGGGACCTTCCCAACCAGGGACTGAACCCACGTCTCCTGTACTGCATGTGGACTTTTTCTTCTTACCACTAAAGACACTTAGATAACGTGCAGGTGCTGTTCTAGTGCTTTGTATTATTTCACTTAAACTTAATCATCGACAAAGGTAGAAAGTCATGGAAGCTGAAACATGTGAAGCCGTGAAATAAACGTCCTGCTGGACGGCTTCTTTCACGTGGTTCTGCAGTCTCACGTGGTTCTCTGCCTCATTCTCTTCCACGAGGAGTCACTACACAAAGGGCCTCTCTTCTCCCGTTGCTCCTCTGCTGTTTCTCAGACCCTCCCCCGGCTCTCCCCCACTCGCAGGCTTGCCCCCACTGTGAGGCTTTCTCACCATGTCCCACCTCTCTGGGTACGAGCCCTTCTGCCCCCACAAGCCCGAAGTGGATGTTATGTTCCCAGGGAAGGACTGGCAGGGTGGGTTCCCAATGTTAAAACCATCTGTCTTTTCTTGTTTGTTGTTCACATGGGTTAGTGACTCCCTGGCAAACAAAACCAGTCCGTCGTGACGATGGTGGAGGTTTTCCTTGCTCGTAAGAGACGTTTATGAAGTCTTAAGAAATCTGAAAGGTTTATTTTTCGAATATCAGAATAACATCCACACAGCAGTGCTTTTATAACTTGAAAACGTCCCAAGCCTTTAGGACAGTCTAAATGTTCTCCTCTTAATATGTGAAAACAAGGTCTTTTTTCAGTAAAAGGAGGAGTGGAGTATGTCATGTAAGAGACACTCAGCGAAGTTGCCAAGTGCCTTCTTAGAAGTGAACATGAACTTCCACTCGAGGCTGCAGGAGCAATAGAGCTGGAATGTATCTCCTTTCATTCTATTTTGGATGACCACCTTCCATCTGCTTTCTTCAGGAGAACCCATAAGTAGCGAACACTTGCACAGAGCTGTCAACGTGAACGATGAAGATCTGTTGGTGCGCATCCTGCAAGGAGGGTGAGAGAACTCTGCCTTTTACAAACTTAGATCTGTTTTAATTCACAGCAGTGCTTAGAAGCTGGCTCCAAAATCGATCTCAGATGACTGGTGTGAGTTCAGCCTGGTTCGTAAGGACGACCATAGAAAGCCCCACATAAATGCTATTATTTAGTGAACACTGAAGGCAGAAATGCCAAGTCTGGGTGTCGCATTTTCTTCCCAGAAATAGCTTCTGATTCTTGCTTATATGCCATAGCATTTGGGCAAATTTCACCCCTAACTGCCCATGTCTAATTCCTGATGAAATTAAGGAATCACTCAATCAGCTGTTTCTAATTCAAATGACTGATAAAACCCTAGAGGGTAAATGGTGACCATGAATGCCACAGATGGGCTATCTGCAGCTGCTTCCCAAATAAAAAGGGGGCGAGGTTACCCTGACCCTTTTTGAACTGATAGTTTTGAGCATCTTAGGAGATGGGGCTTCCCTTGTGGCTCATCTGGTAAAGAATCTGCCTGCAATGTGGGAGACCTGGGTTTGATCCCAGTTGGGAAGATCCCCTGGAGAAGGGAGCGGCTACCCACTCCAGTATTCTGGCCTGGAGAATTCCATGGACTGTACAGTCCATGGGGTCACAAAGAGTTGGACACGACTGAGCAACTTTCACTTAGAAGAAAGGTCATCTCTGAATTGAGGCTCTGTAAGCTGGAGAAGAGAAGGTTCCTGCAAAAAGCCACAGCTTCCAAGCTGCCATTTAAGAGCTTGGCTTTTTTCTCTGAGCAGCAGAGCTTCACTCCCAGTAGGTGAGATGGGATCAAGGGAGAACTGTGGCTCTCTCTCATTCCAGGCTCGTGTGGCGGGTGGAGCTGAGAGCCTGCAGCACAGACACTGTGTCCTCTCCATAGTTTAGGGGGGCCTGCTCTTGGTGGAGGATTTTATCGCATTGCATAATGGTTCTGCATTGGAGAAAATGCCTATTTCAAGTGAAATTACAGCAATTTCCTCCTCTTTCCTTGTGAATTTGGATCCTTTAAGGTATTAGGCAGGGCAGTCTAAGACAACAACTTAATGGCCCAGGAGGAATTGGAATTTTCGGGAAAATGAACCATTCTAACCACCTGTGCTCTGCAAGAGGCGTCAGCTGTGAATCCACAGGAAGTGGTGCGGGCGCGTTAATCTCTCTTTCTCCTCTGTGTTTTTCCCCAAGCAACGTGAAGGTTGATGTTCCCAATAAATTTGGCTTCACCGCCCTGATGGTTGCTGCCCAGAGAGGATACACCAGGTATGGCCCTTCCCTCCTCATCCCTTAGTGAAGGGTGGAGCCCCTTGTTTGGGAGGGGAAAGGCTATGGGGGTTCTCTTTCCAAAACTGTGCCTCATGTGGGCTGAACACCAACTCAGTGGCTCTTATCATAACACCAGACAACACGCAGGGGAGGACCTAATGTATAATCTCATGGTAAGGAAGAGAGATAGCCATTTCAATGACATTTTGCAAGGTATTTTTTATGTTCTGGGGAAATTGGTTGTCAGAATGTTAATTTCCTCATAAAGGAAAGGAGAGGGCTATTCATTCTGGAAAACAAACTTCTCTGATAGGTTGCTCAGATAAAATTTCCACTGACACACTCCATTTTCTCTACACAGAGATAAGCATAAATACTAATATTTTCCCATCATATTTATATTTTAAGTACTAAAATGCCATTTTGAAAGAAATAGAACATGGATTTCCATTAAATGCTAACACTTGAAAACATTTCAAATGGCTGTTAAAGTGACGAGTTAGTTTGATAGTCTGGTTTGTTTCATATGGTGAAGTTTTTTGTTTTCAATAAATAATTCACATAAAGGGCAAAAACTTGTGTGTGTTTTTTTGGGGGGGTGGTGTGGAGAGGTGATTTCCCAGTTTAATAATACCTGATTTTTAAAGCCAGCTGCCTCTGAAGATGGAGGAGAGTGTGTTGCCTTGATAGGTCTTAAATAGTTCATTTTTCCTGAGTTATCATGGGTTCTTACTCATCAAAACTGCTTATCCAGCAATACTGAAATTTGTTTTGTTTAGGCTTGTGAAAATCCTCATTTCTCACGGCACAGATGTGAATTTGCAGAATGGAAGTGGCAAGGACAGGTAGGTGTGGAACCTGCCCTAAGTGGTCGCCATGCTTGTGTTATTCAGCTTACTCCCAGAGGGCTTTTGACTTAGCCCCAATATTTTCTTGTTTCTTTTGACATTACTGAGATGTGATAGGTTGCCAAAGGAATGATGGTGACTCAAAAGCTGGCTTGTTCATTTGTTACTTATTGTTACATTCAATGGGGTAATTCTGGGGATATCTATTACAATGCGTCTTCCCTCCTTAGCTCAGAGCCCAGCACACTCTCTGCGCTCAGTAAATGATGGATGTTGAAATGGTTATCTCCAGCTGTATGCTGGGCATTTGGCTGTAAGGGCCTGTGACACTTGGCACCTCCCTAAGGGCTCTCACTGCATTTTGCCCAACTCTGTTAACGGAAAGTCTTAGGTGCCTCTAGAGTGAGGAACAATCATGGCAATACAGCTGGAGAAGAACCTCCCTGAGGTGGAAGGACCGAGTGCATCACAGGAGAAGTTTATGAAAAGAACATGATACTCACACGCTTGTTCTTATAGTGATGTGAGAATGTTTTAGAAAGACTTAAAATTAATCATCAAGCTAGTGGTTGTTTAGTTAATTATTTCAAGTCAGCCAATAGTTATTGAATGACTACCACGTGCCAGGCTTCACCACGCTTGGCCCTTGGGTAAAACAGTGAACAAAATGCAAAGCCTTTGCTCAAGGAGCTTGTAGTCATGTGACAGATGCAGAGTGAAGGTATCTGCGCTGCAAACTGGTCTGTAAAGAGCAGCTAGAGGACCCTGATCGGGCCTGGTCGGCCATGAAGAGAACATCAGTTTCCCAAATCAGAAAGCCTGCCTGCTGTGCCCTCTGGACATAGTGCAGCAACAGATTTTAGTAACATTGAAACAATCACTTACACATTTAAACAGTAGTGTTTCAAGTAATTCTTAGGTAATTTTGGAACTAACCACAGCGGTATGTGGTCACTCACCTAGAATCAGACATCCTGGAATGTGGAGAAAAATAATAGTGCCATAAAAGGAAAAAGAAAAGAAGCTGAGAGGTACCAAAAAAAAAAAAAAAGAAAGAAAGAATTTTAAAAATATAAATTAATTAGAAAATAAAAATTGTTGAGAAATAAAATGGACCAATTTCTCATAAATCTCAGAGGAAAAAATTAGAAATCTGAAATGACTCATAACAGAAAATTTAAACATGAAAAAAGTTGGTACGTTTGTGTCTAAAGTAGATTTGATTGAATCATTGAAATGGGTACTTAATCTTTTTTAGAGAAAATTTAAACCATTAAAATCAACGCAGTAAGCAGAACATTTGAAATAACCCATATCCATACAATAAACTGGAAAATTTATTAAAAAGATTACCTCCAAAATAGGTTCTGTGGTTTGTCTGTTCTACTAATGAGGTTGTTCAGGTTTTCTAGGTACTGATAGTAACCTCGAACTTTTCCAGAGCAGAGAGAAATTGGAAAGCTATAGAGGATAGCCTTATTGCTAAAATCTGGTAGAAAGAAAGCAATTTGCATGTCTTTATGTGAAGACATTTATGTGTCTTTTCCATCCCAACTACGGGGCTCATGCAGGAGGGTAAAGGTGTCTTGATTAGGAAATTTCTTAATATAATACTTCTCATAAGTAGACTAAAGGCGAAACCTGTGTGTGCATGAGAACTAATCCTCTCTTTTTGTCCTATTTTTTTTTTTTTTTTTTTTTTAGCAATGACTTTTTGAGGAGATGGGATCAACTATCTTAGAGGATGTCCTATGTTTGTGATCAGCTCAACTGTCTCCTGGGTGTGAAGGAGGCATTTAACTTGTTTGTTGTTCCTAATAAAGTTAAAGTTAGGTTTAACAAATTGATTTGATTCAGGTTAACATCTTTAGCAAGAGCACCTCAGGGCCAGTGTTGTGACTTCAGTTTTCCGGGCTGTGATGCAGGTTGTCCCACAGCCGGATATTCTAGTTCTGATCCTTTGGTTAGGGTATAACAGCTAAACCCTTCTTTTGTAAAGATAATAGTTTCCGATCGCAATTAGGAAATAATCTATGTTCTAGGAATTCAGTACCATGTGAATATCCTATTCTCCATTAACCTTTCATACAAAAATTTTAGCATCCACCACAATCCTTGCCTAAATCAATGTTTAATTGGGACTTGCCGAAAAGTGATTTTCTAATTCCATCATTCCTCCCGTATTTATTTTGCTGGTAGTCTTCTTTTAACCAGAGCTTTCCCTCACCAACTGAGGATGGACTCATTTTATGCTATAAACACAACACAAATGTTTATTTTAAGCACAATAACATGTTTATTTTCTTTTAAGTACCAATATTTAGAGTAAGGATTTCATTTAATGGTTATCTCTAATAGTGCCCAGTGAGGTTTTTTTTTTTTTTCTTTTCTTTTCCTCTTTTGAATACCATCATGGACTGGTAGGTATTTTTCAAATCTGACATTCTACTCATTTACAGTGATTATTCATTTTTTGGAGGTTTAATCCACATGCCATAAAATTAATTTTGCTAAAATGTACAATTCAGCCTTTAAAAATATATTAACAAAGTTGTGCAACCACCGTTATTCTATAATTCTAGAGGATTTCCATCAGTCCAGAAGGAAGCTCTGAATTCATTAGCAGTCATGCTAATTTCCTATCCCTCCAGTCCTGAAAACCACTAATCTGTCTCTATGGACTTGTCTATTCTGGACGTTTAATATGAGTGAACTAATACACATATGGCCTTTTGTGTCTGGCTGCTTTTATTTCGCATAATGTTTTAGGGTGCACCTACATTGTAGCCTGTTTCAGTACTTCATTTCCTTTTTACGGCTGAATTCTATTGAATGGATATACCACAGTCGATTTATTAGTTGATAGACTCATACACGTTATGTGAATAATTTTCTTGACTCTTCCACCCAAATTAGGATTCCTCTCTGAGGTCTAAACCAGGGAGGCTAAATATGGACCTGAGCACGGCAGCTGCACCGAATAGCCAAATGTTTCTTCTGCTGTGTGTTGCAGCCTGATGCTTGCATGCTACGCAGGACACCTGGATGTTGTGAAATATCTCCGAAGACATGGTGCTTCTTGGGACACTAGAGACCTGGGAGGCTGTACAGCTCTGCACTGGGCTGCAGACGGAGGCCACTGCAATGTGATCGAGTGGATGATAGGGGACGGCTGTGAGGTATGGGACCCTCCTCGTCAACTGCACACGTGGAGTTAGGAACCCAGATGCTATTCCACAGGGTTCAGGGGAAGCAGGACCTTATGTGGATACCTTTGATTAGTTGAACTGAGCAATGCTGGAGGAAGTTCTCTGACTGATGAGCAAGAAGGTTCCTGAAGCCTTGGGACCAAAAAGATCCTGATAGGATTTTTACGATAGTGAGGCTTCAGGTTGTCATGGAGGTTCAACTTGTGTGGGGGGAAAAGGAAACTGTGCTGAATGAGTCCAGAGCTGGACCTGATGTTGCTTCTGCTTCATTTGTTCTTTCCTCATTTATCTCTCCTTTCCATCTGCAACAAAGCTTGATTGTGTCTTGACCACACACCAGATACTGTCACAGGTGCTGGACACACCAAGACATTCAGAACTCTTACAGTCACAGTGCAGCTTATTGCTTTTAGAATTAGATCATTTTTTATTCTTTGCTTTAAAGATGAATCATTACAAAAAATTTCCAAAGAGCAAACACTATATCAAAAGGAGAGCATTCCAGCTCTTGTGTCTTTGCTTTGAAGCAGGTGTTGCTTCTGGTTCCAAGTCATCAGGAAGTACAGTCCTACTTGGCAAGTAGAAGAGTTGTTTGGACATCTATAGACATTTTGAAGTTGGGCAAATAGAATTAGCTCAATTACGGTAACTGCTGAAAACTTTCAAAACTTCTGTTCAAGACTCCAAAGAAGTTAAATAAAAATTTTAGGGCATGGAAATAAGGAAAGATGGACAAATGCTGTCCTAATGCTGAGCGCCAGATGGGGCAGGATTTTGAGAAGGTAAACTGATGACCTGGAAAATAAACTTGGAAGTAGAGTTCGGTCTCCTGGAAGATGTCTGTAGATTTGCTCAGTTTCTCTCTCAAGTGTGGCTGAGGGCAAGCAAGGCTTAAGCTGTGGGATCTCACTGGTTATAGAGTGTGAGGGCCCCTTGAAGGAAAAATACGTCAGTCATTAAGATAAATCCCTTTTATTACATTTCTTGTTTTCTTTGTTTTAGAAACATGCACAAAAGGTCAAAAGGATCAGCCTGCGTGCCTTGGTGGTTAGGGCTGGCCCACACCTGCCTTGGGTGGTAGTGACAGGCACATTCCTCTTGTTTGGTTTATGGCGAGTTTTGCTTATGCTTTGGACCCGGTAAGAATCTGTAGTTGAAAACGATGGTTGACCTTTGCTGAAAGAAGGGCAGGTCTCTGCCACTGACATTTAAATACTGGAATTTTGGAAGTGTAGGCTCTCTGTGCTTCAGTTATGGACATACTCATTTGGGGTGAATACCATCTTTTTCTGTAGAACTGCAGCTCCATAAATGTGTCCACTGAAGATTTCTGTGTGGCTGGCAAGTGGCAGGTAGATGATCTCAGCATGATGGAGGGATGGGCCTGGGAGCAAATCCATCACCACCTCTTCTTGAATCGAATGATCTGTACTGAGTGTGACTTATTTCCATGGGGAACCATTTCTACATTTAATGAGCCATGTGACCTCAGGAAGGCCATTTGACTTTTCTGAGGTTTGGTTTAAACACGTGTAAACCAGGAATAAAAATAGCTACCCCTGTTTCACCTTCAGGACCCAAAGAGATAATGTGCATGAGAGTGCAATGAAAATGTATACAGCACCCTATAATTTCAGGCAATTATTTTATTATTATTTAACCATAACAGAGCTTGCTGCCTAGAGAGGTTATTTGTTATTTGCAGGGGGAAGAGCTGCAAATCTTAACAGTGTTGCAGAAGGTAATCTCAAACATACAAATCACCTGCAAGGTCTTAAAGCTCTTCTGGCAGGTCCTTGTTTGTTATTCTGGTCTGATGTTTTACTGAAGCTATAGATTTCTTTGAGTAATTCTTCTGTAACAGAATCAGGTGTGTGTGTGAGTGTGTGTGCATCCAGGGATCCATCTGTGTGCACATGTGTACGTTTCCTTCAGTATCATGCCTCATGGATTGATGAGGTCTTCATGGAATTGGAGGAGACAACATTTACATTCCCTTATTTTAAAATGTCTTTTAAAGCACAAAATTGTGAGATGTTGGTGTAGGTTATTGGGAAATGGCCCATCTTGTTAGCTGGCAGACTCTTGTTTTGGACAAGGCATTAGGTTGGCTAATTTTTCAGGCTGGACTTCATGTCAGAGATCTGGTTGCTTTGTATTTACTTGTAATTCTTCTGCTTAAATTTAATACCTATTGGTAAATATCAGGGTGGGTGTTTATATTCCTGTCTTGTTCCAGAAGGCACTTACAGTTGCTTACAAAGATACTTTAAAAAAGAAGCAGAAACTATAAAAACAGGAGAGGAAAGTTAGGCAGGAGAAAATAAGGCAGCTCACATGGGGCCAAGGAGAAGGGGATTATGTTCGTTTTTCTATCCCATCTTCTTTCCCTTTGAAGGCAGTGTAAATGAAGATGCTCATGGGTGGTGAGAAGCATCTTGGGGCCTGTCTGCACCCTTTAAAGTGGCCCAAACACAGATGTTCGCTGCGTAAATGTGAACAAAGTCAGCACAGTCCAGCTGATTATCACTAGGTCTAGAAAGACTGCTATCTAAATCGGGGGAATTTGGGCAAGTAGACATTGCTCTATAAGCTTCCCATGAGTGATGTGCAGGGCAAGAAAGTGGGCTGAGAGCCACTCGCCCTGTGGTTCTGCAGGTGGACGTTGTCGATGCTGGTTCCAGGTGGACCCCACTCATGAGAGTCTCTGCAGTCTCGGGGAACCAGGAAGTTGCCTCTTTGCTGATTGATGCAGGCGCAGATGTGAATGTGAAGGACAAAGACGGGAAGACCCCTCTCATGGTATGACTTGCTCCACATAGCAGCCTGGCTTGACGTGTGGGATTAAGGTCACAGCTGCCCCATAAGAGCTCTTCTTTTGAGTTCAGCTGCATAAAAGCATCAGGTTTGGGTGGCATATGTATTCCCCACTGGCCTGTGAATTAAGACATGGTGATGTCATCATGGCATTTTTTGGGGGGGAGCCCAGTCTAGTATCTTTGTAGTCTTTCTACAACTATTTCTTGAAGCATTGCCAACTCCAGTCTCTGGGGCCATTTTGGGATGGAACAAAGGAGTGCTGTTCTCTGTCCGGGTTTGGCCTCGGATGTGTTGTCTCACATGGAGGAAAGCAGATTTCCTTTCCATTTCCCCTGTGTTTGCTGGCGCTGTGCAGTGGGGTCCACACGCCCATCCTGCAAAGCCCCGGTGGCCCCTGTCGGCTCTGCCTCTGGAGGGTGTTGCTGGTGGATGTCCTGCACCCACCTGCACCTGCCTGCACCGAGATCCCCTTCCTGCTCACACCCCACTGTTGACCTGTTTTCTAGGTGGCCGTGCTGAATAACCACGAAGAGTTAGTCCAGTTACTTCTTGACAGAGGGGCAGATGCAAGTGTGAAAAATGAGGTATGTGACTCCATCTCCATCTCAAGATTTCCCTGGAGGGGAGGAGGGAACAGAGGCATGAAAGAATTTTTTTTTGTTTTGTCTTTCAGTTCGGCAAAGGTGTCCTCGAAATGGCCAGAGTTTTCGACAGACAGGTTGGGATGTTGTTGCTGCCTGTTGAGGCTAATTTTGTAGCATTAAAAAAAAAAAAATTTAAAAACCTCAACTCTTGGATTACATGCACCTGTTTTTGTTTATCTAGAATGTCCTCTCCCTATTAGAAGAAAGGAAAAGAAAGCAAATGCTGAAGAAGTCATCTATTCGCTGACCAGGGAACCTCTTACTTCCCTCTCAAAGCCCAGTGAAACAAAGCAAAGCGGGATTTGAACTGGAGAGAAGGAATTCTGTTTCTCTGAGGGCTATACATTTGATTACTTATTTAGTTGAAGATTCACAGTGACTTTTGTAACATACAACTGTTCCCACTTTGAAATACACCTTTTTACCTAAACATGCATGGCGGTGGTGTTGTCTCTGGGCGTCCGCAGGATGAGGATGTTTTCCTGAACTTGGAGTTAAACGTGAAACAGAATATTTAGGTCCCAGAGATGGAGCTGCACAGCCACACACCGGTCTCCCTCTTCCCGCTCCCATCCTCCCAGCTGTCTGCCCTCCGAGCCACCCCGGGAGCCGGTGGAAATTCCCGCCCCCCCAACGTGTTCGCAGTTCTGTCCTTCCCTCCCAGCCTAAGGCCTTGCAGCCGCATTGCCAGGTGGTGCTCCCTCCTGGAGGGATGCTCCTCCAGAAAGCCCAGGAGGCCACGAGCAGAGTTTTCTGCTCAGCTGTTGGCCTCACATCAAAGTGCGAGATACATAGTTTAAGACTCTGCTTCTGCTGTTAGAGGAGTCTTTTTAGAACAGCCCGGTCTGAGGATGTGTTTGCATAGACTCAGGCGCTGATGATGAGAGACCTGCCCTGCCGGCCTGTCGACAGCTTTGCCAAAGAGGAGTTTTATGTCTCTGAGTCCTCAGAGCAGAAAGGGTTTTGATGGTGATCGCTCAGATTGGACACAAGCAGGAATGGACAGGTCTGCTGCTTGGGGGCTCAGACACAAATGTGTTGGCGCTTGAACTCAGCGGACACACTTAAAATCGGCAAAGAAGGGAGCTAGCTGACCACATGCATTTTGTGTCTCCAGAGAGACGAGCTGGTTAACTCGGCCCCAAGAGAAGACAGGCTACAGAGGTCTGCCGAGGGCAGCAATCTTCTCTGCAGAGAAAGACCAACTTACAGGTAATAAAAGTGCCAAAACTTTGGGGGAAGCACATGGGGCAAAAACACACAATTTTATTGATGTTGGCAATTTTCGGCTTCATTTCATACTATCTATAAGTGGGCTCCCCTGGTGGCTCAGTGGTACAGAATCTGCCCGCAGTGTAGGAGGCGTGAGCTTGATCCCTGGGTTGGGAAGATCCCCTGGAGGAGGGCATGGCAGCCCACTCCAGTATTCTTGCCTGGAGAACCCCATGGACCGTGGGTCTCATGCAGTCCTCTTCTTAGCTGCTTCACTAGCGTTCTACCTTTCGTACAAATGCTTACTCCTCTAGATTTGCTAGATTAAAAAAAATCCCTCTAGAGATCAGAGCATTATCACAGCTCTCCAAGGCTCCTTTCCCCCGTCTTAATCAATGTTGACATTCACCTCAGCTTCATTTCTCCATCTGTTTTAGATGATATTAATGAGCTCTGGAAAGGGGGCGTGCCCCTTCTTGTGGGCCTCAAGCTTGGCCACATGATGAGGCTGACTTTGGTCAATGAAATGTGCGTGGAAATAGCTCTTGCCCATCTGGGCGGGAGTTTTAAGAATCCCCTGGTCCCTCTTCCCTCTGTCACAAGACCAGCCATGACTCTGACAGACGCTGCTCCGCAGTCCAGGGTCCCGACACTAGAGCCCAAGCTCACCCAGAACGGAAATGATGAGAGTGAGAAATAGTCCTTTCATGTTGCAAGTCACTGAAATTGAAGAGTGGCTTGTCACTGAAGTGTAACCTAGCCCAGAATGACTGCTGGGAAGGTCCTAGCATTGATCTGTGAATCACATTTCCACTGAAGCACCTCTCAAGTCCTGCGGTTTCCAGTCTTACTTGATTCACACTTCCTTCCTTCCTTTCCTTCTCTCCTTGTCTTGCCTTTCCTTTAAATTCAGGAATGGGTGTTGAATTTTATCAAACATTTTTTAGCATCTCTGCTAATCCTATTTCCCAACACACTCTCCATTTGCTGACTTGGATCACTAGATTTTAAAATACTGAACCATCCTTATATTCCTGAGATGATCTCATCGGGTACAGTGGGCTTCCGGGTTCTATGTGCTCACGTGCTGTGTGTGTGTGCTTTTTAATCTTTTTCCGTAGTGAGACTAGATGGAGGTTTATCTTGTGTTTTGAATATTCCCGAGGAAGAGCCCATGCTGTTATTAGTTTTCTTTTCCCCAATTAATTTATACTTTTCATTTCTGAACTGGAATTCCCTCTGGACTGACTGTCCCAGGAACGGCCATGAGCAGTGGATCAGCAAAAGCATCGCAGGCGGGTGCCTGTAATCCAGGGAGTCTGAGAAACACGGCTGCAGAGCGTGCTGTCGCAGTTGGTCCCATTCGCTGTCTGCTACATAATCTGCTATTCGCCTTTGACTCAAGAATCAGTGCATTTCTAGGACATAGTTTTTCTACCTTTGGCACATTATAATCTTCAGAATTTGAACCTTATAGATCTGAGTTTTACTTCATGCATTAATATACAAAATTATATAATTTTTCCAGAGGCATTTGGAAAGGTGCATGCATATTCTGTGTGTCTGAAGTATCCTATTTGACACACATATATATAAATTGACCTACATTATTAGCTATGTCTGAGACCTTCTATGTACATGCTTTGTTACTTGCTTTGTCATGGGTGTAAGGTGGGAAAAATGAGGACCTTTGTCATCATCCTGTAAATTTGTTTTCTTAATGAAGTTCTTTATGAAATCGGAGGCTATTTTAAAAAATTGTAATAGGTTCCCTTTGCACTTAGATTTTTTTACTCTTCTGTGTAAATATTTCTAGTCCTGCTTGCTTGCTTTCTGAATTTATCTCTTCTATATATAAGGTGAGTTTTAAAACTTCATTTTGATAAGTTATATATCACATTGTTTAGAAAAACTATTAGGTCTCCCCCACCTCTAGTATGGGCTTCCCTGGTAGTTCAGCTGGTAACTGGAGAAGGGATAGGCTACCCACTCCAGTATTCCTGGGCTTCCCTGGTGGCTCAGATGGTAAAGAATCCGCCTGCAATGCAGGAGGCCTGGGTTCGATCCCTGGGCTGGGAAGATCTCCTGGAGATAGGGCATGGCAACTCACTCCAGTATTCTGGCCTGGAGAATCCCCGTGGACAGGAGAGCCTGGTGGGCTACAGTCCATGGGGTTGCAAAGAGTCAGACACACCTGAGTGACCACAGCACAGCATACCCCTAGTGTGTGTGTGAAAAGGCGTACAGACATCTTCCCTCCTCATCCCACCCCTGATGCGCTCATGTGGATTGTAGCACTCATCTCCTGACCCTCCAGCTCACCACCCTTCTTAAGGTTCTTGCTGTTTAGTTGCTAAGTCGTGTCTGACTCGTTTTTGATCCCACGGACAGTAATCCGCCAGGCAAGAATACTGGAGTGGGTTGCCATAGCCTTCTCCAAGGGGTCTTCCCGACCCCGGGATTGAACCCGGGGACTCCTGAGCTGACAGGCAGATTCTTTACTGCTGAGCCACCAGGGACGCCCCTGTTAGATTCTTCCACATCTCGTGCATCTATACATGGATGAGAATACAGATACATTCTCCAACTTGAGAGCCCCCCTGCCCCTACTTTGGTGAAAATCTCAGTAATGAATGGGACGCCTCTTTATATTGACCTGTATACCATTTATTGGATATAATATTCGTAACAATGACTTTTTTTTTCTATGGAAATAGCAAGTTGTGTTACCTGTAGACCCCCCGATATGAGAAACGTGTACAAAGGTAACAGACTGTAACATAAAAAGGTAAGTGAGAAAAAAAGATTAGCAACCAAAGCATGATACATGGACGAAGCACTATAAAAATGAACGTACTGGTTTAGTAGCTGTAACTTTGTACTGTGCTGCATAGCCTGTAGCCAGGTTTTAGAGAGTTCTTCTGAAACACACACGTTCAAACAGTGCACTTTCCTTCAAACCTCCCCACTTGACCTGACAGAGGGCACACAAGAGCAGCGAACTCTGACGTTGCTCGCCCTCCATGGACTCTTAAGGGATTTTCTCTTTCTAGTTCGATGTATTTTTTTTTTTTTCTCTATCACTGTCCTTCCCACTTAAGTACTTGCTTATAGGCCATAACCATAGGTAACAGTCCACTTCTTTGCAAAACTAAAATGATCACATGAGATTTTTTTTTTCCTTTTGTCTGGACTTAAAATGTGCTAAATTGAGGGCTAAAAAAAATTATCTCATGGAAGGAGTATCACAGGTAATGACTTCTGAAGAGGAGGTGGAAAAATCAGGGCTGGTTACAGAGTACCGAACATTCCTTTGTGTATTAACTCTTCCAGCTATCACGATCGATTGTTGGCTATTATGACAGTTTTATACGCAGGGTTTCTCCTCCTGGTGTCTCATATGGATCAGGCTCTTACTGGCTGGGCTCTGCCACGGTGTCCCCAAAGAAAAGAGGGGGTTTGCTTTATGAAATGCAGACAGACGGTCCATTCCTGTGCAGGTCAGTGGATTTGGAAGCATCGCTGCACAGAAATGGTTCTCAGGCTTTTCTTTAGCTTGTTGTTACTCATATGACCATCAGAGTTTTCAAACAGGTTTAAAAGAAAGGGATGGAGAGTGAGTCGAGAGACTTTCGGTCATAACAGGCAAACTGAGTTCCTATGGCCAACTCTCCCTTTTAATTAGAGTAAGTCTTTAGGTGGGAGGTGCCTGGTGGGGGAGGATGCTTTTGGATTCCCTGCTGGGGTGGCGGGTTGAGGGAGTGGGGAGTGGGCAGGGTTGCTCCCAGCTGTGGCCCTGGAGAAGGCTGGGCTTTGGGTGGACTTGCGGGGCAGCCACCAAACTGCAGAGATGTGTCAGAGACTGGGTTAGGGCTGGGGAAGGAACTTGGGTCTGATGATAGGTGCTAGCCGAGGCCGCCTATGTCCAGATGTGTTCACGGCCCTCTCTCTCGAGTCTTGGGGAGATGAGGTGGCACACCTCAGGCTCCCGCCAGCCAGCCATTGTGTGGGGCGGATCCACAGCCCGGGTCCCCCCTGGGGGCCAGCACTGGCCCTGCAGAGACTTCTGGGTGTGACGTTTACCGGGGTGACTTGTGTTTGCTTGGGGTCCTAACAGTGAAGAAGGATCTCCAGGTTGAGTCTGCCTGCCCTAGGGCTTTCTGCTCCCCAAACACCCCAGGGAGCCCTCCAGGGCAAGAGTCTTAAATAAGTTTCACACCGAGAGCCTGGCAGGGGGGTCAGGCTGTTGCCCAGGTATGGCACCCTCCTGGTTGTTGGGGTTCTCAGTGGCTCAGAATGCTTGTAAACAGCAGTTGAGAGATGGCAGGAAGACACTTGAGCATTCGAGTTGGCCCAGCACCAGGCACTGTTTAGCACCACGGGAGATCACAGTCTCGTAGGAAGAGTCTGCCACAGAGCAGGGTCTGAGCTGTTTTTCTTTCAGAGGAGATATGGATATGTTGTACTGATTTGCCAGGGAACAATGGCCTCTGGTTTCAGCCTGAGAATTCCTAATACAGTTAAGAAGGCATAAAAAGGGTCCCCTTTGAGACTAGTTGGGAGTACTTAACCTCGTGTAGTTTAATTTGCTGCTCTTGTGATCTCTGTGATGTCATCCCACATTGTAAGCTGGAGAGTTCATACGAGGAAGGGCAGTCTCTGGATGCACAGTTTGACAATGGAAAATATTACGCGCTGTTTCTCTCGGTTGCTACACATCTGAGTCCATGTGTCAGGAAAAGTACACGGTTACACAAAATTTCAGGAAATCAGCTTTTCTGTAGAATGCCTGGCGGGTTAGCCATGTACTTCCCAGTCAAGTGGGGCCGTGTGACCTGCAGCTCTAGTAAGACGGAAGGAGAGTGACTACCCTTAGGGGCCGACTCTGCGTCGAGGCGTGCGGACTCTCAGCCTAGGCCACCTAAACCCACATCAACTCTAGTATTCATGCCCATACAATCTTAAAAAAATATTAAAAATAGACGGTCATTGAAATATAAGTATTCATTTTCATTTCTATCATCTAGGAGGATATAAAAAGGGGGAGAAATACCTCTTCCCCTCCCCCAAGCAAACTGGCTCTTGGTTCCTAAGTTATATTAAAATGAAAGTTATTGCTGAATATGCTTCATTTGCTAAATACTGCATTTGGAAGTACTGTTCCTTGAATAACATGCCCTGTGTACTGTACGGGGGTGTCAGGTTTAAATATGTTCTTTTCCAGAAATGAACTGCACGGCTCTATAAATGCACTTCGTATGTAGAGAGAAAAATGTGTCATCAGCTGTGGCCAAGTGGCTACTGATGATGACATGTAGGATCACAGCGTTAACCTCTTTTAATACCAAACTATTCCTGGTTCTCTGAAATAGAAGCACAGGAATTCTAGTTAAGGACAGACGAAAAAAGTTCACACCCTCTTCCCTGCACTAGCAGAAGGGGCTACAATGCCAGATCCAAGGATTCGGGTGTCTATAAAAATAATACCCACCTAATGCACCATAAAAATGCTGTAAACTTTCCCATAGAATATGTTTTTGGCCTTAATACAATTACCAGATATAATGCTAGGTACAGTAATTCTGTAAATACTCATCAGCAGTAATATTTTCTAACATGGCTTTATAGTTTTAAGAAAATAATAACTGCATAATGAACAAATTGCATGCTATAAGAGTTGGAATGTATTAGAGTCGTGTTCCCTTTGTGTGTGTGTGACATGGATTTATTGAGTTTATCCATGATCCTGAATGCTATGTTGCCTAGATACGGTGGGAACTCCGAGTTAAATGCACTCTTGTTTTCCTGAAGGCAAACCAAGATTCTTGGTACGTTTTGTCTTTCTGCTTCAAGGCATAGAAAAACCATGGAAATGACCCCAGATGAAGCTTTATCACAAAACAGAGTGGATTATGGAACCGTTGTCAATTGCCTTCTAATGTGAAAACTAGCCACATAGGACCCCACTAGAAGACAGGCATAATAGCATTTGACCTTGTCTGAGTAATTTTGTAATTTTCATGCCATTAGGTACAGGCATCTTCAAGATCTCCTTGTGAAAATGGCTCCCGTCTGACATCCGAAGAGTCTGCTGCTCAAGACTGCATTTCATGAATATTGAGCGTGAATGTGAGGACTTTGACGCTCAACAGGTAAATTGTAAAAGCTCAAGAAACAGATCCAGACTTTATGCTAAAAACATCTCTGAAAGATTCCTGTAGCCAAGGTGGGAAAACAAGATGCCCCACAGAGAACTTACTAGTAACTTAGGGTTCTTTGTCCAACTTATCCTAACAAAGACAGCAGACCGCAACCTGTCCCAGTGAACACAGCTTTCCATTTGGCTGCAGTTTTTGCAAGCACATGGATTCTGCCTAATTTTTAATAAGCTGAACCTTGCAATAAAAGGAGATTTTTATCTCCAGAATTGATTCACTAGATCTGGTTACAGGTTCACATCTGAAAATAGTTATGCTCCCGTGGAAAGCCTCATCTGTCTGTCGGAACACAGTATCATTGTGTTACAGTCAAGAACACAAGGTGGTAATTTGTTCAGCTCCAAACAGCACAGGAAGACGGAGGTTTGCAGGGCTCAGGCAGTAGCTGTCTTGTAGAAACACCAGCTTTCCCAATCTAAATAAGGCGCTGATGCCAGCGCTCCACAAAGGGCAGCCAGGAAAAGAAGTTCTTGGTGTTTCTATAAAGCAAACTTCTCAGCCTGCTCTCCAAATGTGCTCATGGCTGGTGAGCTCAAGGTCAAGTGTCTGCCTGGCCTCATGTTCCAAGTCTGTCTCCTACAGTGGCCACACCTTAAAATTCCTCTCCAGGATCCAGGCTCTCTCCGGAGCCCCCTGGCTAGAAGCCAGGTCCTTCCCTGCGATCCCTGGAGCTTCCAGGGATAACCCTGGTGGGCCAGCCCGTCATCTGTGACAGTGTCCAGAATATCCCTGGAGGCCCAGCCCAGCCTGGACCTGAAGCCAGGCTCTGGCCTCAGAGCAGGCCTTCTACCTGGGGTCTCTCGTTTGGTGTCTGGTACCAGAACCAGTGCCATGGGTAAGCTGGGCAAATGCCCTCTTCATGAAGCCTCCATCAGAAATAACATCCTGTCCAGAGTCCCAAAGAGCACGGTATTTCAAGTTCACTAAACTATTAAAAGCACAACAAGCCTTCCTTCCATGGAAAACTCAGTGATGGGTTTTTCTTTTTTTCTTTTAAAAGCCCACTACAGCGCACTGCACTGTAAAAGGCATTCTGCATAAATTAATAATTTACAAGTACCTGAGCAAGTAAGTATACAGAGCACCATAGCACAGCACAGCACCGACGGCAGCAGCTCAAGGTTCGTTCAAATCACGGTGTTTGAAAAATTAAACAATTCTAAACGTTGGTACAAAAAAAAAAAAAAAAACCTCCAGCTGGAGTTGAGAGATAGTGCAAACTTGTGTCTTCACTGTTGAACAAAGGTGTCGGCTTGCTTCTCACTTAGCGTAGGCGATGGGGGCGGGTCTGGGCACTGGATGGGGCTGTTTCGGAGTAGGTCTGGAGGAAGAGAGAGGAGAAAACAAAACTGGTCAGAGGCCCTGCCAGCGATTTCTGCCAACCCTCGATGCCTGGGTTGGAGATACCGTTTCCTGTGCTGTGATGGGCTTCCAGGGTCAGATCTCACCTCTGCCCCCCCAGCCCACCCCACCCCAGCTCAGGTGCTGGAGACCAGTGGCTCTTGCCGGCAGCAGGGGTGGCAGATTCAGAAAGGACCTTGCTGAGGGCTGCAGCGTCTTCAGCCGTTTATGACCCTTTTCAAAGCTGCCCCTCCTGTCCATCCACAAGGTGATTCGAGAAGAGGGCCATGGAGCAGAACGGTGCAAGCCGCAAAGGTGAATCTCACATGCAGCTTTAAATTTTCTAGCACTTGTATGAAAAAATAAAAAAGGCTAAATAATTTTAGTCATATTTCATTTAACCCACCATGTCCAGAGAAGCAGTATTTCAGTAAGTCAACATAGAGAATGACCGAGATAGTGGACATGTTGGGGGTACTGACTGCATAACCCAGGGTCTATCTGCACTGCCCATGTATCCTGTCTTCCACCAGCCGCAGTGTGCCCAGCAGCGACTGTCCTGAGGTGGCTGCAGAGGATGGGGAGTGAAGCTGGGCACGTGGGATCCCTCAGAGATGAACAGAGTGTTATTCTTCTAGGTGGAGACAGAACCAGCTCGCATTGGTGTCAACAACTGGCAGAGGTAAGACAGGCAGCTGCCTGAGATCATTTAAGAGAGGGCCTTCCCCAGAGGATCTAAATACATATTTCTGCAAAGAAGTTACTCAGTCGTGTCCGACTCTTTGTGACCCCATGGACTGTAGTCCACCAGGCTCCTCCGTCCATGGGATTTTCCAGGCAAGAGTACTGGAGTGGGTTGCCATTTCCTTCTCCAGGGGATCTTCCCAACCCAGGGATTGAACCCGGGCCTCCTGCATTGCAGGCAGGTGCTTTACCTTCTGAGCCACCAGGGAAGCTCACAGAAGACACACAGATGGCCAAAAAGCCCACAAAAGATGCTCGACGTCGCTAATTATCAGAGAAATGCAAATCAAAAGGGCCATGAGGTACCCCACCTCACACCTGTCAGAACGGCTGTCATCAAAAAGTCTAAACCATCTAGAAGTGGGGGAGGTAGGATGGTGTGGGAGGTGAGAGAGAGGTTTAAGAGGATCAGGGCTGATTCATGCTGAGGTATGGCAGAAACGAACACAGCATTGTAAAGCAATTATCCTCCAATTAAAAATCAATAAGTCTGTAAACAATAAGTGCTGGAGAAGGTGTGGAGAAAAGGGAGCGCTCCTACACTGTGAGTGGGAATGTGAACTAGGGCAGCCCCTGTAGAACCCAGTATGACAGTCCCTCAGAAAACTGAACGTAGGATTACCATGTGACCCAGAAATCCCACATCTGGAGATAACAGTAATTCAGGAGGATACACGCACCCCAGTGTTCACTGTGGCGCTATTTACAATAGCCAAGAAGCAACCTAAATGTCCATCGACATAGGAACGGATAAAGATATGGTACATATATACAGTGGAATAGTGCTCAGACGTAAAGTAAGACAAAGAAAAATATCACTCATGTGGAATCTAATTTAAGAAATGATATCAATGAACTTATTTACAAAACAGAAGCAGACTCAGATCTTGAAAACGAACTTAGGTTTTACTCAAGGGATGTGTGTGTGTTGGGGGGGGGATAAATCAGGAGCTTGGTATTAACATATCACTATATATAAAACAGACAACCTACTGTAGCAAGGACTTACTGTATATAGCATGGAGAACCTGCCTGAATATTCTGTAATAACCTATACTGGAAAAGAATCCAAAAAAGAATGAATATATATACGTATAACTGAATCACCATGCTGTGTACCTGAAATTAACACCACACTGTACACCAAGTATACTCTAATAAGAGAGACCTGTATGCAGGTCAGGAAGCAGCAGTTAGAACCGGGCATGGAACAACAGACTGGCTCCAAATAGGAAAAGGAGTATATCAAGGCTGTATATTGTCACCCTGCTTATTTAACTTATACGAAGAGTACATCATGAGAAATGCTGGAATTAAGATTGCTGGGAGAAATGTCAATAACCTCAGATATGCAGATGACACCACCCTTATGGCAGAACGTGAAGAGGAACTAAAAAGCCTCTTGATGAAAGTGAAAGAGGAGAGTGAAAAAGTTGGTTTAAAGCTCAACATTCAGAAAATGAAGATCATGGCATCCAGTCCCATCACTTCATGGCAAGTAGATGGGGAAACAGTGGCAGACTTATTTTTTTGGGCTCCAAAATCACTGCAGACAGTGACTGCAGCCATGAAATTAAAAGACGCTTACTCCTTGGAAGGAAAGTTATGATCAACCTAGACAGCATATTAAAAAGCAGAGACATTACTTTGTCAACAAAGGTCCATCTAGTCAAGGCTATGGTTTTTCCAGTAGTCATGTATGGATGTGAGAGTTGGACTATAAAGAAGGCTGAGCGCTGAAGAATTGATGCTTTTAAACTGTGGTGTTGGAGAAGACTCTTGAGATTCTCTTGGACTGCAAGGAGATCTAACCAGTCCATCCTAAAGGAGATCAGTCCTGGGTGTTCATTGGAAGCTGAAACTCCAATACTTTGGCCACCTGATGTGAAGAACTGACTCACTTGAAAAGACTTTGATGCTAGGAAAGATTGAGGGCAGGAGGAGAAGGGGACGACAGAGGATGGTTGGATGGCATCACTGACTCAATAGACATGAGTTTGGGTAAACTCTGGGAGTTGGTGACGGACAGGGAGGCCTGGCATGCTGCAGTTCATGGGGTCGCAAGGAGTCTGATATGACTGAGCGACTGAACCGAACTGATACTCTAATAAAAAAAAAAAAAAAAAAAAACACAACAAACTGCCTCAGGAGAAGAGCCAAAAAAAAAAAAAAAAAAAAGGCCTTTCTATGTGGTATGTATAATTTATATATAATGGAATATTTCTCAGCTATAAGAAAAGAATGAAATATTCTTTGCAGCCACATGGATGGACCCAGAGACAATCACATTAAGTGAAGGAAGTCAGACAGAGAAAGGCAAATATCATATGATATCTATCCCTTCTGTGTGGCATCTGAGATATGACACGAATGAGCTTATCTACAGAACAGAGGCAGCGACGTAGACAACAGACTTGCGGTTTCCAAAGGGGAGGGAGGAGGGGAAGGGACAGAGTGGGAGTCTGGGGTCAGCAGATGCCAACTACCAAGTATAGACCGGATAAACGGCGAGGTCCTCCCGTACAGCGCAGGGAACTGTGTCCACTATCCCGTGATAAACGCTAATGGAAAAGAGTAAGAAAAAGAATGTACAGGTATAACTGAATCACTTTGCGCTATGGTAGAAAAGAACACAGCACTGAAAACCACCTAAACTTCAGTAAGATGAAAGAGGGCCTTCCCCACCTTCCTGCCCATGTTTTTTTTTTTCCTTTGAAAACTAGAAAAATAACTTCAAGATCAGTGTACAAACCACAGTGAAATAATTAGGATGCTCTGCAGTGTTTCTGTATTTGTAGAGCTGGGATTCAAACCACTGTCCCGACCCCCTGACCAGCTTTATCTCTGAGATTTATTACACAGATCTTTCACAGGCCAAACATTTTTCCCCGAGAGCTGGAATAAACTCATGAATGCATGCCTTCCCCTTGGAGATGCTGAATTATTGAACCCAGGGCCTGGCCAGCACCCCTACCTTGCTCACAAAGTGAGCTCTCTGCCAAGGGGGCGCATGTGTTTTGGCTGAGGGTTTAACCCATCTGTGAGCTGGTAAATGTTTAACTACCCGCCGTGGCAGGGGAAGTCAGAGGCCCCGGATCTGTGGTGCTTGTCGATTTCCACGGTATAAATAACTCACGCTCCCAACAGGACGTGGCTGAGCATGGAAGAGCTGTGTCGTGGCCAGGGTGTGGTGTTCCCATCACATAGAAATGACCGATGTAGGTGACCTCAAGAGAGTGGGTGGCAGTGAAATGTAGTTTAAAAAAAAATGGAAGTTTGGGGCTCTGAGCATTTATTACTTTTGTTTTTAATATAACTGGCATCATTTCCAGTTTACGTAATTTAAAAGAAGGCCCAGGCTTAACACCTAGCTGGCTAAATTCCTGGAAATTTAATAGTTCTTGCAAACCAACGGGAGCTGGCTCCAGCACACCGCTGGGTTAAACCTCCCTGCCCAAGTCAGGATTGGGCCTAGTCCCCTGGGGGAGGGCAGAGTGGATGACCCCCAGCAGCCACTCAGTCCGCAAAGGCGATTCCTTTCGCCGGTTGAGTGGGAAGCTCCCGCTTAACCTTGCCCAGCAGTTTCTTCAGCCTAACTTCTTCCACTCCCCTCCTTTCATCCCTGGCCCTCCAACCTCACCTCGTTTCTCGGGATCCCAGGGACCGAGGAGAAGCCGTCACAGTCCCAGTCATATTTTTGGAGACAGGTGTCCCGCTGTTCCAGTATCGCAGCTGCTTGGCGGCTGGCTGTGGCCTGGCCCAGAGCATCAGCCACTGCTCTGAAGGATCTGTTCTACTTGATCTTGAGCTGATCTCACGGGTAGGCTGAGATCACTGCTAAGAGCGACCAATTCTATAGCTCCCAGCTGCTTCAAGATCTGCCCTTGCGTCTGTCTTACGCTGCTCCCAGGGGTGGGGAGTGCGGGGCACACAGCCGGCACCACACTCCCATGTCCTCCAGTGGCTTGAGAAGTGTGGCCCATGCAGCTGGCGCACATGGTTTCGGGGAGGAAGAGAGGGAAGCGGGTGCATCACCAACCTGATGGGCGCCAGGCGGAGCGCGGACTCCTGCCGTCCTGGGGACCTGGCTGAGGCGCTGGCCAGGCGAGCCGTCTTGCTCAAAGGGTCTGCAGGCAGCGGCTTCTGAGGGGGGCTTGGCTTACGAGTTCCCTGCAATAAACCAGAAGGTGAGGCATGATCACCATCTCCGTGTACTCGGACAAGACACTGACTTCAGAAGTCATCAGAGTCCCCTGGAGAGTGGGCTAGGGAGAGGAGGGCGGTTACACTGCTACACAGCATGACTTTCACTTCCTTTAAACTTTCTGACTACAGTCCCCTCACCGTACAGGTGTGGTGGTGTGTGTGTGTGCGTGTGTGTGTGTGCGCGTGCTGTGTTAAAGATTTATCCACAGCATCATGGCTCAGCCAGTAAAGAATCTGCCTGCAATGCAAGAGACCCACTTTCGATTTCTGGGTCGGGAAGATCCCTTGGAGAAGGAAATGGCAACCCACTCCAGTATTCTTGCCTAAAAAATCCCATGGACAGAGGAGCCTGGTAGGCTACAGTCCATGGGGTCACAAGAGTCGGACATGACTTAGCGACTAAACCACCAAACCACCATCATTTAGTTACAGACACTCAAAGACGAGTCTTTAGATGCCACATTGCTGACCGACCTTGGATGTAGAGCTGCTGGCGTCTCTGGTCCAGTTACCCAGAGGATGTCAACTTTCCCCTGTGCTTTTCAGGCTTCTTTTCACTTTAGAAAGGCCCAACAGGAGAAGCTGGTGAAAATCTTTTCAAGGAACACACTCGTTTCTTCAGATTTGCCGGAACCCTCTAACAGAACCGGTTCAGTTGCGGGTGAACCAGACAGGGATGGGGCCACCCTCTCCCACCAACATGGCGTCAGTCACGCTGCTCCCCATAAAATGCACTACCGTTCTTCTACTGAAATACTTGCTAAGGATTCGTTCAGAGTCACCAACACGCCTGGAAAATGACACCCAGGAGGAAAATCCACGTCCACCAGAGGCCAGTGAGGGAGCCGGCAGTAGAGGGTGGGCAGAGCATGAACTTGGAGTTTCTGCTCTGGGTTTTATGCAAAGACCAACACTCTGGGACTTGTGCAAGTCTCTGGACTTCTCTGAACCTCAGTTTCTCCGGGTGTAAAGTGGGAGAAAACAAAGACCCATCTCATAGCATTGTTATGAGGACTACATCATGCATGGGAAACTCCCAGAACGTGGATAACAGTGATTAAAAGGCACCTGTGCTCCTGGGGTTCCTTTCTTGGTTACTGTGACGGGAGGGTTCATTGGAGCCATGGTGGGAAGTCAGGGAGCATTGATAGCACTGTTTTGAGCCCAGGGTGAACCCAGGCATCAAGACAGCACCTGCTCTGGGCCTTGGGGCCTAGAAACACTTGCTCGTGCCCAGAAAGTGTGCAGGAAAGGGTGCCAGGAACTCAAGGAAGACAGGACATGCTAATAAACAGATGGCCTCACCCGTGATAGCACTCAGTACTCCATACATCCAGGACCACCCAAGATGATTTAAGAACATCTGAGTTGACTTTCTCATGGTACTCACCCCACTGATTACATCTCCATGGCAGTCAGAGCTCAAAGGATGTGACACTAGAGTCCCCCTCCCCCATTTAATGTCATCCCCTTATGGCTCAGCTGGTAAAGAATCTGCCTGCAAGGCGGGAGACCTGGGTTCAATCCCTGGGTTGGGAAGATCCCCTGGAGAAGGGCATGGCAACCCACTCCAGTATCCTGGCCTGGAGAATTCCATGGACTGTATAGTCCATGGGGTCACAAAGAGCTGGACACGACTGAGCGGGTTTCACTTTCACTTTGTAAAGCAAAGGAAGCTATAATGTCACAGAAGTCTGTCAACCACAGCTGCATGGAGAATATGCCAAGCTGAGACAAGGGACAAAATGGGAGAGGAGGGAGTCACTGAACAGGGACAGACTGTCAAGGGACATTTCCACGTGAGTGCTCAGTCAAGGAAACACTAACAGCCTGCAGAATGTAAGAGAGAGCACACCCTTCACCTGGGAAACAGACCCACAATGAGCACAAGTGCTGACGTCAGGCTGTCCACGTATCTGACCAGGCTCCGCGCCGATGCACTCTGAGAGGACACTTGAGTTACACTACTCCACGTTGTAGAGAGAAGGTGATGCAAGGGTTAAGTGAGAGACGATCTATTAACCTCTTAGCACAGAGCCTGACACACAGTGACCAATAAGCTACTATTATTGAAGGAGTGAACGGAACCACTTAAAAGCACCCTAATCGTACTGGGATTGCCACACACACACACAACTATATATGAAATAAATAACAGATAAACTACTGTAGAGCACAGGGGACCCAGAGCTCTGTGGAGATCTAAATGGAAAGGAAATTGAAAAAAGACTGGATATACGTATATGTACAGCTGATTCCCTTTGCTGTACAGCAGAAACTGACACAGCATTGCAAAGCGACTATACTCCAATAAAAAAAAAATTAATAAAAGCGTCATAAGCCTCCCAACAGACTCACTCTGGGTGATAAACCATGGCACTAAATCAAGTTCTGTTTCCCGTAAGATGGCAGAAAACTATGAGCGAGATATTAGTGGGCACCGTAAAAATGGAACGCATGCACCCATAAACTTGAAAGACTTTGAAGATTAAATAATTCATGACCAAATGATGACTAGTTTTGCCACTAAGTATGAATAAGTATCTAGTCTTGCTAGTAAAGATAACGTCAGGTTTTTACTGCAAGGCTGGAGAGAATGTGAGATGTATGTTACAATGTATCACAATATATTTGGATTTATCATGGAAGCCTAGGAGGTAATTAGGTGGGCCATTCATTCTGGTTTGCCTGGGACATGCCCAATTTATGGTACTGTTAAATTTATTAATCACAGTCTCTCTAATGTGTCCTGGTTTCAGTTCAGTTCAGTCGCTCAGTTCAGTTCAGTTCAGTTCGTGTCCAACTCTTTGTTACCCCATGAATCACAGTATGCCAGGCCTCCCTGCCCATCACCAACTCCTGGAGTTCACTCAAACTCATGTCTATCGAGTCGGTGATGCCATCCAGCCATCTCATCCTCTGTTGTCCCCTTCTCCTCCTGCCCCCAATCCCTCCCAGCATCAGGGTCTTTTCCAATGAGTCATCTCTTTGCATGAGGTGGCCAAAGTATTGGAGTTTCAGCCTTAGCATCAGTCCTTCCAGAGAACACCCAGGACTTGTCTCCTTTAGGATGGACTGGTTGGATCTCCTTGCAGTCCAAGGGACTCTCAAGAGTCTTCTCCAACAGCACACTTCAAAAGCATCAATTCTTCGGCGCTCAGCTTTCTTCACAGTCCTACTCTCACATCCATACGTGACCACTGGAAAAACCATAGCCTTGACTAGACGGACCTTTGTTGGCAAAGTAATGTCTCTGCTTTCTAATATGCTATCTAGGTTGGTCATAACTTTCCAAGGAGTAAGCGTCTTTTAATTTCATGGCTGCAATCACCATCTGCAGTGATTTTGGAGCCCCCCAAAATAAAGTCTGACACTGTTTCCATTGTTTCCTGGTTTAGAGGACAAATTATACAGTCACTGTTGTGATAAAAGCCCAAAGAGTTGAAATGTTGATTGAAAGTTCTGATTTAAACCTGGGCTCAGCAGAAATACCAATCTGCTTCCCTCCTGCCACACGCAGGACAGGTTTCTATGGAAACATGAAACAGGTAGCCACCTAGGTAAGATGCCAGATTCCCACCAGGCCCAAATGGGACAAACTGGCTTCATGGAACAGTAGTTAGTCAAGGATGAGGGGTCCTCGCTTCTCAAGGATCAGACCTGGAGCCCAAATCATCTGGGCAGAAGCCCCTGCCGCCCTTTCTCTGACCTTGGGGAGAGGAGCGCAGCTTCCGCACTCCCTCTGAGGCATCATTTTTCAGGCTTCCTTTGCAAAACCTGGACCTGGGCTTTCCCGAAGAAGTCCAATCCAACCTGGCCACAAAGGGCCGTCAGGACGGAGCAGAGGAATGACTCCAGGCCTCAGTGAACATAAACTCCACACTCAATAGACATTTCTTTAGACTGACTTTCATTTTTAAAAAGGAAACAAGTTCAGATGCCCCTTTCTCTTCAACCCCTAGGTACCGGAGAAAAACCACGATCTGTTATTAAATAGGGTGGTCTCGGGCTTCCCCGGTGGCTCAGCGGTAAAGAATCCACCCGCCAATGCGGGAGACTTGGGTTCGATCCCTGGTCTGGGAAGATCCCGCGTGCCATGGAGCAGCTGGGTCCGCGCACCAAAAACTACCGAGTCTGTGCTCTAGAGTCCGGGAGCTGCAACTACTGTGCCCTAGTGCACAACTGCTGAAGCCCACTCACCCTGGAGCCCGTGTTTCACAACGGGAGAGGTCACGACGATGAGAAGCCCACACCCCACAGCTAGAGAGGAGCCCCCTCGCTCGCTGCAACTAGAGCAAAGCTCACACAGCAGCAAAGGCCCAGTGCAACACAACATAAATAAATAAAATTACCAAAAAAATAGTGTTCTCATTTCTCCATTTTCTGCTCATGTCTTAGCAACAGTCACATATTTCAAATAATTTTTAGAAGGATGAGAATAAATTTTTAGATCCAAATATAGCCCTTTGCCTTGACCGTCATAGAGAATTTTCAACTGTTATCTCTGTCTGCATGATCAGCAAGAGGAAGTGCATCCTGCTTCTCCAGAGGGGATCCCCCCAGGAAGACCGGATGTTATCGCAGGAAAATGCCAGAGATGCCACAGAGGTCCCAGTGAGCTTGTGCACGGCTGAGCTGGGGGTAGGGCAGCATGGATCCTGCTCACCATCTGGCCCATCCCTGGCCCTGCAGGAATGGATGCTTCCTGATAACAACAGGGATAACTGGTTCCCGGGGAAATGCCTTGACTTCTTTTTACTCTTTATTCAGAAGAGGCAGGCGTCCTTGTAAGAACATGTTTGCACCTAGCTGGAAGAGGTCCGTCCTTCTTTCCTTCTAAAACCACCTGAAGACAGTAAAGAAAATGCACTTTCTTTTTTCCACTTCTGGGAAAGCTGAATATTTGAGAAAAGGATGTAAAGTGTGCCGCAGGCTGGGCCGGGAAGAGCCCATGAAAGGGAGAACCTGGAAGAGCACCCACCCTGCCTGCCAAGGATGAGACACGGGAGTGAGCAGTTGACACGCGGGTCAGGGCTGAAGGCACAGCAGACAAGGTCAGCCATCTGCGCACGCGCAGAGCAGGGGAGGGTCCTGGCAGGGTCTCTGCTGGAGCAGAGGAGGCCAAACCACCACCATCCCTCAAAGCCTACAGTACCCGCGGTGCCCTAGGAGGTGGGCAATGTAAGAGCTGGTCCTGAGCTCTAACCTGGCCCTTCCCCCAACTGGCCTGCAACTGGTCCTTCCTCCCAGGAAGCCCTCCCTTCCTTTAAAGAGGAATTCAGACACACTAATCAAAACTACTGAAAGAAGGAAGGAAGGAACCACAATAAACAAAGGGCCAGCTAAGAACCCGCTGGCAAAAATGCGTATGTATGTAAAGAAACAAAAAAAGGAGCTGGCAAAAGTTAGGAGAAACAGGGAAGGGGGAACTAAAGCAACAGCGCAAACCAAGGACCTGGATGCAGTAAACACAGTCAAGGCTACCGGGGTCCAGCCGAGGCAAAGGAGGAAAAGGTCAAGGGTAGAGGACAAAGAATGGCGGCAAAGTGATCTGAGCAAATAGTACAGAGAGAAAAGATACTCACCATTAACGCGCAAAAACTTTTCTGAAAGAGTCAAGTCCTGGAAAGTGTACACTGTTTCCCTGGGGAAGTGCATGAGACTCATCACAGTGACAGACTTTATTCAGCTGGGCTCCAAAATCACTGCAGATGGTGACTTCAGCCATGAAATTAAAAGAAAAGTTCCTTGGAAGAAAAGCTATGATGTACCTAGACAGCATATTAAAAAGTAGAGACATTACTTTGCCAACAAATGCCCATATAGTCAAAGCTATGGTTTTTCCAGTAGTCATGTATGTGAGAATTGGACCATCAAGAAGTCTGAGTGCTGAAGAATTGATGCTTTTGAACTGTAGTGTTAGAGAAGACCCTTGAGAGACCCTTGGACAGCAAGGAGACCAAACCAGTCCATCATAAAGGAGATCAACCCTGAATATTCATTGGAAGGACTGGTGCTGAAGCTGAAGCTCCAATACTGTGGCCACCTGATGCGAAGAGCTGACTCGTTGGAAAAGGCTGATGCTGGGAAAGCTTGAGGGCAGGAGGAGAAGAGGGCGATAGAGGGTGAGATGGTTGGATGGCATCACTGACTCAGTGGACATGAGTTTGAACAAACTCCAGGAGATAGTAAAGGACAAGGAAGCCTGGCATGCTGCAGTCCATAGGGTCAGGCATGACTGAGCAACTGAACAATAACAACAACAACATCAGAAATAAGATACAACTCTTTAAAGCTACTGGACTTTCAAGGATACAGAATCATGTCCCTTACAAGGAAAAAAAGATAAGCCAGCTTCTGATTTCTTCAGAGCAGATAGAGGAAGCATGCATAGAAGAGTTTCAAGGAAGGAAAGTGTGATCCATTAATTTTATGCCTAAAACATCATTGAAGAAGTAAAGCAACACCCAGATGTCTTTGAACATGCAAAAATTCAGAGAAAATGTGTCCTGAGTTCTTCTAGAAGAAATTCTGAAAGTCCAACAGAACGGACTTCAGCCAGACAGGAAAAGGATGGCTCAGTGGCAAAAAGATTGAGTGCTAAGTCACTTCAGTGTAGACCTCAGGTTAACAAAGCTGTGGGAATTATGCCTACAGAACAGAAAGCAGATGTTACAAGCTGATACAGACAGTTCTGTAAGACATTACAGAACTAACCGAAGTTAAGAGGTGGATCATCCATTTCTAGATGCACGATGGGCTGGGTTATTTTGACCTATCTTCTCTCTAAAATTGTTGGATAG